>NC_141015.1:35219401-35517109 GCF_052327205.1 Somniosus microcephalus | reverse complement strand
ACTACCTCACGACCATCAGAGACACAAAACAGAGACAGACCCTCACCAGGTACAGACTAAGCGACCACCAACTGGAAATTGAAAAAGGCAGATACAAGAAATCCTGGCAGCCTAGAGAGAATAGAATATGCGATCAATGTCTGGCTGGCGAGGTTGAAACAGAAATGCATTTCCTCCTAAAATGCGAAAAATTCAACACATCAAGAAACATATTATTCAACAAGCTAAGCCAAACAACCCCAGATTTCAAGGAATTGGATGATCTGTCAAAATTGAGATTAGTCCTAGGAGAAGGAGACAGACCATACCTTGGGGCTAAATATGTAACAACATGTCACAACCTGAGGACTGTTTAAAAGTAAGACTGTTTAAAATTAATATTGAACGTACCAAATGAAGTAGAAAGACTGTTTAAAATTAATATTGTTTAAAAGTAATATTGTACATACCCAACAAATGTCAAATCGATTGACACCTACAGAATGTTGGAAAACTGTACCTTTTTGCTATGTAAGCTTTGGCAATATGGTTCTCTGTAAACTTTCATGCCAATAAAGCATTTGAACTGAACTGAGAGAGAGAGGGGGGAAGGAGAGAGAGGGGGGAAGGAGAGAGAGAGGGGGGAAGGAGAGAGAGAGGGGGAAGGAGAGAGAGAGAGAGAGAGGGGGGAAGGAGAGAGAGAGAGAGAGAGGGGGGGAAGGAGAGAGAGAGGGGGAAGGAGAGAGAGGGGGAAGGAGAGAGAGAGAGGGGGAAGGAGAGAGAGAGAGAGAGAGAGAGGGGGAAGGAGAGAGAGGGGGAAGGAGAGAGAGAGAGGGGGAAGGAGAGAGAGGGGGGGAAAGAGAGAGAGAGAGGGGGAAGGAGAGAGAGGGGGAAGGAGAGAGAGGGGGAAGGAGAGAGAGGGGGAAGGAGAGAGAGGGGGAAGGAGAGAGAGAGGGGGAAGGAGAGAGAGAGAGGGGAAGGAGAGAGAGAGAGGGGGAAGGAGAGAGAGAGAGGGGGAAGGAGAGAGAGAGAGGGGGAAGGAGAGAGAGGGGGGGAAGGAGAGAGAGGGGGGGAAGGAGAGAGAGGGGGGGAAGGAGAGAGAGGGGGGAAGGAGAGAGAGAGGGGAAGGAGAGAGAGGGGGGGAAGGAGAGAGAGAGGGGGAAGGAGAGAGAGAGGGGGAAGGAGAGAGAGAGAGAGAGGGAAGGAGAGAGAGAGAGGGGGGGAAGGAGAGAGAGAGAGAGGGGGGGAAGGAGAGAGAGGGGGGAAGGAGAGAGAGAGAGAGGGGGGGAAGGAGAGAGAGAGAGAGGGGGGGAAGGAGAGAGAGAGAGAGGGGGGGAAGGAGAGAGAGAGAGGGGGAAGGAGAGAGAGAGAGAGAGAGGGGGGGAAGGAGAGAGAGAGGGGGAAGGAGAGAGAGAGGGGGAAGGGGAAGGAGAGAGAGAGGGGGAAGGAGAGAGAGAGAGAGAGAGGGGGGGAAGGAGAGAGAGAGAGAGGGGGGAAGGAGAGAGAGGGGGAAGGAGAGAGAGAGGGGGAAGGAGAGAGAGAGAGAGAGAGGGGGGGAAGGAGAGAGAGAGAGGGGGGGAAGGAGAGAGAGGGGGAAGGAGAGAGAGGGGGAAGGAGAGAGAGAGGGGGAAGGAGAGAGAGAGGGGGAAGGAGAGAGAGAGGGGGAAGGAGAGAGAGGGGGAAGGAGAGAGAGAGAGAGGGGGGAAGGAGAGAGAGAGAGAGAGAGGGGGGGAAGGAGAGAGAGAGAGAGAGGGGGAAGGAGAGAGAGAGAGGGGGAAGGAGAGAGAGAGAGGGGGAAGGAGAGAGAGAGAGGGGGGAAGGAGAGAGAGAGGGGGGGAAGGAGAGAGAGAGAGGGGAAGGAGAGAGAGAGAGAGAGGGGGAAGGAGAGAGAGAGAGAGGGGGAAGGAGAGAGAGAGAGAGGGGGAAGGAGAGAGAGAGAGAGGGGGAAGGAGAGAGAGAGGGGGAAGGAGGGAGAGAGAGAGGGGGAAGGAGAGAGAGAGAGAGGGGGAAGGAGAGAGAGAGAGAGGGGGAAGGAGAGAGAGAGAGAGGGGGAAGGAGAGAGAGAGGGGGAAGGAGAGAGAGAGAGAGGGGGAAGGAGAGAGAGAGAGGGGGAAGGAGAGAGAGAGAGAGAGAGAGGGGAAGGAGAGAGAGAGAGAGAGGGGGAAGGAGAGAGAGAGAGAGAGAGGGGAAGGAGAGAGAGAGGGGAAGGAGAGAGAGAGAGGGGGAAGGAGAGAGAGAGAGGGGGGGAAAGAGAGAGAGGGGGGAAGGAGAGAGAGAGAGGTGGGGAAGGAGAGAGAGAGGGGGGAAGGAGAGAGAGAGAGAGGGGGAAGGAGAGAGAGAGAGAGAGGGGGAAGGAGAGAGAGAGAGGGGGGGAAGGAGAGAGAGAGAGGGGGAAGGAGAGAGAGAGAGGGGGAAGGAGAGAGAGAGAGGGGGAAGGAGAGAGAGAGAGGGGGAAGGAGAGAGAGAGAGGGGGAAGGAGAGAGAGAGAGGGGGAAGGAGAGAGAGAGAGGGGGAAGGAGAGAGAGAGAGGGGAAGGAGAGAGGGGGAAGGAGAGAGAGAGAGGGGAAGGAGAGAGGGGAAGGAGAGAGGGGGAAGGAGAGAGAGAGAGGGGGAAGGAGAGAGAGAGGGGGGAAGGAGAGAGAGAGAGAGGGGGAAGGAGAGAGAGAGAGAGGGGAAGGAGAGAGAGAGAGAGAGAGGGGGAAGGAGAGAGAGAGAGAGAGAGGGGGAAGGAGAGAGAGAGAGAGAGAGAGGGGGAAGGAGAGAGAGAGAGAGAGAGAGGGGGAAGGAGAGAGAGAGAGAGAGAGAGGGGAAGGAGAGAGAGAGAGAGAGAGAGGGGAGGAGAGAGAGAGAGAGAGAGAGGGGGAAGGAGAGAGAGAGAGAGAGAGAGGGGAGGAGAGAGAGAGAGAGAGAGAGGGGGAAGGAGAGAGAGAGAGAGAGAGAGGGGGAAGGAGAGAGAGAGAGAGAGAGAGGGGGAAGGAGAGAGAGAGAGAGAGAGGGGGAAGGAGAGAGAGAGAGAGAGAGAGGGGGAAGGAGAGAGAGAGAGGGGAAGGAGAGAGAGAGAGAGAGAGAGGGGGAAGGAGAGAGAGAGAGAGGGGGGGAAGGAGAGAGAGAGAGAGAGGGGGAAGGAGAGAGAGAGAGAGAGGGGGAAGGAGAGAGAGAGAGAGAGAGGGGGAAGGAGAGAGAGAGAGAGAGAGGGGAAGGAGAGAGAGAGAGAGAGAGAGGGGGAAGGAGAGAGAGAGAGAGAGAGAGGGGAAGGAGAGAGAGAGAGAGAGAGAGGGGGAAGGAGAGAGAGAGAGAGAGAGAGAGGGGAAGGAGAGAGAGAGAGAGAGAGAGAGGGGAAGGAGAGAGAGAGGGGGAAGGAGAGAGAGAGAGAGAGAGAGGGGAGGAGAGAGAGAGAGAGAGGGGGAAGGAGAGAGAGAGAGAGAGGGGGAAGGAGAGAGAGAGAGAGAGGGGGAAGGAGAGAGAGAGAGAGGGAAGGAGAGAGAGAGGGGAAGGAGAGAGAGAGAGAGGGGGAAGGAGAGAGAGAGAGAGAGAGGGGGAAGGAGAGAGAGAGAGAGAGAGGGGGAAGGAGAGAGAGAGAGAGGGGGAAGGAGAGAGAGAGAGAGGGGGAAGGAGAGAGAGAGAGAGAGAGGGGGAAGGAGAGAGAGAGAGAGAGGGGGAAGGAGAGAGAGAGAGAGAGGGGGAAGGAGAGAGAGAGAGGGGGAAGGAGAGAGAGAGAGAGGGGGAAGGAGAGAGAGGGGGAAGGAGAGGGAGAGAGAGAGAGAGAGGGGGAAGGAGAGAGAGAGAGAGGGGGAAGGAGAGAGAGAGAGAGGGGGAAGGAGAGAGAGAGAGAGAGGGGAAGGAGAGAGAGAGAGAGGGGGAAGGAGAGAGAGAGAGAGGGGGAAGGAGAGGAGGGGGAAGGAGAGAGAGAGAGAGGGGAAGGAGAGAGAGAGAGAGGGGGGAAGGAGAGAGAGAGAGAGGGGGGGAAGGAGAGAGAGAGAGAGGGGAAGGAGAGGGAGAGAGAGGGGGAAGGAGAGAGAGAGAGGGGGAAGGAGAGAGAGAGAGAGGGGGAAGGAGAGAGAGGGGGAAGGAGAGAGAGAGAGAGAGAGGGGAAGGAGAGAGAGAGAGGGGGAAGGAGAGAGAGAGAGGGGGAAGGAGAGAGAGAGGGGAAGGAGAGAGAGAGAGGGGGAAGGAGAGAGAGAGAGAGGGAAGGAGAGAGAGAGAGGGGGAAGGAGAGAGAGAGAGGGGAAGGAGAGAGAGAGAGGGGGAAGGAGAGAGAGAGAGAGAGGGGGAAGGAGAGAGAGAGAGAGGGGGAAGGAGAGAGAGAGGGGGAAGGAGAGAGAGAGAGAGGGGGAAGGAGAGAGAGAGAGAGAGAGGGGGAAGGAGAGAGAGAGAGAGAGGGGGAAGGAGAGAGAGAGGGGGAAGGAGAGAGAGAGGGGGAAGGAGAGAGAGAGAGAGAGGGGAAGGAGAGAGAGAGAGGGGGAAGGAGAGAGAGAGAGAGAGGGGGAAGGAGAGAGAGAGAGAGAGGGGGAAGGAGAGAGAGAGAGAGAGGGGGAAGGAGAGAGAGAGAGAGAGGGGAAGGAGAGAGAGAGAGATAGGGGGAAGGAGAGAGAGAGAGAGAGAGGGGAAGGAGAGAGAGAGAGAGAGGGGGAAGGAGAGAGAGAGAGGGGGGAAGGAGAGAGAGAGAGAGAGGGGGAAGGAGAGAGAGAGAGGGGGGGAAGGAGAGAGAGAGAGAGGGGGGGAAGGAGAGAGAGAGAGAGGGGGAAGGAGAGAGAGAGAGAGGGGGGGAAGGAGAGAGAGAGAGAGGGGGAAGGAGAGAGAGAGGGGGAAGGAGAGAGAGAGAGGGGGAAGGAGAGAGAGAGGGGGGAAGGAGAGAGAGAGAGAGGGGGAAGGAGAGAGAGAGAGAGGGGGAAGGAGAGAGAGAGGGGGAAGGAGAGAGAGAGAAGGGGAAGGAGAGAAGGGGGAAGGAGAGAGAGAGAGAGAGAAAGGGGGAAGGAGAGAGAGAGAGAAAGGGGGAAGGAGAGAGAGAGAGAAAGGGGGAAGGAGAGAGAGAGAGAAAGGGGGAAGGAGAGAGAGAGGGGGAAGAGGAGAGAGAGAGAGAGGGGGAAGGAGAGAGAGAGAGGGGAAGACGAGAGAGAGAGAGAGAGGGGGAAGGAGAGAGAGAGAGAGAGGGGGGAAGGAGAGAGAGAGAGAGAGAGAGGGAAGGAGAGAGAGAGAGAGGGGGAAGAGAGAGGGGCGGAAGGAGAGAGAGAGGGGGGGAAGGAGAGAGAGGGGGGAAGGAGAGAGAGAGGGGGGAAGGAGAGAGAGAGGGGGGAAGGAGAGAGAGAGAGGGGGGGAAGGAGAGAGAGAGAGGGGGGAAGGAGAGAGAGAGAGAGAGGGGGAAGGAGAGAGAGAGAGAGGGGGAAGGAGAGAGAGAGAGAGAGGGGGGAAGGAGAGAGAGAGAGAGAGGGGGAAGGAGAGAGAGAGAGGGAAGAGAGAGGGGGCGGAAGGAGAGAGAGAGAGGGGGGGAAGGAGAGAGAGAGGGGGGAAGGAGAGAGAGAGGGGGGAAGGGAGAGAGAGAGAGAGGGGGAAGGAGAGAGAGAGAGAGAGAGAGGGGGAAGGAGAGAGAGAGAGAGAGAGGGGGAAGGAGAGAGAGAGGGGGAAGGAGAGAGAGAGAGAGAGGGGGGGGAAGGAGAGAGAGAGGGGGAAGGAGAGAGAGGGGGAAGGAGAGAGAGGGGGGAAGGAGAGAGAGAGAGAGAGGGGGAAGGAGAGAGAGAGAGAGGGGGAAGGAGAGAGAGAGAGAGAGGGGGAAGGAGAGAGAGAGAGAGAGAGGGAAGGAGAGAGAGAGAGAGGGGGAAGGAGAGAGAGAGAGAGGGGGAAGGAGAGAGAGAGAGGGGGAAGGAGAGAGAGAGAGGGGGAAGAGAGAGAGAGAGGGGGAAGGAGAGAGAGAGGGAAGGAGAGAGAGGGAAGGAGAGAGAGAGAGGGGAAGGAGAGAGAGAGAGGGGGAAGGAGAGAGAGAGAGGGGGAAGGAGAGAGAGAGAGGGGAAGGAGAGAGAGAGAGAGCGGGGGAAGGAGAGAGAGAGAGAGAGAGGGGTGAAGGAGAGAGAGAGAGAGAGGGGGAAGGAGAGAGAGAGAGGGGGAAGGAGAGAGAGAGAGAGAGAGAGAGGGGGGAAGAAGAGAGAGAGAGGGGGAAGGAAGAGAGAGAGAGGGGGAAGGAAAGAGAGAGAGAGGGGGGGAAGGAGAGAGAGAGGGGGAAGGAGAGAGAGAGAGGGGGAAGGAGAGAGAGAGAGGGGGAAGGAGAGAGAGAGGGGGAAGGAGAGAGGGGGGAAGGAGAGAGAGAGAGAGGGGGGGAAGAGAGAGAGGGGAAGGAGAGAGAGAGGGAAGGAGAGAGCGAGAGGGGAAGGAGAGAGCGAGAGGGGGAAGGAGAGAGCGAGAGAGGGGGAAGGAGAGAGAGGGGGAAGGAGAGAGAGAGGGGGAAGGAGAGAGAGAGGGGGGGTGAAGGAGAGAGAGGGGGGGAAGGAGAGAGAGAGGGGGGAAGGAGAGAGAGAGAGGGGGGAAGGAGAGAGAGAGGGGGGAAGGAGAGAGAGAGAGGGGGGGAAGGAGAGAGAGAGAGGGGGGAAGGAGAGAGCGAGAGGGGGGGAAGGAGAGAGAGAGGGGGGAAGGAGAGAGAGAGGGGGGGAAGGAGAGAGAGAGGGGGGAAGGAGAGAGAGAGGGGGGAAGGAGAGAGAGGGGGGAAGGAGAGAGAGAGGGGGGAGGGAGAGAGAGAGGGGGGGAAGGGGAGAGAGAGGGGGGGAAGGAGAGAGAGAGAGGGGGGAAGGAGAGAGAGGGGGGAAGGTGAGAGAGAGAGGGGGGGAAGGAGAGAGAGGGGGGGAAGGAGAGAGAGGGGGGAAGGAGAGAGAGGGGGGGAAGGTGAGAGAGAGAGGGGGGGAAGGAGAGTGAGAGAGAGGGGGGAAGGAGAGAGAGAGGGGGGGAAGGGGAGAGAGAGCGGGGGAAGGAGGAGAGAGAGAGGGGGGGAAGGAGAGAGAGAGAGGGGGGAAGGAGAGAGGGGGGAAGGAGAGAGAGGGGGGAAGGTGAGAGAGAGAGGGGGGGAAGGAGAGAGAGAGAGAGGGGGAAGGAGAGAGAGAGAGGGGGAAGGAGAGAGGGGGGAAGGAGAGAGAGAGAGGGGGGAGGAGAGAGAGGGGGGGAAGGAGAGAGAGAGGGGGGAAGGAGAGAGGGGGGGAAGGAGAGGGGGAAGGAGAGAGAGAGGGGGGGAAGGAGAGAGGGGGAAGGAGAGAGAGAGAGGGGGGAAGGAGAGAGGGGGGGAAGGAGAGAGAGGGGGGGAAGGACAGAGAGAGGGGGAGAAGGAGAGGGAGAGAGGGGGGGAAGGAGAGAGAGAGAGAGAGAGGGGGAAGGAGAGAGAGAGAGAGGGGGAAGGAGAGAGAGAGAGGGGGGAAGGGAGAGAGAGAGAGGGAAAGAGAGAGAGAGGGAAGGAGAGAGAGGGGGGAAGGAGAGAGAGAGGGGGGGAAGGAGAGAGAGAGGGGGAAGGAGAGAGAGAGGGGGAAGGAGAGAGAGAGGGGGGAAGGAGAGAGAGAGAGAGGGGGGAAGGAGAGAGGGGGAAGGAGAGAGGGGGGGAAGGAGAGAGGGGGGAAGGAGAGAGAGAGAGAGGGGGAAGGGAGAGAGAGAGAGAGGGGGGGAAGGAGAGAGAGAGAGAGAGGGAAGGAGAGAGTGAGGGGGGAAGGAGAGAGAGAGAGAGGGGGGGAAAGAGAGAGAGGGGGAAGGAGAGAGAGAGAGAGAGAGAGGGGGGGAAGGAGAGAGAGGGGAAGGAGAGAGAGCTGACGCTCCTCTGGTCGGTCGTTGTTGCGGGCCGACCCCTGATCGCCCGATCCGCTGAGCCGGAGCCCCTCCGCGCGCGGCGTAGCGCCTGAGGCCCTGGCGGGCTCTCAGGCCGCGACTTACCTCAGCTGAGCTCCGCTTCGGGAGAGAGAGGGAGGGAAGGAGAGAGAGAGAGAGGCGGGGGGGAAGGACTTGGAGGCAGGCCGCGGTGACCGTGCGCGGCCTAGCGCTTCAGGCCCGGCCGGGCTCTCGGGCCGCGACTCACCTCAGCTGAGCTCCCGCTTCAGGAGAGAGAAATTCCTGAATCAATACTAAGGAATCAACAATTTCCTCACCTGCACTACCATTTTTTTAGCTTCAGGCCCGGCCGGTCTTTAATGGCCGCCGCTCAGCTCCCGCTTGGCAGTTTAAAGTATTAGGCCCCGCCCACAAACGCCATGAAACGCCCCCCATGCCCCCGTAGGATTGGTCAACCATCACGTCACTCAACGCTAATGAGCGGTAGGATTGGTCAACCGCTAATGAGCGGATTTTGTCCGTTTTTTGAACATTTTTTATATACTGTCCGAACAATTTTTGTCTGACCAACAAGTAAATACGCCTATGACACTCCCCTAATCATAAGCTTTCTTTTGATATAACATATGTGTAGGTACGCTCTGTAACTTTAGAGTGTATAGCCGGACAGACAGATGGAAGGACAGACAGACAGATTGATCCTTTTATATATACAACTGGAGTGCCCGGCGGTGCCGAGGATTTTTTGAGGGCATGTTGTTGTTGGAAGAGAGAGAGAGACTGGGAGGAGAAGAGAGACTGGGGGGGAGAGAGCGACTGGGGGAAAGAGTGAGAGAGTGGGGGGAAGAGAGAGAAAGAGAGAGAGACTGGGGGGAAGAGAGAGACTGGGGGAAAAGAGAGAGAGAGACTGGGGGAAGAGAGAGAGAGAGACGGGGGGAAGAGAGAGAGAGAGAGACGGGGGGAAGAGAGAGAGAGATGGGGGGGAAGAGAGAGAGAGAGACGGGGGGGAAGAGAGAGAGAGAGAGAGACCGGGGGAAGAGAGAGAGAGAAAGACGGGGGGAAGAGAGAGAACTGCTGCGGAAACTAAGTACTCAGCCGGACCCTGACCAGCCCCAGACCAACACAGCCGCCCAAACACCAATCCGAGTGAACCAAATCATTAAAAAATGCAAAGAAACCTACCTGGAACATTGGAACAAAATAACCGAAAGCCAAAGCAGATTAGAATGTTACCGGGCCCTAAAAAGAGAATATAAACTGGCAGACTACCTCACGACCATCAGAGACACAAAACAGAGACAGACCCTCACCAGGTACAGACTAAGCGACCACCAACTGGAAATTGAAAAAGGCAGATACAAGAAATCCTGGCAGCCTAGAGAGAATAGAATATGCGATCAATGTCTGGCTGGCGAGGTTGAAACAGAAATGCATTTCCTCCTAAAATGCGAAAAATTCAACACATCAAGAAACATATTATTCAACAAGCTAAGCCAAACAACCCCAGATTTCAAGGAATTGGATGATCTGTCAAAATTGAGATTAGTCCTAGGAGAAGGAGACAGACCATACCTTGGGGCCAAATATGTAACAACATGTCACAACCTGAGGACTGTTTAAAATTAAGACTGTTTAAAATTAATATTGAACGTACCAAATGAAGTACAAAGACTGTTTAAAATTAATATTGTTTAAAAGTAATATTGTATGTACCCAACAAATGTCAAATCGATTGACACCTACAGAATGTTGGAAAACTGTACCTTTTTGCTATGTAAGCTTTGGCAATATGGTTCTCTGTAAACTTTCATGCCAATAAAGCATTTTAATTGGAATTGGAATTGGAATTGGAAAGACGGGGGGAAGAGAGAGAGAGAGAGAGACGGGGGGAAGAGAGAGAGAGAGACGGGGGGAAGAGAGAGAGAGAGAGACGGGGGGAAGAGAGAGAGAGACGGGGAAGAGAGAGAGAGAGAGAGAGAGACGGGGGGAAGAGAGAGAGAGAGAGAGAGACGGGGGGAAGAGAGAGAGAGAGAGACGGGGGGGAAGAGAGAGAGAGAGAGAGATGGGGGGAAGAGAGAGAGAGAGAGAGACTGGGGGGAAGAGAGAGAGACTGGGGGGAAGAGAGACGGGGGAGTGAGAGAGAGAGACGGGGGGGAAGAGAGAGAGAGAGAGAGTGAGAGAGACTGGGGGGAGAAGAGAGAGACGGGGGGGAAGAGAGAGAGAGAGACTGCTGGATTTAGTTCGGGATTAGCCTGGAGAGAGAGGGGGGAAGGAGCGCCTCAGGCCTGGCCCGATGCACCCCTGCGAAGGAAGGAAGGAAGAAGGCGAGCTCTCCCACCCCCTCACTCTTTCCCTCCCTCACCCTCTCTCTCTCTCTCTCTCCCTCCCCCTGTCTCTCCCTGCTTTACTCTCTCTCCCTCCCTCCCCTCTCCTCTCCCTCCCTCCCCCTCTCCTCTCCCTCCCTCCCCCTCTCCTCTCTCTCCCTCCCTCCCCCCTCTCCCTCCCCCTCTCTCCCTCCCTGCTCTCTCTCCCTCCCCCTGCTTTATCATGATTGGGGCCGAATGGCCTACTCCTGCTCCTATCTTCTATGTTTCTATGTTGGAAGTTATACTTAATATTCCACTTTTAGTATGTGCCTTTTAACATGTGAAACGCCGTGGAACATTTTACTAAGTTTTATCAAACAAAATTTGACACTGGGCAACATAAGGAGATAGTCGGGCAGCTGACCAAAAGCTTGGTCAAAGAGGTAGGGTTTATGGAGCGTCTTAAGAGTTGCCAGCTGTGGCTCAGTGGGTAGCACTCTCTCGTCTGAGTCAGCAGGTTGTGGGTTCAAGTCCTACTCCCGGGACTTGAACACATTATTTAGCCTGGCACTCCCTCAGCACTGCACTGTTGGAGGTGCCGTCTTTCGGATGAGACGTTAAACCGAGGCCCTGTCTGCTCCCTCAGGTGGATATAAAAGATCCCCTGGCACTATTTCGAAGAAGAGCAGGGGAGTTATCCCCAGTGTCCTGGGCCAATATTTATCCCTCAACCAACATCACTAAAACAGATGATCTGGTCATTATCACATTGCTGTTTGTGGGAGCTTGCTGAGCGCAAACTGGCTGCCGCGCTTCCTACATTACAACAGTGACTACACTTCAAAAGTACTTCATTGGCTGTAAAGCGCTTTGAGATGTCTAGTGGTCGTGAAAGGCGCTGTAGAAATGCAAGTCTTTCTTTCTTTAAAGGAAGAGAGAGGTGGAGAGGTTTAGGGAGGGAATTCCAGAGCTTGGGGCCTTGGCAGACGAAAATAGTAACTTGTGTGTGGATACTTAACGGCCCATGGGTTGCCTTTCCCCTCCTTAACCCAAGGACACCATAGGCAGTGGCAGTGCCTCTACTGATACCCTGACATTAATTGGCTATCTTAGCACAGAACAGAGGTCGAACCTGGGCCCTTCCCAGTCACTGAGGCTCAACACCAAGGCACACGGTACGGACAGCTGAGTGACCTGTTATGGGGCATAACCTTAAGAACATAAGAAATAGGAGCAGGAGTAGGCCCCTCGAGCCTGCTCCGCCATTCAATAGGATCATGGCCGATCTTCAACCTCAAGTCCACTTTCCCGCCCTAACCCCATATGCCTTGATTCCCTTAGTACACAAAAACCTATCGATCTCTGTCTTGAATATACTCAATTACTGAGCCTCCACAGCCCTCTGGGGTGGAGAATTCCAAAGATTCACAACCCTCTGAGTGAAAAAATTTCTCCTCATCTCAGTCCTAAATGGCCGACCCCTTATCCTGAGACTGTGCCCCCTCGAGCTAGGCCATTAAAGGGTGATGTCAGGAAGCACTCCTTCACGTAAAGGATAGTGGAAATCTGGAATGCTTTCCTCCAAAAAGCTGTTGAGGGGGTCAATTCAACTGAGATTGATCAATTTTTTGTTAAGCGTTATGGAACCGAAGCAGGTAGGTGGAGTTCAGATACAGATCAGCCCTGATCTAATTAAACGGCAGAACAGGCTCGAGGGGCTGAATGGCCTCCTCCTGCGCCTATGTTCTGATTTTATTGCGAGTGAAATGGGAAACCATGGAAAAGCATGCACGGTGCCGGCAAGCACAACGTTATTGCAGAACGTAACATTTCACGTACGGTAAGATAATACCGATTTCTATCTTAGTGGGTGTTGTATCAACATAGATTTCATGGTACTGAGGAACACTACCCATGGTTTGTGTGGAAAAAGGTCCTCGGCTGCAATACAACCTAACTGTGCTGAATATAGTCATCCTGCTTTAGACATCAAACTCAGTGAGACCGATGTAGGTGGGTTTTTTATTTTGCTTGTTCGTGATGTGCTTACAGACCAATATGGTGATGAGATGAGCATTTGACATTAAGTTTGTGTTGTCGTCATTTATTTTGGGCTTGTACAGAGGCTCAGACCTGTCTGTGCGTCAACGCTGGTACAAATATATCTGAACTGATAGTGATTTAATACTGATCGATTGTTTGAACAGTGCTGTTGTGAAGGTCTGGGTTGCCTATGTTTTGTGCTTTGGACAGGCCCCTAGATATGAAAATGTTGACCAGGCCCAATAGACCAGTGTTTGTTTTAGGTGGGGGGGACTTTGGTATAATCTGTGTTGATTTATTATTTAATGAAACAGGTGTCACTGAAACATGTGGAAGTTCTCAAGTGTGGTTGGCATTTACTGCCTTGTCCTTCCATGGCCTTGTTCCATCCAGCTCTTTGACCTCCTCCAGTCTGATATAGAAACATAGAAGATAGGAGCAGGAGTAGGCCATTCGGCCCCTCGAGCCTGCTCCGCCATTCAATGCGATCATGGCTGATCATCCAAATTCAGTACCCTGTCCCTGCTTTCTCCCCATACCCC
Source organism: Somniosus microcephalus (assembly GCF_052327205.1). Classification (NCBI taxonomy): domain Eukaryota; kingdom Metazoa; phylum Chordata; class Chondrichthyes; order Squaliformes; family Somniosidae; genus Somniosus; species Somniosus microcephalus. The sequence continues at coordinate 35,504,451 of NC_141015.1, read as the reverse complement.
TTGATCCCTTTAGCCTTAAGAAATATATCTAACTCCTTCTTGAATATATTTAATGGGCCAGAAATTAGGATCGGGTGCTTGCCGCGCGTGCAAGCCCCTGATGTGCACCCACCCGGCGCGCCGACATCTGAAGCCTGGGCCTGCTTGGAATTCCTGTCACTGGCCCGGTTCAGCTGTCGGCGCGCTGTGCTTGCCTGATCCAGCGGCGTAGTTAGTGCGATGTGCCGGCTGGGATCAAGTGAGCACTCTGCAGCCAATCAGGGGAGGGGAAACTTCATTCATGAGTTTGATAGTAAAGACTGTCAAACTCATGAAAAGTACGGGCGCCCAAAAGACTAGTTTAACTTTAAATAAAATTTGAAAAAACATCCCAATAATTAAATAAACTATAAATAACTTTAAAAAAAACTATTTTAAACAATTAATAAAATTTTTGAAAAAATAATTTTTTAAGAAATCGGGTCTAAAAATAAACTTACCTTACTGTAAAGTCCTTAAAAACAATGAAGCTGTGGAAGAAATGTAATAATTTTAAATAATAGACCACTCACCTTCAAGAATCCACTCCTTACGCCTCCTTTTTATATGTGTAAAAAGTTCAGGCCCTTGCACACGGGCAAACCTGTCAAAAAGAAGGAAGTTCAACGCGTGCGTGCAGAGTCCTGCGCGCATGCGTTGGACCTCTGAGCCCCTTGGAGGAAATGCCGGTTTCCCGCGCATGCTGAAATCCGGCACTTCCAACGGGCCTACGCATGAGTACCCCGTCCGTACTCGCGCGTTGGGACTGGAATTACTGGCCCATTGTATATATATATATATCTCTACTGATGTGGCCCCTCTGCTCTGCTCCACCATCGGTGGCAGAACTTTGAGCCACCTCAGCCCTGTGTTATAAAACTCTCTCCCTTAAACCCCCCCTCCTCCTTGCTGTTTCTGTCCCCACCTCGGAAAGCCTTCTCAATAGGCCTTTCTTCGGCCTCACCTTCAGTTACCTCCTATTTCCCAGGGAATATAGGAACAGGAGGAGGCCATTCAGCCCCTCGAGCCTGTTCCACCGTTCAATTCGATCATGGCTGATCTGTATCTTAACTCCATCTACCTGTCTTGGTCCCGTAACCCTTAATATCCTTGCTGAACAAAAACCTATGAATCTCAGTTTTGAAATTTTCAATTGACCCCCAGCCTCAACAACTTCTTGGGACAGTGTTTTCTAGATTTCCACTGCCCTTTTGTATGAAGAAGTGCTTCCTGACATCACCCCTGAACGGCCTGGCTGTAATTTGAAGGTTTTGCCCCCTTGTTCTGGACTCTCCCCACCAGAGGAAATAGTTTCTCTCTCTGTCTACCCTATCAACTCCTTTAATCATCTTAAACACCTCGATCGTGTAATTAAGAGCCTGTTCGCTTTCCAGTTGGCGTGTGTAGGTGGAATGGGCGAGGGCGGATGTGTCGTGCAACCAATGGTGGGAATGTGGGGGCGGGGCGGTTGGAGGCAGGCGGTCATGTGATAAAGTCCAGGAGTACGTTCAACCAGAGTAGGCAACCCTTAACCTGGTAAATGACTTGCAAATAACTATGTACAAGGGAATATTGGAGGTTTCCACCTGGGGACCTCCAGTAAATATTGACACACTCCCGGGGACCCCCTGTAAATATTGACACACTCCCGGGGATCTCCTGTAAACATTGACACACTCCCGGGAACCTCCTGTAAATATTAACACACTCCCGGGGACCCCCTGTAAATATTGACACACTCCCGGGGACCTCCTGTAAATATTGACACACTCCCGGGGACCCCCTGTAAATATTGACACACTCCCGGGAACCTCCTGTAAATATTGACACACTCCCGGGAACCTCCTGTAAATATTGACACACTCCCGGGAACCTCCTGTAAATATTGACACACTCCCGGGAACCTCCTGTAAACATTGACACACTCCCGGGAACCTCCTGTAAATATTAACACACTCCCGGGGACCCCCTGTAAATATTGACACACTCCCGGGGACCTCCTGTAAATATTGACACACTCCCGGGGACCCCCTGTAAATATTGACACACTCCCGGGAACCTCCTGTAAATATTGACACACTCCCGGGAACCTCCTGTAAATATTGACACACTCCCGGGAACCTCCTGTAAATATTGACACACTCCCGGGAACCTCCTGTAAATATTGACACACTCCCGGGAACCTCCTGTAAATATTGACACACTCCCGGGGATCTCCTGTAAACATTGACACACTCCCGGGAACCTCCTGTAAATATTGACACACTCCCGGGAACCTCCTGTAAATATTGACACACTCCCGGGGATCTCCTGTAAACATTGACACACTCCCGGGAACCTCCTGTAAATATTGACACACTCCCGGGGACCCCCTGTAAATATTGACACACTCCCGGGAACCTCCTGTAAATATTGACACACTCCCGGGGACCTCCTGTAAATATTGACACACTCCCGGGAACCTCCTGTAAATATTGACACACTCCCGGGGATCTCCTGTAAACATTGACACACTCCCGGGGACCCCCTGTAAATATTGACACACTCCCGGGGACCCCCTGTAAATATTGACACACTCCCGGGGACCTCCTGCAAATATTGGCCCAGAAATTGGTGTCGGGGGCTTCCCACGGGTGCAAGCCCCCGACCTACACTTACCTAGCGCGCCGGCAGTTGAGGCCTGGGCCTGCGTGGATTTCCTCTCTGTGACCCGGTCCAGCTCCCGGCGCGCTGTGCTTGCGTGACCCAGGGGCGTAGTTAGTGCGATGCGTCGGCTGGGATCACGTGAGCACTGGGCAACCAATCGGAGGAGGGAAAAGCCCATCCATGAGATTGACAGAAAGAACTGTCAAACTCATGAAAACTCCTGGCGCCCAAAACAGTACTTACCCTTCAAATAAATATTTAAAAAATCACACTTTTTAAATAAACTATAAATAACATTAAATAACTATTTTAAACAATAATTTAAATTTTTGGAAAAAATAATTTTATAAGAAACGGGGCTAGAAATACACTTACCTTACTGTAAAGTATTTAAAAATAATAAACCTGTGGGGAAAAAAAATTCTAATTTTAATTAATTGACCACTTACCTTTTAAAATGAAGTCCTTACACCTGGTTTTTAAATGTGTAAAATGTAGAGGCCTTCACGCACGGAAAAACCTGTTATATAAAAAAAAAGGAAGTTCAACGCGCACGCGCAGACTCCCGCGCGCACGCGTTCGACCTCTGAACCCCTTCGTTCAGAGGATCGGAAATGCCGGTTTCCCGCGCATGCGTAGTGCATGCAAGAAACCGGCACTTCCATCGGGTCCATGCGTGAGTACCCCGTGCTTACTCACATGTTGGGACCCGAATTTCTGGGCCATTGATACAGTCCCAGGGACCTCTGGAAAAAATTGCCACACTCCCGGGCAACATTCCTGTTAAGCTGCATAACCGCACACCCCCAAAAATAAAATTAGAAGGAACATGCTCTCAGCAAATACTGACCCACTCTCACACCCTGAAAATGAAAAAGGCGAGTTAACGTTTTGAGTGTACGTCTTCTGTGTTGAATGGTTCTGCCGAAGGGGCGACACCATTCCGTCACTGATTCTGACAAAACTGCTACATGTTCTGCTTTTACTTCAGGCTCCAGCAGTTCCTGTTTGCTTCCCATTTTATCAAGGCTCTTTCCTGAGCTACTATTATCTTGCCGCTGGTTGCATTCAGATTCAAAGAGATTTGATTCGATGATCCAGCTCCCAACATATACGCTGCTAAATCCTAGCGATAGACTCGTGAGCCCATGATAAACCAGGCACGGGAGACTGTTGCTGGGGGAAGGGAACCAGATTTAGCACTGCACATTTCACATTCTCAGGACGTCCTGACACACTTTCGGGGGACCTTCTGTAATTACTGACCCACTCCCCGGGGATCTCCTGCAAGTATTGAGACACTCCCCGGGGACCTACTGAAAATATTGACACACTCCCGGGCAATGTTCCCGTTAGGCTGCGTGGCCAATGCATTGCTTTTGAAGTGTCGTCTCTGTTGTTAGCTAGGCAAATGCAGCAACCATCGTGCGCGCAGCAACCATCGTGCGCACAGCAAGGTCCCACAATAGTCAATCTGTTATGACGGTGTTGGTTGAGAGAGAAATATTGCCCAGGACACCAAGAAGACATGGTTCTTCTTCAGATAGTGCCACGGGACCTTCTGTGCCCACTTGCCATAATCACTGGGAGCTGACCCTTGGACACTGGTCTCGAAATCTAAATTAAAAATGGTGCTATTTCTTCCTGAAAACCCCCCAATGTGATGATGATTCCCGGCGCTCTTTGTGGGATCTTGCTGTGCGCAAATGGGCTGCCGCATTTCCCTACTTTACAACCGCGACTACACTTCAAAAAGTACCTAATTGGCAGTAATGCACGTTGGGACTTCCGGAGGTTGTGGAAGGCGCTATATAAATGCAAGTTCTTCCTTTGTGTGAAGTGCATTTGAAAAGTGCGCGCGCGATTTGCGGCCCAGGTGATGTAAGGTAGCGCTAGGCCCCTCTCGTCTACCTGCACAGAACAAATAAAGTTTGATGAAGAGAGTGCAGTGCGTCTTTAAAGCAAAGCTCCAAATGACTTAATTTTTAAAAATGTAAACCAATCAATCCTCCCACAACTAGCTCGCGGTGTGAATTCATTAGAATCCTTTCAGTGGCGCAGATGATGAACGCGGCTTGACTTTTGCTGATAGCAGTCGTTAACGGGGCAGATGAGAATGTCAGCCACACTTTTTTGTCAGGGAATAATATCACCAACTTCTAGTACGATAGCAAAATACTGCGGATGTTGGAAATCCGAAATAACAACAGAAAACACTGGAAAAACTCAGCAGGCCAGGCAACATCCGTGGAGAGAGAAACAGAATTAATGTTTCAGGTCGATGACCCTTCGTCAGAACTGAGAAAAAAAGGCAGGAAATGAAACATTAAAAGGCCAGTTTGGGGGCTGGGAAATGGGGGAGGGGATGAAAGAAGAGACATTAAGAGATATTCAAGGTGAGACGAGATGGTAATAGGACAGATAAAGAGACAAACAACGGCTCTAGATGAAGTGTGAAATGCGCTGGCAGAGTGAGAGACAGCTGCCATGTGGGAGAGAGAGTGAAAAGGAAAAGGCACAAACCAAAAGTGTGGATAAAAAATATAAAAATATAATAATAGGGGCCGAGGTTATGATCTGAAATTGTTGAACTCGATATTGAGTCCGGAAGGCTGTAAAGTGCCTAATCGGAAGATGAGGTGCTGTTTTGATATCGCCAACTTGCTGCTTCTCCCCGATATAGAATCATAGAATGATACAGCGCAGTAGGAGGCCATTCGGCCCATAGTCCCTGTGCCGGCTCTTTGAAAGAGCTCTCCAATTAGTCCCACTCCCCCCTGCTCTTCTCCCCCACCCCGACCTTTCCCCACAGCCCTGCAAATCTAGGAGTCGGACCTGTGTTTTGTGTGTCTGACCACAGAGCAAGGCTCCTCCGTTTCACTGAGAAGCTAAAAATGTATTTTTGGCTCCTCCGTTTCACTGAGAAGCCAAAAATGTATTTTTATGAAATCTAATTTAAAAAAAAAAATAAGCCCTCCTCTGTTGATAATTTCCTGTTTCCTGAGTATTTTAACCGGTGTTAACAAGCAGTCCGATGAGGTAACCTGGACTGTATGTGGGGGGAAAATTTCCATTAGCAAAACTTATCTCCCACCCCCTCCCCCCCAAAGGCTGCGTAGAAAAGGTATTAAAGAAAAAATAACAATGAATTGCCGTTCGGAAGCGGATACTGGAGCCGTGTTCTGTGTACACAGAATTTATTTTGGGGGGGCCTGGAGATTTCCTTTAATTACTACAGTTTGGCCTTCCGTCTCGTAAAAACGTCCTTTGAACATCAAAAGATGATCTGCCTTGTCAGCAGGCCTTTTGTTCCCACCTCGCATAATGCCTTCTTTCTAATTGGCATTTCCCAACCAGTCCCACGGTGATTCGCTGAACTTGTTGTTGCTGTGCTTTTTTTGTGTGTTTGTTTCCTTAAGTTGTACTTTATTTTTTCTATAATTGTCAAATGCAGAAGGTGGGGGGGTGTGGAGGAAAAATAAATCTCGTCTTTTTTAATCCCTTCGGTGGCAGGCAAACAAGCTTTGAATAATCCATTAGCTGCTTGCTCGGCTGATGGGCGAAGCTAATTTATAGGTGTCACTTCTCCCTGTAGGTCTCATTAATTGTCCTTCATCATATATTCATTTGTGCTTTCTCACATTCCTCGCTTAACATTTGAAAGGAACTGTTGAGTGCTTCCGACATGTCTTCCTTTTTCCTCAACCGACGATTCCCCTCTACTGTGGTTGACACGGCCCTCGACCGTGTCCGTTCTATCTCCTGCACTTCTGCCCTCACCCCTGCCTCACCCGCCCCCCCCCCAGAACCACGATAGAGTTCCCCTTGTCCTCACCTTCACCCCATCAGCCTCCACATTCAACGGATCATTTCCGCCACCTCCAAAGTGATCCCACCACCAAACGCATCTTCCCCTCACCTCCCCTTTCAGCATTCCATAGGGACCGCTCCCTCCGCGGCACCCTAGTCCACTCCTCTACCTCCCCCAGCACCCCTTCCCCTTCACCCGGCACCTTCCCATGCAAGCGCAGGATATGCAACACCTGCCCTTATACCTTCCCATTGTCCAGGGCCCCAAACACCCCTTCCAAGTGAAACAGTGATTTACTTGTACGACCTGCAATTTAGTATACTGTATTCGCTGCTCACGATGCGGCCTCCTCTACATTGGGGAGACCAAACGCAGATTGGGTGACCGCTTTGTGGAACACCTCCGTTCAGTCCGTAAGGGGGACCCTGAGCTCCCGGTGGCCTGTCATTTTAATTCACCGCCCCACTCCCACTCAGACCTCACCGTCCTCGGCCTCTGGCATTGTTCCACGGAAGCTCAGCTCAAGCTCGAGGAACAGCACCTCATCTTTCGATTAGGCACTTTACAGCCCTCTGGACTCAACACTAGAGTTCAACAATTTCAGATCATAACCTCGGCCCCTATCACATATATATACATTTTAAATTATTTTTTTATCCACACTTTTGTTTGGCCTTTTTTCTTCCCTCCCACATGGCAGCTGTCCCTCATTCCGCCAGCGCCATTCACACCCCATCTAGAGCCATCCTTCGTTCCTTAACCTGTCCCATTACCACCTCCTCTCGCCTTGAATGTCTCTCAATGTCTCTTAATCTCTCCTGCTTTCTATCCTATCACTGACCTTCCCTTTTGTTCTTTCATCCCCTCCCCCTTTTCCCAGCCCCTAAATCTGCTCCTTTTCCTGTTTTTTTACCAGTTCTGACGAAGGGTCTTCGACCTGAAACGTTGGCTCTGTTTCTCGCTCCACCGATGCTGCCCCGGCCTGTTGCGTTTTTCCAGCGTTTTCTGTTGTTATTTTAAAGATATATTTGCCGTGCTCCTCGGTAATGGGCGTTAGTTGTGTGGCGCCGTGTAATGCGTGTCCCTTTGGCGTTTTGCAAGTGCTGGGCAGAAGAAGAGGCAGAATTGTGCCCCAGGCAGAGAGTGAAAACGAGTTGCAAAAACAGGAAAAAGCTATTTTAATGCCAAGGCTAAGATTCTGTGTGCTTGAAAAATGGGACGGCACGCTGTCCACAGCCTCTCAATATTAGTGAAAATGATGTTTGGTACAGTATGCTATGTAAACTTTAGGAATTTAAAAAGTTACCTGAGAGTGGCTACGTTATTTATGTAGTTTTAAGAGCCCCCATTAACTTCATGTTCCTGCTTCACTGAACTCGCTTGTTTTGACCAAATATTGAAACAAATGCCTAAACTGGATTGGTTAAAGCGGCTGTCTTTGCCTTTTATTTTATATACAACAACTTGTATTTATACAACACCTTTAACGTCGTAAAACATCCTGAGGCGCTTCAAGGGAGCGATTATCAAACAAAATTTGACACCAAGCCGCATGAGAGATTTTTTTCTTTATTCGTCCGTGGGATGTGGGCATCGCTGGCAAGGCCAGCATTTATCGCTCATCCCAAATTGCCCTCGAGAAGGTGGTGGTGAGCCGCCGCCTTCAACCGCTGTTCTTTGTAGCGGTTTGGTGCAACTGAGTGTCTTGCTAGGTCACCTTCAGAGGGGCAGTTAAAAGTCAACCACATTGCTGTGGGTCTGGAGTCACATATCGGCCAGACCGGGTAAGGGCGGCAGATTTCCTTCCCAGGTGGATTTTTACAACGATCCGGTAGTTTCATGCTCACCATTACTGACACTAGCCTTTCATTCCAGATTTATTTAATTAACTGAATTTAAATTCCCCAGCTGCCGTGGTGGGATTTGAACTCTTATCTCCAGATCATTAGTCCAGGGCCTCTGGATTACTAGCCCAGTGACAATAACCACTGTGTTACCGTTCCTGATAATTAGGACACTGAACCCCAGAAAAATATCCCGAGTAAAGACTCCAGAAATGTAACAACTATGGTGGGTTCCTGGCTGTGGTGCTGGACTTGTCGCCCACAGCTCCTGAGTTGAAATGCCATCATGAAGTTGGAACTGAATACATTCGGTAGTTTGTGAGCTGGCACCAGAGAAAGTAGCCATGAAGGCTGCCAGATTGTCAGCAAAAAACAAACTGGTTCACAAATGTCCTTCAGTGAAAGGGAACCTTCCATCCCTACATAAATATATATTTATATAAATATAAGATAATCACTAATAAATCCAATAAGGAATTCAGGAGAACATTTTTCACCCATGATCCATTGAATTTCCGCCACCTCCAACGTGATCCCACCACCAAACACATCTTCCCCTCACCTCCCCTTTCAGCATTCCGAAGGGACCACTCCCTCCGCAAACCCCTGGTCCACTCCTCAATCACCCCCAACAGCCCTTCTCCTTCACCTGGTACCTTCCCGTGCAAGCGCGGGAGATGCAACACATGCCCTTTTACCTCCTCCCTTCCCACTGTCCAGGGCCCCAAACACGCCTTCCAGGTGAAACAGCGATTTACTTGTACAACTTACAATTTACTATACTGTATTCGCTGCTCACGATGCAGTCTCCTCTGCATTGGGGAGACCAAACGCAGATTGGGCGACCGCTTTGCGGAACACCTCCGTTCAGTCCGTAAGGGGGTGACCCTGAGCTTCCGGTCGCCTGTCACTTTAATTCTCCGCTTCACTCCCACTCTGACCTCTCTGTCCTCGGCCTCCTACACTGTTCTAATGAAGCTCAACGTAAGCTTGAGGAACAGCACCTCATCTTTCGATTAGGCACTTTACAGCCTTCTGGACTCAACATCGAGTCCAACAATTTCAGTCTATAATCCCTGCCCCCATTTTTCATGCTGTATGATTTTGCCATTCCCATTTGCAACATTTTCACAGTATGTTCTTTCAATTCCTTCTTCCCCCTGCCGTCTCTGCACCTGCTTAATATCTGTTACATCTCCAGCTTTTTCCAGTTCTGATGAAGGGTCACAGACCTGAAACGTTAACTCTGTTTCTCTCTCCACGGATGCTGCCTGGCCTGCTGAGTATTTCCAGCATTTTCTGTTTTTGTTTGAAATAGTTTCTCTGTCAGTTCCACTTATGCTCCACACGAGCCTCCTCCCACCCTACTTCATCTCACCCCATCAGCAGGACATAAGAACATAAGAATTAGGAGCAGGAGTCGGCCATACTGCCCCTCGAGCCTGCTCCACCTTTCAATAAGATCATGGCTGACCTTTGACCTCAACTCCACTTTCCCGCCCGATCTCCATAATCCCTTGATTCACCTAGAGCCCAAAAATAACCACCTATGCCTTTCTCCCTCGTGTGTTTATCTAGCTTCCCCTTAAATGCATCAATGCTGTTCGCCTCAACCACTCCCTGTGGTAGCGAGTTCCACATTCTCACCGCTCTCTGGGTAAAGCGGTTTCTCCAGAAGATAAAATTCGGGATATTTTCTGATTCTTGCCTTTAATCTTTTGAGCACTTTGTTTTCTTTCTGCCTTCCAGCACCTTCTCCCTTTGTGCCCTTTAACATGCTCGGCACTGACTGTCTGTACATTCCAAATGCCAATTAGCAGTCGCAACCTTGGAACACTTTAATTGGGAGACCGCCAAGTATCATGCTCGAGCAAGACAATTATCAGCCCGTCTAGCTTAAATGTGGTGACTGTACTAATAAGACTTGCACACCAAGAAGGAGACTGAGGCCTAGAAATTGGCCTGAGGCGCCCAAGCGGCGCAAAGTTCGCCTGGGCGCTGGAATTTGCACCGCGATCGCCGCAAATTCAGTTGAAGTGCCCCTAGAGGGAGACGGGGCGCGGCTCGAGGTGCTCCGCGTCCCTCTTAGGGCGCTGAAAGTGAATTTCGCAGCGCTACGTGCCGCAGCGCCACACGCTGCGGTACTGCAGGCCTTCCTCCCACTGTTAAGGGGGAGGGGCCTGCAACAGCGCGAGCCCTGATCGCAAGTGCCGGCAAAAGAGTCCGGCACCAAGGAGAAGTGCCGGGCTCTCGGGGAAACAGCCGGCAATGCCGCGGGGGGGGGGGCGACCAGGAGGCCGGGGACGGAGGTGCTGGCAGGCGGCCGCCGAAAAAGCAGCTGCCCCGCACCTCCACCTTAACTTGCGCCTCTGCCGGCACAGTAAGGCCCCGTGAACCGGGCGCGGGTAGCGAGCGGCGTTCGCTACCAAATATCGCGAATGGGGCGCTGCGCACACCGATGACGTCATCGGTGGCGGCGCAGCGCAAATGTCTAATGCCACCATCAGCGCCCCTGCTGAATATCGCGGGAGGCGCAGCCAGTGGCGCTACAGCCACTGACTGCCTCTTTAGGCGCTAACAGGTGGCGCTACTCACCCAATTTTTCCCCCTGAGAATGTAAAATGAATGGGCTTAGATCAATAACATTTAAATGCGTCACTTTTCCACCCCTGATAAAGAAGGCAGTGTCGCAGCATTTCAGTTGTGTGGTAGCACGGAGCAACACACAATGGGAGGTGGTCGTTCTGTTGTTTTAGACGTGGTGAGGAATGTACGCCAAGTCAGAAAGGAGAATCGGGAATACACCTTTTCTAACCCAAAGGAAAGGCGTGGGCTATCCCACTTGGGTGAACACAATGGTCAATCTCAATCAATGTTCCCTTTTAATTTTTTTTCGGTGCCCGGGCCCTTTAACTGGCTGCACGGCCCATTCAAATTCCCGTGCATGCCTGGGTTTTCTCATACGGGAGCCGGTGAATGGTCTGCACGGGACCTCAAGACCCCTGCGTGGCCGCACAGCTTAATGGGAACATTGAGCTCAATGCTATCCTGACTTTAAATCCATCTGAGCACACTTCTAAATGGCCGCTGCCAGGAGTCACCGTCCTTTTCCGGCTGTTTAAGGAGAGTAATTGCTTCAGCCTAGACCGGAGATTTGTCCTTCGGACCTCCCTGGTCTGTATATCTTAGCAGTGCATCATCTAAGGTTGTTTACCTACATGTGGAATAAACTGATGTCATTGTAAATGTAGTTTGTCATTTTCGGGCTGCAGTACTGGAGCTCAACGCCAAGGTTAATGAGAGACATGTTGATTATCCAGTTGGACAGCGAAGCCATTCTTGGCACCAGAAAACTGGGAATTACAGTTCATCTACTTAAATCCTTTCTGTAATTGATACATTTCAGAGTGAGAGAGAGAGAGCGTATTTTTATCATCAGCATAGTTTTGATTTTGCTAAATAGGTTGCATTTTGGATCCAGAATGGCTCCATGGGCCAACTGCTTACTTAGCATTGGCTCAGTGGGTCGCACTCTCTCACTTCTCAGTCAGAAGCTCGTGGGTTCAAGTCCCACTCCAGAGACTTGAGCCCATATTCTAGGCTGACACTCCCAGCGCAGTGCTGTGGGTGCGCTGCACTGTCGGAGGCGAGGTCTTTAAGACGTTAAACCGAGGCCCCATCTGCTCTCTCAGGTGGATGTGAAAGATCCCATGGTGCTTCACAAGGAAGAGCAGGCGAATTCTCCCCGGTGTCATAGCCAACATTTATCTCTCCAGCAGCACCTAAAACAGAGAAGATCTGGTCGTTTATTTCTTGGACCTTGCTGTGCAGAAATTGGCTGCTGCGTTTCCTACATTGCAAGTGTGACTACACTTCAAAACTAGGTTCATTGACTGTGAAACACTTTGGGACGTCCTGAGTGTTGTGTTTTGAGTTTTGCTTCAATTAAGTTTGTCCCAGTTCCCGGGTGTTACCTGAAGGGGGTGCTGGGGGGCTCGGTTTTACTTTGTCTTTCACTTTCACTTTCGGGTTCTGCCATGCAGACAATGTGCTGTAATGTCTACCCATTTACTCAATAAATAGCAAAAGGTACATTCTGTCTCCTCTATTCATTACTGTTCGGTCAAGATGCAATACTGAGGTCATGAAAGTTCTTTATTTTCATCTTTTAACCATTCTCTTCCATGAACTTTGGTCAGCCCCTGCAACAAAGCTTGTATTGTGTTTTCAACACACTGTGTCGTTCACAATGACTTTGTGACCAGTCATGCACAAGTGTGACAATGAAGCCATGTCTGAATTGTTTGTCTCCTTGGCTTTACTGGCCCCCAAACACTGTCTTCCTTTTCTTAATAAAATGCTAAGAAGACACTGGGATGTCCCCTTTTTAGTGGAGGCCCAACTAATCGAAAACTAGGCCGTAAAATGAAGGAAACTTCTAAAAGTAAATAATAACATTGCGCCCAGCAGCCACTGCGCTGCCCACCGGTCGCGGAAGGCCTCAAGCATACCGGCAGGCTCCGCGTGCTCCTTCTCCAGGGCCGCCTGGCCATGGACAAGGCTGCGGAAGAGAGGCGGGCAAGCCACAGTGACCCCCACCCCCGCTCCGCCAAGGGCCGCGGGACCATGATCTAAATAAAAGGTGGCTCCTTCGTTTCGTTAGCAAGGGTCGCCTGTGCTTGAAAGACGCAGGAGGTATTGTTTGCTCTGTTCAAGAACCCATGCACCCAAGGGTTACTCCTGCCACGTTAGGAGTTATACTTAATATTCTGCTTTTAGTATGTGCCGTTTGTTATGCTTTATATTGCTATTTATTTATAAAGAAAGAACTTGGATTTATATAGCCTCTTTCATGACCTGCGGACATCCCAAAGTGTATGACAGCCAATGAAATACTTTTGAAGTGTAGTCACTGTTGTAATGCAGGGAAACGCGGCAGCCAATTTGCGCACAGCAAGCTCCCACGCAAACAGCAATGAGGCAAATGACCAGAGAATCCGTTTTTAGTGATGTTGGCTGAGGGAGAAATGTTGGCCCCAGGACACCGGCGAGGACTCTCTTGTCCGTCGGCAAAATAGTGGCCGTGGGATCTTCCACCTCCACCTGGGAGGACAGCCAGGGCCTCAGTTTAATGTTGCTGTGAACCTCTGGTCTCTGTGGTAATCGTTGCCCCTCAGGACGCATCTTCGCAAGGGCAGAGTTTAGAAAAAGATAGCTTCTTGCAGGAAACAAAAGTCGACAGCTGTTCGACAGATGAGAGAAAAGATGTTGCTTAAAGAAGAAACCTACGCAATGAAGTAGCGGGTCCTTGAGCCATTGCAGAGAAATGAATGTGAGACATACTATCTGATGCCGGAGCTGGTAGACATTGCCGTGGTATATTCAGCTGCATTCATTTCAAATGGTCAGCTTAATACGGCGAGTGAAAGAGTACATTGTTCAGGATTTGATGTACGTTAAGCTGCTCACTACCTCATTATGTTTAGTGAGGAAGGCGCTCTCTCTGGCTGCTGTGAAGCTCTTTGTTGAAACTTGTGCTCCGTTCTCGATCGAATCGCATTGACTTCATTCACGTCTTGCCACAGGGGTGAGGAACCGCGACTGATTTGCGCAAAAACAAAAAAAACATAAAACAAGCCACACCGTAACTTCTCAAACCGGGCTTGCCCGTAAGAAATCTGCACGGTCAGCCAGCTTCTGCCCAAATGTCGTCAGTGGTCTGTATTTTTCTGGATTCATTGAATTTCTAGCATTCTGTTGCTGTGTCCTAACACAACGTGCTTTCTGCGGCGAATGCCCTGCTTTCCTTTGGGAAGGTAACATAGGAACAGGAGGAGGCCATTCAGCCCCTCGAGCCTGTTCCGCCACTCATTTAGATCACGGCTGATCTGCATCGTGACTCCATCCACCTGCCTTGGTTCCATAACCCTCACAAGTCTAACAAAACTAGCTGACACTGTATCACCAGTGGATGCCAGGGGTGTGTCAGTCTATGTAGCGGGGGGGGGGGGGGGGCACGGGAGTTGTGTGCAGGCACCCCGCACAGAAAGAGGTGAATAAAACACTGTGTCATACTGACGTTAATGGCCTTCAAAGCCAAACTGTTTGAAGGTGATCGGTGTCATTTCTCTGCTGCAGTTTGATCCAAATCGATCGTAAATTGAGAGCGAATGGCAGCAGCGAGTGAGGGGATTGGGCCAGAGTTCTGCTGTGACCGACCAGTACTGAAGCTCTTTGGTGGATGGTGATGACCGCCCGCCCTGACTGGAGCGACTCCAAATGTTGTGATGCAATATGGGTCAGCTTGCCAGCCCGTGCCGTGGGCGGGCCGGAGCCTTGCCCGTCGGCAGCGCACGCTGGGATTTCGGGCGCCCATTGGCTGTGATTTTGCAACCGTCGCAGTTGTGGGCAGCACGTGTCTGAAACGCCACTTCCAGTGATTGGGGTCCATGCCAGCATCATGGACTCTTAACATTACAGCCACACACTGCATTAATGCGTGCGTGCTCGTGTAGCTGTGTGTTTGTGTGTGTGTGTACCTATATGTGTGTGTGTTTTTTGTGACTCTCGTGTGTGTGTCTGTGTTTACGGCACTGTGTGTATATGCGCGTGCCTATATACATGTGTGTGTCTGTGCCTCTGTACGTGTGCTTGCACCTGTGTCTGTTTACATGCGTGTGCGCGCATGCCTATATATATGTGTCTGTGCATGTGTCTGTGCGTGTGTGCACCTATATATCTGTATGTGTGTGTACCTAATATGTGTGTGTGTGTGTCTGTGCGTGTATGCACGTGCCTATTTTTATATGTGTGTGCCTGTGTGTGTGTGTGTCTATATATATATATGTATATATATATATATATAGATATGTGTGTGTGTGTGAACTGTTTTGGTAACCAGTTCTGAAGCTGTAACTGCAACGTTTTAGCATTGCTGAGGGGTAATGGTGAGCTCCTTCGCAGACTGCTGATGAGATGGTTTTTTCTGTGTCTCTCACCTCCTTGGCATAGCCACTGACCCAGATTGTGGGAAAGAATCTGTTCTGCTCATGTTATGCCTTGTCTCGGCCGGTTGTTGTCTTTGTCGCACCGTTGTATGCTATTCAACATGCATCAGTAAGCTATTGTTTACAAAGCAGCACCAGGCGGATATTGATCAGGATGGGTTGCTCAGTCCCCCCTTTGATACTTGCCTATCCTTACTTTATTTCGGGAAGCTGAGTACTTGCACTGCAGTTGACGAATTCTGACAACTAATATTATCATCTTCATTTCCCGTACTTCAGTCTGGGAGTGCTGTCTGTGTTATATCCTTGACACGTTTCAAACTATCACCACATTAACATGACAGACAGTTGATATAATTTGCCGAATGCCATATTGCTGCTTAATTCATGTAGATGATATGAACCAAGAGATAATATTGCTGCTTCTGTAAACATTTTGAAGTCATCTCCTGGGCTGCTGGTTTGTGATTTCCGCAGAAAAATCGGCAGGTTGGAATTTCAGGATTCCCAAACATCCCAGAATCCCGTGTAAGTTGACTGATGCGGTCACCATAAAACCAGTGGTCCTGATAATTCTCCTTGCCCTTTGGGTGGGATTCTGCACAGTGGCTCACGGGCACAGTTTGCGACTTTGTTTCTGCCTGGCAGACCTCCCCCGACAGCTGGCACAAGGCCCTTTGCATCCTGGCAAGCCCGAGGGAGATGCCAGCCGTGTGGCTCAGTGGGCAGCCCTCTCGCCTCTCGAGTCCGAAGGTTCGTGGGTTCGAGTCCCACTCCAGCGGCTTGAGCACAAACAATTCTAGGCCGACGCGCCCAGGCCAGCGCTGTTTAGCGCCTGCTCTGTGTTCAAACATGTCGGGTGGGATCCTTCTCTTGTGGGAGCTTGCTGTGCGCAAATTGGCTGCCGCGGTTCCTACATTACAACAGTGACTGAACTTCATTGTAGTCATTGGCTGTAAAGCGCTTTGGGAGGTCCGGTGGTCGTGAAAGGCGCTGTAGAAATGCAAGTCTTTCTTTCCGTCTGTCTTATTTTCTTTCTTTCTTTCTTTCTGTTTTTTACTTTCTGTCCTTTCTTTCGTTCTTTTGTTCCTCCTGTTCTTTCTTTCTGTCTCTTTCTTTCTGTCCTTTCGTTCTTTCTTTCTGTCCTTTCTGTTTTTCTTTCTTTCTGTTTTTTTTTTCTTTCTGTCTTTCTTTCTGTCTTTCTGTCTTTCTCTCTCTCTCTCTCGGGGCCGAGCCGTGGGAGCGGATGAACTCTGAATGTGACCTGGTGGTTCCAGTTAGGACAGCTGGGCCCCCACTTTGCGTCACTCCATGTGGCCTGGTTATACACAGAGCTTTGCTTGGGAGACTTGTGTTTTGTTTTTTATTAATGGTCAGAATTATTAGTAACTTCAGAGGAATTCCAATGTTGTATCAAAACCACCCAACTAGGAAGATGAACTCAATCAGGTGCAAATTCCTGACTTGTGTACATTAATCGTGTCTTCCTTTTAAAAACGCCACTTTAAGAAGCTGACCCAAGACACTTGTTTATCTGAGCTGTCTCGAGGCATTTTTTTTTAACATTTCCCAGATTGTCCCTTTTAGTCACATGAGCGGATCCCGCTAGGTAAATAATCTGTTTGCTACGCACTCCCTCAGGAATCCAGTAAGCATTTTCTGTTCAGCAATTCTGTACGTGTGTTTAGGCAGCGATGGAAAATCTCCCGATCACTCCGTACATCTCGCTCAGCATGGATTGCGAAACCTGAAGTTATGGAACGCCTTTATAAAATTGCTCGATTGTCTGAAGGGTGGGCTTGTAACCATGATGTGAAAGTGTAACCTGGGATCAAAATAAAAATTTACACTACAATTTATATTCCCTCCTGATGTAAGAAAACTACTAGGCACTTGGTCTAAGCGTTAAACAAAGCTTTAATCAACTGTTTTACAACATGGAGGTCTAGTTGTGTCCTTCACTGGTTCCTGTTAAGAATGTCCTGCGCAAGCTGGGTCCGTGCCCGAGTATTTATACTCTCCCTGGACAGCGCCACCCGTAGGCTGCTCAGTATTATTTCATAAGTCTTTTTTTCATGAATGACTGATTCATATCACCTCCCATTATCCATTTGTTCCCATTTTATGTGAGTCTACAAAACTGGTTCATGCCTCCACTCCCCGGATCAGTTGGACATTAAGTGAGCCGAGGGTCTCATTCTGTCATCGGAGTGAAAACAATTCTCATCCTTGTTTTCAGATCCCTCCATGGCCTATCTCTGGAACCTCCTCCAGCCCCACAACGCTCCCGAGATCTCTGCGCTCCTCCAATTCTGGCCTCTTGCGCACCACCCCCCGATTTCCATCACTCCACCATTGGCGGCCGTGCCTTCAGCTGCCCGGGGCCCTAAGCTCTGGAATTCCCTCCCTAAACCTCTCCGCCTCTCTCTGCTTCTTTAAGTCACTCCTACTTTGGGGGTAGGGCGGGAATGTGGAGTAATCAGATCAGCCATGATCTTATTGAATGGCGGAGCAGACTCAAGGGGCCGAGTGGCCTACTCCTGCTCCTAATTCGCATGTTAATACCTACCTCTTTGACCAAGCTTTTGGTCACCTGTCCTAATATGTGGCTCGGTGTCAAATTTTATTTGATTACACTCATAGGAGGTTTTACTCCATTAAAGGCACTATATAAATGCAAGTTGTTGTTGTAGTGGGAGGAGGATGGGTCCAATTTCAGTGTAATTTTGTGTGTGTTATGGAAGCAGGGTTCAAATAATATTGTTTCAGCAGCTTAATCTGTAACAGCCAATCCCAAACTACATTGGGTGGTGGTACGTCTATTAATGGATTCATCTGTGTTGAGATTTTTAGAGCGTACTTGTCGATCTAGTGTAGCCATTGGTGCCGAATTGAGTGATTCTTTTATCAGATGTCGACTTGTACCTCGCTCTACTCCACCGAGTTTATCTTTTTTTGCCAAATTCTCTCCCTCCTCGTGTCCAGAAAGTGCCCCTTCTTGCTTGGTTGGCTCCGTGGCGGTCCGACCACTTGCCCAAGTCGCTATCCCATCATACGTGGGACTACACAGGAAATGCAAGCAGGCTGCTTGACCAAGGAGGGACTCTCAGTTAAACCCAGCCATGTTCTCGCCCTGTGTCCACACAGAAAAAAGGAAGAAAGACTTGCATTTCTACAGCGCCTTTCACGACCTCAGGACGTCCCACAGCGCTTTACAGCCAATGAAGTGAAGTGTAGTCACTGCTGTAATGTAGGAAACGCGACAGCCAAATTGCGCACAGCAAGCTCCCACAAACAGCAATGCGATAATGACCAGATCATCTGTTTTTTTTAGTGATGTTGATTGAGGGATAAATATTGGGGATAACTCCCCCTGCTCTTTTTCGATATAATAATCAACTTTATTGTCATTGTTAGTGCACAAGTGCAGTACAACGAAATGTAGGCTTGCGGCTCCCGAGAGTGTACATTTAGATTAAGACATTTAAACATTCAACATTCATTTGGCTTGTAATACATTAACATAAACATTATAAAGTGCATTGGCAGATGTGCAGGCTTTAGAGTTTATTTGTGTTCAGTAGGATGACAGCCCTGGGAAAGAAGCTGTTCCTAAATCTGGTCGTTCGGGTGCGAATGCATCTGTAGCGTCCCCCAGATGGCAGGGGGGGCGAACAGACTGTGGCTGGGGTGGGTAGGGTCTTTGATGATGGTCAGTGACCTCCGTAAACAGCGTTTCTGATAGATGTTCTCTATGGTCGGTAGCCGGGTGCCGGTAATGCGTTGGGCAGTTTTGACTACCCGCTGCAGGGCTTTCCGGTCATATAGTGCCGCGGGATCTTTAACGCCCACCTGAGAGCAGACTGCGCCTCGGTTTAACGTCTCATCCGAAAGACGGCACCTCTGACAGTGCAGCACTCCCTCAGTACTGCACTGGAGTGTCAGCCTAGAATTTTGTGAAGAAAAAGACTACTAAATATGTTAAAAAAAAATAATTTTTAAAGCCGTTTCAATTTTCAGCTACAATTTATATTTTTAGCTTATCTTTAGTAAGCAACTTGACTTTTTCCATATTTTATTTCCACTGAGTGGATCTGTTCTTGCTGAGCTGTGCTGCTCTCTTCCAGTTGCTTGAGCCTCGCTCACTATGAAATTACCTTCAGTGCTCCTGTAGCATCAGATATGGGCTGTCAACATCCTGTCCTCTGCCGCGGTATATTCTGGTCCCGATGACATGTCCGTGGTCTCGGCTTATCGGCCGCAATGCCGAAAGTGTCATTTGACAATGGCCGTCTGTTTCAGTCAGTCTGTTGCGAGAGAGTCACTGAGCTTAGTGCGTCCTTGTCTCCAGCTGTCCAGCCTGTCACTGCTACTTGAACTGGGGGGAGGTGGCGGGGGGGTCGGGTCATGTGCGTCTTCCTGATAAATAGGCTTGAATGGATTCGGGCCGCTCTGTGCTCCTTGTGAAAGTGTGGCACGCCTGCCGAAGAAAGAATTGAGCAGCATTTAAACTGACCGCTGATAAACCCGCCGCACAGCTATGCTGTTGGGAGGACAATGAGCGGTGTGAATGAGAGTGGCAGCGAGCGATTCGAGACTTCATTACTCAGAGTGCTCAACGCAAGTAATGGACAATAGGGTTGACATGAATCAGCCATTCACGAAAGAAAGACTTATGAAATAATACTGAGCGGCCTGCGAATGGCGCTGTCCAGGGAGAGTATAAATACTCGGGCACGGGCCCAGCTTGTGCAGGACATTCTTAACAGGAACTAGTGAAGGACACAACTAGACCTCCATGTTGTAAAACAGTTGATTAAAGCTTTGTTTAACGCTTAGACCAAGTGCCTAGTAGTTTTCTTACATCAAGGGTAATAGGAGGGAAAACCCTGGTTTCATTTAAGCAAGAGTTGGATAATATGATTGGGCGGTGTTTGTCCGGAGGGAAGGTTCATCAATCTTGAAATATCGAGAGGAGTTTGGAAGTACATTTCACAATGAAGAAGTCGGAGTAGTGTAGGTCGGTGGTGGGCCGATAAATACGAATAGACATTGCCAATGTTCCCCTTGATTTTTTTTGGGGAGTGCGCGGCCCCTTTAACGGGCTTGGGCGCCCATTCAAATTGTCACGCAGGCGCTAAGTCTCCCATTCAAAAGCCGGTAAGCGGCCGCCTGCGCGGGACCTCCAGAGAGCCTCGCGGCCACGCAGCTTAGCACCGACGTTGCACAGTGCCCCCCGATGAATAAAGATTAAAGTTAAGTTCTCCCTTAAGACGAGCCACTACTCCAGCACCTAAACGTTAATGACAAATACAATGCCCATTATTTTGCCTTTTCCGGAGTTTATAGTAAACCTTTACTGATTTTAAAAAGAAATGATAATTTTAGTCTTGTGCTAATGGACAGAAAATCCTGGGTTAGAAAGGAGAGCCTGTGGATTCTTGACAGGCGAGGGCTCCCCCACCGGTGGTGCAAGCTCAGAAAATTGTCTCGGGCTAGAATTCCCTTGAGTATAGAAGATTGAGGGGTGATCCAATTGAGGTGTCTAAGATGATTAAAGGATTTGATAGGGTAAATAGAGAGAGAAACTATTTCCTCCGGTGAGGGGGGAGTCTAGCACAAGGGGGCATAAGCTTAAAATTAGAGCCAGGCCGTTCAGGGGTGATGTCAGGAAGCTGTAGTTTGTGGACGCTCTGTTTAAATAGACTCTGTTTGCTGTAAAATAGACTCTGTTTACTGTTTGCTCTAAAATAGACTCTGTTTGCTGTAAGTCCTGCAGATTATTATCTGAACGGCAATAGATTGGGACAAGGGGAAGTGCAACGAGACCTGGGTGTCCTTGTGCACCAGTCACTGAAGGTAAGCATGCAGGTGCTGCAGGCAGTTAAGAAAGCAAATGGTATGTTGGCCTTCATAGCGAGAGGATTTGAGTACAAGAGCAAGGAAGTCTTGCTGCAGTTGTACAGGGCCTTGAGTAGTGTGCGCTGTTTTGGTTGCCTTATCTGAGGAAGAATGTTCTTGCCATGGAGAGAGTGCGGCGAAGATTCACCAGACTGATACCTGGGATGGCAGGAATGACCTATGAGGAGAGATTGGGTCGATTCGGCTTATATTTGCTGGAGTTTAGAAGAATGAGAGGGGATCTCATTAAAATTCTAACAGGACTAGACAGACTAGATGCAGGAAGGATGTTCCTGATGGCGGGGGAGTCCAGAACCAGGGGTCACAGTTAAAGGATAAGGGGTAAGCCATTGAGGACAGAGATGAGGAGGAATTTCTTCACCCAGAGAGTGGTGAACCTGTGGAATTCTCTGCCACACGGGGCAGTTGAGGCTAATACATTAAATATATTCAAGAAGGAGTTGGATATATTTCTTAAGGCTAAAGGGATCAAGGGGTATGGGGAGAAAGCAGGGACAGGGTACGGAATTTAGATGATCAGCCATGATCTCATTAAATGGCGGAGCAGGCTCGAGGGGCCGAATGGCCTACTCCTGCTCCTATCTTCTATCCCATCCAGCCTCCAACTCATTGACTGACACAGTGGTGTCAGTATTCACTCCGTAAAAACAATCCCTGTTCCTTGACGGTGAGAACACACTTGTTGCCTTTTAAGCTGCCTTTATATTGTGTGTGATCTGTGCTAACGCCACCAGCTCCTGACACTTGGGGCTCCCACAGCCAGCGCCAACACCAAAGCAAACTTGCTCATTTGCTAAGCTGGGTGCCTTGGTTAGACCCGATTGGGGAAAAATAACAGGTCTTACCCGAGCACCACTAATCCCAAATAAAAGCAGCTTTAAAACTCATTGTATCTCATTAGTTTTACCTTTTCAAAATGTCGACGGGTAGTTATAAACAAAACTAAAAGCACAAAATCAACAAGACGTACTAATTTTGTGCTGCACATTTAGTAACTTGAAATGCACAAGCTATTTAAGTGCACTACAAAATGTAACTATTTTCTTTTAATTCACTATTCATGTTATATGTTTCAAAATTACAGGTGACTTCATGAGAAAATATTGCTCCACTCTGTTCACTGTTGTGTAAAAGGAGTTACCTGTTATAATGCGTTGTAGTGCATCATAATAAGTGTCATATGACTCCTTTAAGTTCAGACACATTCCCTAAAAATCCATCCCTTCTGTGCGGTTCTAAAGAGCTCATTAACAGTTTTCAATGAGGGAGCTGGGATTCAAAGGTATCCTTTGGTACGTGAAATGAGTCTGTTGTTGTGGCAGTTGGAGTTTTAGCGTCTGACAGATCAAAGTCTACAGTACATCATTGGCTTTAATTTGTCCCTAACGCAGGAACCTTGGTTTTGAAAGCTTCGAGACATGAGCCTTTTATGTAACTCTCTGGAGCTTTGGGTTGGAGCTGTTTCCTCAAAGTAATCTAATGTGCCGTCCACAGCGCTCATCATTTTCACAATGGTGGGGAGAGACAGCAGTTGGGGCGTGGAGGAGAAGAAAGAACATAAGAACATGAGAAGTAGGAGCAGGAGTAGGCCATACGGCCCCTCGGGCCTGCTCCGCCATTTAATAGGATCATGGCTGATCCGAACCTAGACTCACGTCCACTTCCCTGCCCGCTCCCCGCAACCCCTAATTCCCTTATCAGCTAGGAAACTGTCTATCTCCGTTTTAAATTTATT
This sequence comes from Somniosus microcephalus, assembly GCF_052327205.1. NCBI lineage: Eukaryota > Metazoa > Chordata > Chondrichthyes > Squaliformes > Somniosidae > Somniosus > Somniosus microcephalus. The sequence continues at coordinate 35,481,468 of NC_141015.1, read as the reverse complement.
TAATGTTGCAGCTTCCACAGCTCTTTGGGGTAGCAAATTCCATAGATTTACTACCCTCTGAGTGAAGAAGTTTCTCCTCATCTCAGTTTTGAAAGGGCAGCCCCTTATTCTAAGATTATGCCCCCTAGTTCTAGTCTCACCCATCAGTGGAAACATCCTCCCCGTATCCACCCGATCAAGCCCCCTCACAATCTTATATGTTTCGATAAGATCGCCTCTCATTCTTCTGAATTCCAATGAGTAGAGGCCCAACCTACTCAACCTTTCCTCATAAGTCAACCCCCTCATCTCCGGATTCAACCGAGTGAACCTTCTCTGAACTGCAGACACTCCTTTTATGAGCCTTTACTGCTTCAAGCAGTAAGATGACTCCACCGATCTCACGTTTCCAGTGAGGAGCCACAGTCGAACGCCGCATTGGGTTTGAGATAGGACTATAATATTGTAGCCCTAACTCTCTGACCCGCACTTCCTTCATCACAGCTTCCCATTTGTAGTGCAGGATCGGTGGACAATGACTCAACCACAGAGACCTAAAGACCCTCAAGTAGCCGAGCCACTCGGACCACCAGGGTCCCGGTTTGATCCCCATTCTTGGTGAGCTAGCTGATGTCCTTACATCCACCCCAATTGACGTCACTATTCAGCTCAGCGCTCCTGCTTTATGGAAGGGAACATCGACCAGGGTCGCCTTATTGCTATCCCGTACTCACTGACAAGAAAAAGATAGCTTTTTCTCCAGGTGGGCAAGGAGTAATGAAGATAAACAAGCCCCATTCACGCTGTCATCACCTACATGCTGGAGAACTACAGTGCCCTCTTCTCCAGCCCTTCCAAGTTCTAATCTATTATAAACTACAGCTCCCTTGCCTCTTATCCCATAGCTCAATCGCTCCTAGCTTCGCCAAGCTCCATTGGCTCCGCATCTCCCAATGCATCGAATTCAAAATCAATGTCCTCGAATATGAGACTCCCTATGGCCTCGCCCTTCCCAAACGCTGCAACCTCCTCCAGCCTTACAGTCCAGTACGGGTCCGATGCTTTTCTGACTCTTTGTCTGCTTTACATTGACTCCACCCCTCCACCTTCAGTCACCGAGGTTGTGGAAACATTACTGTTGTGGACATTTCTACCGCACCTAAACCGAGAGGAAAAGAGTCAAACTTTTTTAGCAATCCCTACCTCAGTTTTAAAAGGAAGCTATAGTATTCTTGCTGCCCGGGTCCCCATGCCCCATAGAATGGTACAGCACAGAAGGAGGCCATTCGGCCCATCGAGTCTGCGCCGGCTCTTTCGAAGAGCAATCCAGTCAGTCCCACTCCCCCGCTCTTTCCCCATATCCCTGCAATTTTTTTCTCCAAGTATTTATCCAATTCCATTTTGAAGGCTACTATTGAATCTGCCTCCACCGCCCTATCAGGCAGCGCATTCCAAATCCTAACCACTCGTTGCTGAAGAAGTTTTTCCTCCTGTCGCCTCTGGTTCTTTTGCCAATCACCTTCAGCCTGTGCCCTCTGGTTATCAACCCTTCAGTCACCGGAAACAGTTTCTCCTTAGTTACTCTATCTGGACCCTTTATGATTTTAAACGCCTCTATCAAATCTCATCTTAGCCTTCTCTGCTCCAAGGAGATCAGTATTGGTAACTAAGCAGGTAGGAAGGAGATCCTACCTCTAGTCTAGTGGTGTTCAAACTTTTCTGTGTGGGTGGGCTCTCTGTATCCACTCTGCACTCCCCCACAATCTAACCTTCCAAACACAGTCAGCTACCCAAAGGAAAATGTTTTTCTTATTACACAGGAAAAGAAACCATTAGGACGACAGATGCTGCAGGTTTCAGCCCTTTTTGCTGAGGTTAAGGCATGGTATAAATTAGTTGAAATGCTGAACTCCCATCGGTGCTAGCCATGACGGCCTTGATTTCACGAGCATACAGATGGATTATAGAGTACAGAACACAAGAGGCTGTGCGCTCATGGTGCATGGTAGGCCTGGCCCCAAGATAGGTTGAAAGCTAATGACCTAGGACATAGGTTTCCAAACTGGGAGCCTCTCACTGAACATCGCACCCCCCCCCCCCCCCCCCCCAGGGTCCATGGATCCCAGTTTTAAAACCTATTCTCTTAAGATGGTGTCCAGTGATGGGCTGTGTGGCAGCCGCCCAGATTGTCTAATCCAAAATGTATTTTAAAACAAAGGCAAAATACTGCGGATGCTGGAAATCTGAAATAAAAACAGAAAATGCTGGAAATACTCAGCAGGTCAGGCAGTGTCTGTGCAGCGAGAAACAGGGTTAACGTTTCAGGTTATGGGTTGTTTTCAGATTGGCAAACTGTAATTAGTGGGGTGCCACAGGGATCAGTGCTGGGGCCTCAACTATTTACAATCTATATTAATGACTTGGATGAAGGGACCGAGTGTATTGTAACCAAATTTGCTGAAGACACAAAGATAGGTGGGAAAGCAAGTTGTGAGGAGGACACAGAGTCTGCAAAGGGATATAGAGAGGTTAAGTGAGTGGGTAAAAAGTTGGCAGATGGAGTAAAATGTGGGGAAATGTGAGGTTATCCACTTCGGTAGCAAGAATAGAAAAGCAAAATATTATTTAAATGGAGAGAGACTACAGAATGCTGCGGTACAGAGGGATCTGGGGGCCCTCGTACATGAAACACAAAAAGTTAGCATGCAGGTACAGCAAGTAATTAGGAAGGCAAATGGAATGTTGGCCTTTATTGCTAGGGGGGTGGAGTATAAAAGTAGGGAAGTCTTGCTACAAATGTACAGGGCGTTGGTGAGACCACACCTGGAGTACTGCGTACTGTTTTGGTCTCCTTATTTAAGGAGGGAAATAATTGCATTGGAGGCAGTTCAGAGAAGGTTCACGAGGTTGATTCCTGAGATGAAGGGGTTGTCTTATGAGGAAAGGTTGAGCAGGTTGGGCCTATACTCATTGGAGTTTAGAAGAATGAGAGGGGATCTTATTGAAACATATAAGATTCTGAGGGGGCTCGACAGGGTGGATGCTGAGAGGATGTTTCCCCTCGTGGGGGAATCTAGAACTAGGGGGCCTAGTTTCAGGATAAGGGGTCACCCATTTAAGACGGAGATGAGGAGGAATTTCTTCTCTCAGAGGGTCGTGAATCTTTGGAATTCTCTTCCCCAGAGAGCTGTGGAGGTGGAGTCAGTGAATATATTCAAGGCTGAGATTGACAGATATTTGAGCTACGGGGGACTCGAGGGGTATGGGGAGCGGGCGGGAAAGTGGAGTTGAGGCCAAGATCAGATCAGCCATGATCTTATTGAATGGCGGAGCAGGCTCGAGGGGCCGAATGGCCGACTCCTGCTCCTATTTCTTATGTTGATGACCTTTCTGTGTGCGTGCCTGTGTCCGCCATCCACTGGCTTGGTTGAGATTAAGAACTTGCTGGATGGAAGTTCAGTGGACATTGACACACGCTCCAAGGTGCATCCAGGGACAACATCATTGTGTCTCTTGGCTGAGCAATCCCTCCCATCTTAACAAGCACAACACGTTCAAAGACACGGAAGATTTTCCTTCTCCCGTTGGAAACGGCCTGTACTTTGCTTTGCAAATAACCCGCTTGGGACCGCAGGCAACACGGGCCCCTCGATCCCCATGTACAGATGACATTCAGTTTGGGGTTGCAGTGACCTGGGCTGAATCCAGCCGGACAGTGTTTGCACTGAAGACTGGCGCCAAGCCAGTCCATGTATTAAATTACTGCCTGGTGTGTCCGCTTGATTATGACTACCGGCTGAAAATCAACGGGTGTTTCATGTCAACTGGTTTATGCTTCTCTGCTGTGAGTCTCCTCCCTCGGAGCCCCAGACAGCTAACCCTGAAGGGAGGAGGTGGAAGGTTTTGCTTTCATTCTGGAATCCGATCTGAGCTCCCCCCGCTGTTTGTACTAGTCCACTTGTGGCAAACTTACCAAGAAAGCCAATTTTCTTCTTCACGATAAGCCAGATGTTAGTTTGGTGGCTCCTCAATCCAATAAAATTTTGATTAGTTCCCTTTTCTATTAAGGTTTTGAGGTCGTAAACCTAGTCAGCGCCGCACTTCGTAACTAATACCGCCCGTCGTTCCATTAGCACTCGATGAATGATTTACTACATGTTCTTATGGGATTAGAAAACATTCCTTATCCTCTTTGTCAACAGAATACTGTTGTCTGCAATGACCTTTTTTCATTGTAGTTCATTTCTTCATGTAGCAATTGCTTCAGCTCAGTTTTTCCAACAGGCAAATGAACTCGAAGCAAACACGTAGATTTATGTGCAGCATTTAGCACTCTTTTTTATGTGCATAATTATATAGATATCTAATAAATGTATTTATGTGCAAGGTGTCAGCCTTGGTTTCAATGGGCGGCACCCTCACCTCTGAGTCCGAAGGTTGTGGGTTCGAGTCCCACTCCAGAGACTCGAGCACAAAAATCTAGGCCGACACCCCAGTGTCGCGCTATCGGAGGAGCCGTCTTTCAGATGAGACGTTAAACCAAGTCTGCCCTCTCAGGTGGAAGTAAAAGATCCCACGGCACTATTTGGAAGAAGAGCAGGGCAGTTCTCCCCGGTGTCCTGGCCAATATTTATCCCTCAACCAATAACACGAAACAGATTACCTGGTCATTTTTGTTTATGGGAGCTTGCTGTGCCCAAATTGGCTGCCTCATTTTCCTTCATTAACACAGTGACTACACTTCAAAAGTACTTAATTGGCTGTGAAGCGCTTTGGGATGTCCGGTGGACGTGAAAGTCACTGTATAAATGCAAGTCTTTCTTTCCTTTCTTTTACTTTCTTCCTTCTGATGCGCTATCGATTCTAATAAAAGGCCGAGTAGAGTTCAGAACAACAGGCTTTTATTAACTACTGAATGCAACTACAAACAGATCAGGACTATGCCTCTAGTGGACGACCGAATGGCAGAGAGCTACCGTGCAGCCGTCCTTATACCAGGTAGCCAAGGGCGGAGTCAGCTGAGGCATAGTCAGGTATAACAGTGAAACAAGAGTGAACGACAACAACAACAATAGTGAACACAGTGAACGACAGTGGTTTACCACACCTTCCTTCCCTTTTCTTTCATTCCCTCCTTCCTTCCCTGTCCATCAATCACCTCTTGTACAGCGGGGAGGCGCTGGGAAGAGTGTGTTTGGGCATAATGTTCACTAGGCTGATTCTGTGCAGATTTGTTAAACAGCCAACCTGGTAGCAGTGCTGCATTGTACCATTACAATCTGACTGTCCTCTTTCTTGCATAGAAACATAAGTGACTCAGAAGTGAGAGTGCTGCCCACTAGGCCGTGGCAGACGCATCATATTCTGATCCTATTATAGCTAAGGCTGCTGAAAACAAACTACCAATTTTGTGGTAGATATTGGATCTCCACAAGCACTCTTTATGCAGGTTCCTGTGATGGAGGGTCAGTAGGCATTTCCTTTATATTATTTTTTTTTCTTTTCCCCAGTCAGTTTATTCATTGATTGCAGATTGTTTTATCTTTAGGACTTTGGAAGTTACACTGGAAGAATCATTTTTTTAAAAATGAGACATCTCGGCCTGTTTCTTCTCAATTAAATTTTCAAGTGCTTTCTTCCATTTATTTAATGAAGCCATTGTGCGTTTCGATTACAGCATTCTTGCACTGATATCGCACCATTAATGTACAAAAAACGTCCCATGGGGTGCTTCACAGACTCATGAGGGAAGTGGACATGAGCCAAAGAAGGAGAGATCAGAAGATTGCACAGCGGTTGCCGGAAGGAAACGCTAATGTGTCAAGTTCTTTCAGCATAGCTGTGTTGTCAGCGGAGCGAGTTTAAAGGTTGAAGTGATTTGCTCTCTGGGCCGTGGCGGGGGGGGGAGTCTTGCCATCCTGTCATCACCTCGGTATCTTAATAAAAGAAAGAATTCCCATGTTTTCAGACCTTCAGAATTATTGATGTTTGTACGACCGTTCTCGCACGAGGTTTTTTCTGTTTGCTTGAGGCCCTCTGCACTTCAGGTGTTGGGCGCACCATTATTACATTTACAGTCTGAACAAAGGCCTTCTGGATTCTGAAACACCCGACGCACGTGATGCTGAAAGGTAGTGAGTGCCGGGACAGTAATTTCATCTCTCCCGACTCTTGTCTAAATTGTGTTCAGGGAATCTCAGTCCTAGATGGCTGACCCTGTCACCAGACTGATACCTGGGATGGCAGGAATGATGTACGAGGAGAGATTGGGTCGATTCAGCTTATATTCGCTGGAGTTTAGAAGAATGAGAGGGGATCTCATTGAAACTTATAAAATTCTTACAGGACTAGACAGACTAGATGCAGGAAGGATGTTCCCGATGGCGGGGGAGTCCAGAACCAGGGGTCACAGTCTAAGGATAAGGGGTAAGCCATTTAGGACTGAGATGAGGAGGAATTTCTTCACCCAGAGAGTGGTGAACCTGTGGAATTCTCAAACACAGAAGGCAGTAGAGGCCAATTCATTAAATATATTCAAGAAGGAGTTGGATATATTTCTTAAGGCTAAGGGGATCAAGGGATATGGGGAGAAGGCAGGGACAGGGTACTGAGTTTGGATGATCAGCCATGATCGCATTGAATGGCGGAGCAGGCTCGAGGGGCTGAATGGCCTACTCCTGCTCCTATCTTCTATGTTTCTATGACCCCTTATTCTGAGACTGTGACCCCTGGTTAAGTACATGAGGGAGAAAGGAATAGAAGGATATGTTGATGGGGTGAGATGAAGAGGGGTGGGAGGAGGTTTGTGTGGAGCATAAACACCTGTTGTTCCGCCTCTCTCTTAGCGGCCATTTTAAATTGACGGTCCCTCATCACTGATTTCCCCCCCTCCAATCACAGGAAAGGGTCTTTTCCCGATTAAATAACAACAGCTTGCTTTTATATCGCACCTGTAACGTGGTAAAACATCCCAAGGCGCTTCACGGGAGCGTAATCAGACAAAGGTTGACCCTGGGCCTAAGAAGGAGACATTAAGAGGTAGGTTTTAAGGAGCATCTTAAAGGAGCAGAGAGAGGCGGAGAGGCTTAGGGAGGGAATTCCAGAGCTTAGGGCCTCGGCAGCTGAAGGCACGGCCGCCAAAACCCTTAATAATTTTTAAAACCCCATTTAATCGCCTCTTGGCCTGTTAATCTTGTTCCACCTGATTTTGGCTCCCCAGTATCACAATACTATGTAATTAACTTTGGAGCAAAACACTGCTTACGCAACTATCTAGTGTGGTTAACCAAATATTTGACTGATGCTGACTTGCTGGTTTTACTCCAGTCAAAGTTAACACTAAACCAGTTAAACTAGATGATGAGTCATTTAATCGTGTTCATTTTTCAATTTTTTCTGTAAAGGTTAATTTCTTTACACAGATGTTATGGTGTTTGTTCTTTCATAGAAACATAGAAGATAGGAGCAGGAGTAGGCCATTCGGCCCCTCGAGCCTGCTCCGCCATTCAATGCGATCATGGCTGATCATCCAAACTCAGTACCCTGTCCCTGCTTTCTCCCCAAATCCCTTGATCCCTTTAGCCTTAAGAAATATATCTAACTCCTTCTTGAATATATTTAATGAATTGGCCTCAACTGCCTTCTGTGGTAGAGAATTCCACAGGTTCACCACTCTCTGGGTGAAGAAATTCCTCCTCATCTCTGTCCTAAATGGCTTACCCCTTATCTTTAGACTGTGATCCCTGGTTCTGGACTCCCCCGCCATCGGGAACATCCTTCCTGCATCTAGTCTGTCTAGTCCTGTAGAATTTTATAAGTTTCAATGAGATCGCCTCTCATTCTTCTAAACTCGAGCGAATATAAGCCGAATCGACCCAATCTCTCCTCATACGTCATTCCTGCCATCCCAGGTATCAGTCTGGTGAATGTTCGCTGCACTCTCTCCATGGCAAGAACATCCTTCCTCAGATAAGGCGACCAAAACTGCACACAATACTCAAGGTGTGGTCTCACCAAGGCCCTGTACAACTGCAGCAAGACATCCTTGCTCCTGTACTCAAATCCTCTCGCTATGAAGGCCAACATACCATTTGCCTTCTTAACCGCCTGCTGCACTTGCATGCTTACCTTCAGCGACTGGTGCACAAGGACACCCAGGTCTCGTTGCACTTCCCCTTTTCCCAATCTATTGCTGTTCAGATAATAATCTGTCTTCCTGTTTTTGCCACCAAAGTGGATAACCTTGCATTTATCCACATTATTATACTGCATTTGCCATGCATCTGCCGAATCACCCAACCTGTCCAAATCGTCCTGGAGTTCATCTATTTCTTTTAACTTTTCTTAATGCAAACTTTTATATTAAAGCTCTGCATCATCACAATCAATAGTAACTCCTACTATTTATTCAGCGGTGAAAGAAAGATTTCTGTCGCGCCCTTCACGACCACCGGACGTCCCAAAGCGCTTTACAGCCAATGAAGTACTTTTTGAAGTGTAGTCACTGGTAATGTAGAAAATGCAGCAGCCAATTTGCGCACAGCATGCTCCCGCAAACAGCAATGTGATGATAACCAGATAATCTGTTTTAGTGATGTTGATTGAGGGATAAATATTGGCCAGGAGAACTCCCCTGCTCTTCGAAATAGTGGCAAGAGATTTTTTTCCGTCCACCTGAGAGAGCGGACGGGGCCTCGGTTCAACGTATGATCCGAAAGACGGCACCTCTGACAGTGCGGCACTCCCTCGGCACTGCACTGGGAACGTCGGCCTAGATTTTTGTGCTCAAGTCTCTGGAGTGGGACTGGACCCCACAACCTTCTGACTCGGAGGCGAGTGTGCTACCCACTGAGCCACTGGCTGACACTTTAAGCTCAATGCCACCACATAAGGCGATTGTTTCTCGAAGCGTTGTGTAGTGTGTGATCTGTGGGCTCAGCTGTATGGGGTGGGGTGCCTTTTTGATCATTTTACTGACTCTAGTCAATGGGAAGAAACTTTGCTCTCCACTTTTTTTTTCCACTGAAGTTATCGGCGGGAGGGACCCTACCCCGCGTGACTCGCTAAACCTCTGAGATTACGCCAAATGAAATGAAGACGCCTTTGGCATTGAATTCCCGGTGCTCGGCAGCTGGGAGGCTTTTCAAACGTAAAGTCACCCGTATTGTACTCACGGCAAATACAGTAGCTGGAAAGCCCGAGTGAATGAAGCAGTTCACTTGCCTGGGGCAGCGTACTGCACCATGCAAATAGAACAGCACCCATAATGAAGAATAAATTGAAAAATCATTATTGGAAATGTTAAATGTGCTGTAGGGGACGTCCGTCAGAGTGCGGCTGTCGCCCCGAGTGGCCTTCAGTTTGTTGCGAGTGTGCAGCGCGCTCTCCTTTACCTTCTGTTTAAAGCTGGGTGACTTACCCTCCGAGATCTGCGAGGATCTACTTTCCAGGAAAGGCCAAACAGGCTGGGGCCCCTTCCTCTAGAAAAGAGAAGGCTGAGGGGGTGACCTGAGAGAGGCCGTTAAAATTACGAAGGGGTTTGACAGGATAGACGTAGAAAAGATGTCTCCACTTTGGAGGTTGGAGGCCAAAAACTAGGGGCCATAAATATAAGACAGTCACTAATCAATCCAGTAGGGAATTCAGGGGAAACTTCTTTACCCAGAGAGTGCTTAGAATGTGGAACTCGCTACCACAGGGAGTGGTTAAGGTGAATAGTATAGATGCATTTAAGGGGAAGTTAGATAAGCACATGAGGGAGAAAGGAATCGAAGGATATGGTGATACGGTGTGATGAAGTAGGGTAGGAGGAGCCTCGTGTGGAGCATAAACGCTGGCAGAGACCAGTGGGCCGAATGGCGCCTCTCTCTCTGCTGTAGGTTCTGTGTAATTCTATGTTTACTATGATTGTCTTCTTGCGATTTACACCCTTGTCTAACATCAAAGCTTAGTGACTTGTGGCGAATTCTTCAGGCTGGAATGGCTTCTGTCTGGAAAGCTGAAAGGTGAATGGAGAAGATTTTTTTGGAGTTATCCCTAGGCCTGTTTGCCAAATTGGCACAAATAAACTCGAATTGCTCTTAAACCCGTATGCTTTAACATGGTCTGATGTGGATTTCTTGTGGTGAGAGACTTTTAATTCATCAGCTTAAATTGCTCTCGTTCAAGTGGCAATTCTGTAATCAGCAACACTTCACCCTCGTGTTATACAATCCATAATGCTCTCTTAGGCACAGCTCAATTTGGAAGGATGAAATCGCTAATTGTGCTGCAGGGTGGGTTATTACAGTTCAGGTGGACGGAGTACAAAGATTTTCCACACTTACTGTTGTGGAAGAAAAGTTATATTGGAGCTGCATGAATATTTTGCACTCCCGACAATTGCACTTTATTAGAATGCCATTGAACGCAAAAGCCTTTGAAACAAACATTTTGAAGTTTTACCAAAAATTGGGTCTCGTGCTGTCTAGAAAGCAGTGTGCACTTCAAATGTACTTCATTGGCTGTAAAGCACGTTGGGACGTCCTGAGGTCGTTAAGGACGGTGTATAAATACTGTGGCTACAAGAGCAGGTCACAGGCTAGGTATTCTGCAGCGAGTGTCTCACCACCTGACTCCCCAAAGCCTTTCTACCATCTACAAGGCACAAGTCAGGAGTGTGATGGAATACTCTCCACTTGCCTGGATGAGTGCAGCTCCAACAACACTCAAGAAGCTCGACACCACACGGGACAAAGCAGCCCACTTGATTGGCACCACCTTAAACATTCACTCCCTCCACCACCAGCGCACCGTGGCTGCAGTGTGTACCAGCTACAAGATGCACTGCAGCAACTCGCCAAGGCTTCTTCGGCAGCACCTCCCAAACCCACGACCTCTTCCACCTAGAAGGACAAGGGCAGCAGGCGCATGGGAACACCACCATCTCCAAGTTCCCCTCCAAGTCACACGCCATCCCGACTTGGAAATATATCACTGATCCTTCATCGTCGCTGGGTCAAAATCCTGGAACTCCCTCCCTAACAGCACTGTGGGAGCACCTCCACCACACAGACTGCAGCGGTTCAAGAAGACGGCTCACCACCACCTTCTCAAGGGGCAATTAGGGATGGGCAATAAATGACGGCCTTGCCAGCGATGCCCACATCCCATAAACGAATTTTAAAAATATATATAAATGCAAGCCCTTTCCTTTAAATTGTAAAAAGTAAGGTTGTCGGTCTAAGAATATTATGATGTATTTGGAGAGCGTATTCCACATTGTCAGCACTCTTGTGGTATCTTTGTGCAGTGTCGGAGAGTTTCACATGACTTCACTTAGCTGATCTCGTGGTGCAAACAGCAACCAAATTTTTTCAGAGAGGGACATAGTCATCACCTTGGTAACTACCGCTTCGTAAGGATACATGCACTGCAGAAAAACAAAATCAGAGTGTGGGCAGCATGGGTTAGCATATAATTAAAGGTTTTGCATGTAGCGCACAGCATACTTTAAGTGTGTTCGTAGGTAAATAAAAAGTAGCCGCACTTTTCTGCTCATCAGTATAATTACCCATTGCATCCTAGCAGCCGTGTGCCAGCCGTGGCTCAGTGGGTGGCGCCCTCGCCTCTGAGTCAGAAGGTTGTGGGTTTAAGTCCCACTCCAGGGACTTGAGTACATAAATCTAGGCTGACACGCACTCTCGCAATTTATGTTTCTTCCAGTCTTTCTTTTGTTTTCCCCATCTCTTTTAAAGGTCAGGTGCCTCCTCGCCCATCCGATAGTTTACGAAGGTAGCCGGGGGCTCTGGCAATGGTCCTCTGTAGCCCAGCACCAGGAATTGCATCAAAGTGAGCCCAGGGTGAATCACCCGGCCTTTGATCGCGGTGTCAGCTGTGGCTCAGTGGGTAGCACCCTCTCCTCTGAGTTAGAAGGTTGTGGGTTCGAGTCCCACTGCAGAATCTTGAACACAAAAATCCAGTGCAGTGCTGAGGGAGTGCCGCACTGTGGGAGGTGTCGCCTTTCGGATGAGACATTAAACCGAGGCCCCGTCTGCTCTCTCAGGTGGACGTAAAGGATCCCACGGCACTATTTCGAAGAAGAGCAGGGGAGTCCTCCCCGGTGTCCTGGCCAATATTTATCCCTCAGTCAACATCACTAAAACAGATTGGTCTTCGTGACCGGAGGGCTCCTGCTCCTGATTGCTATTCACTTCTGCTGGAGAGTGCATATCTGTTGAGATCAAGTGACATCAGGGATCGCCATGGCTGTGATGCCACTTTGGTAAAATGACCCATCAACACTTGCTGTCTAGGCTCACACATGAAGAACAATCACTTGCTGGAGACTTGCAAGTGCCTCAGTTACGGAGGAGGGGAAAATTGGATCCATAAAGGTACCTACTGCATTAGGATTAACATAGTGAGCCTTGTTTGCAATGGTCAGAACATCATTGACATAAGAAAACTACTCGGCACTTGGTCTAAGCATTAAACAACGCTTTAATCAACTGTTTTACAACATGGAGGTCTAGCTGTGTCCTTCACTGGTTCCTGTTAAGAATGTCCTGTGCAAGCTGGGCCCGTGCCCGAGTATTTATACTTTCCCTGGACAGCGCCACCCGTAGGCCGCTCAGTATTATTTCATAAGTCTTTCTTTCATGAATGACTGATTCCTGTCGATCTTTATAATATAAGTTCCGTTGCAGTATGAGGAGCTGGACGAACATAATGCTGAATAGTACAGTGATGGTCTGGATCTCGTTGGAGTGGGGCATCTCGCGGCCGTGTCGTTAGTTAGACTTTTTTCTGCACCTTTCAACTCAAAAATGTAACTTGCTGGAAGTGCGATCTGATAACAGCGGGACGAGAGCAACAGGGCATCTGAGACCTCAGTGAACGGTGGAACCAACAATCTATCTCCTGAACTAAAGAGATTTCAGGATTGCAGAACTACGATGAGAAGGAGGGTGAATTAGAGTCAAATCAGGTGCAGAAAGAGAAATCAAGAGAGGCGAAAAAAAGATTAGATTAAGAGAGAGAGGAAAAAAGAGACCGAGAAAAAGAATTAAAATTTGACATTTTTAAAATCTCTAACAACAATTAACTACATACAGGAATGAGATTGCACAGTTTAAATTGTTCCCTTTCTGGGCCAGAGAGGTTGATTGGCATTAACAATTATCACATAGTTAAAAAGGTCCTTGCACTGTTGAGGTCAAGCTCTAACATTTTGCAGCAGGTTTAATGGGCAATTGATGTGAAAATTCAGTAAGTTTTAAAAATAACGAGGTGGCTAAGGGCGAGATGCTGTTTGTGCGAAGAAAATGGTGGGAGTGGCGTAAATCAGCCAGCAAGTTCTGGAGATTCCGAACTCATGGCGTATCTCTTCATCCCCCTGAACTTTCTGGGCCAATTTGCACATTAATAACAAGCGTGCGTTTTGTTAACGCGCCGTTATTTTCCCCAGCAAGACGAAGTGTTACAATTGCACTCATTTTTTCGGTATTTGCATGAAGCACTTCAGTGGTATTGCAATTCTCCCTCTGGTTAAATACATAACTATTAACCTTGGAACGGTATTACTGTTAATCTATTTGGTTTTCCGACAAGACATTTATAAAAAACAGCAGCAAGCAATAAGTCATTCCCATCAGTCTAATATTAACAGGGCAGAAATATTTAAAACGAAACAGACCAAATCCTGCCCGCCAGGCAATGCTAGAGAAGATGATTTGGTTGAACTGCAAGTTTTAACTAGTCAGTTTTTTGCTGAATATTTTTGACATGAATCAGTCATTCATGAAAGAAAGACTTATGAAATAATACTGAGCGGCCTGCGGGTGGCGCTGTCCAGGGAGAGTATAAATACTCTGGCACAGGTCCAGCTTGCGCAGGACATTCTTAACAGGAACTAGTGAAGGACACAATTCGACCTCCATGTTGTAAAACAGTTGATTAAAGCTTTGTTTAACGCTTAGATCAAGTGCCTAGTAGTTTTCTTACGTCAATTTGGTTTTGGATCGTGATTCAAGTTATCTTCTACGCAGAGCCTATACAGGAATCTCGATGAAGGAAATATATGTAGGCACAAATTTAGTTACTAGTTTCCTAGATTTCAAAATCATCCCCTTTGCTTTCAAACCCTTCACATCCTCACCGACGTTCCCTTTAAGCTGCCGGTTGCACAGCGCTCCAGGGATCCCGCGCAGCCAGCTTTCCGGCTTGTCAAAGCAAACACTGCGAGTGCTCGATGTTTTGTAGGGGCCGTGCGGCGCCAAAAAAAATTAGAGGGAACATTGATTCTCACCCCCGCCCACGTGCCCAGGTTTCATCCAGCAGTTTGTCCTCTTCTCCTTGTTTCCCCTTTTCTTCCACTCTACTGCTCTTTCAGCCTCAACCTCTGGTCTCTGGAGCTCTCTCCCCATCCCGCTCTATCTTGTCACAGCCCTCCCGGGAATTTCAGCGAATCGTGGAAAACGAACGTCTTCCCCCATCCACCAGTATCTCAACAACGTCCCTCACCACCGCCTGAAGTCGCACGGGCCCGCGCGCTTAACCTTCGACGACGCGACTTCAACCCTAAAGGTGCTCGGAAAGCCGAATGGCTTTCACAAGAGGTCGCAAACAAACACCTCGTGAAAGACCCGACGCGGAAGATCGAAGCCAGGGATCTTCCGCAGAACTTATTGACAACCCTAAACCGCATCCGCACAAACCATGGCAGAGGCGGATACTTGATGCACAAATGGAGGATTAAAAACTCTGCAGTATGGACACCCAGAACAGATCACGGAACATTTAACTACTCAATGCCCGACTCACAAATACGAAGGGCATCACAGCGATACACTCCGCTACTCCTGACGCAATTATCTGGCTTAACCACCTAAATGTAAAAATGATAGTTGTTGCTCTACATCTACACCAGCCATACGTAGTAGGAGTAGTACTTCTCGCTGCTTTCCAAAGCCTCCTAACACCCTCCCACATTGACCGGGCTTTATGGTACCTTCCTCCAACTAGTTTTTCTCTGTTTCTCCCCTGCTTTCGACCGGCCTGCTGAGCGCTTTTGAGATGCCTTGCTGTACGCGATCAGCTGCATAGAAATTTACCTCTTGCTTTTACTCAGAAGATGGTGTTATAGATAGACTACTAATGCATTATCTTGGCCAATGTAGCTGAAATGTGAGAGGCTGGTCAAGGCAGCTTATAACCGCTCCCCTGCTGATGATTAGTCCTTTGCATTCATGTTCCATTTTTTGTTATTAAATATTTACAGGAATTTTTGTTTAAGTGCAGATGTTGTTGATGCACTACTCGGGCAGCATTTGCAAATAGATGCAGTTTTGGCATCTATATTTCAAAAGGGATACACCTAACTTGATCGAGTTTCTTGATGAGGTAACAGAGAGGGTTGATGAGGGCAATGTGGTTGACGTGGTGTATCTGGATTTCCAAAAGGCGTTTGAGAAAGTGCCAAATAATAGGCTTGCCAGCAAAGTTGAAGCCCATGGAATAAAAGGGACAGTGGCAGCATGGATACAAAATTGGTTAAGTGACAGGAAACAGGGAGTAGTGGTGAACGGTTGTTTTTCAGACTGGAGGAAGGTACACAGTGGTGATTCCCCAGGGGTCGGTACTAGGACCACTGCTTTTCTTGATATATATTAATGTCTTGGACTCAGGTGTACAGGGCACAATTTCAAAATCTGCAGATGACACAAAACTTGGAAGTATAGTGAACAGTGAGGAGGATAGTAATAGACTTCAAGAGGACATAGACAGGCTGGTGGAATGGGCGGACACGTGGCAGATGAAATTTAATGCAGAAAAGTGCGAAGTGATACATTTTGGTAGGAAGAACGAGGAGAGACAATATAAACTAAAGGGTGCAATCCTAAAGGGGGGTGCATGAACAGAGACACCTGGGGGTATGTGTGTCCAAATCATTGAAGGTGGCAGGGCAGGTTGAGAAAGCGGTTAAAAAAGCATATGGGACACTGGACTTCATAAATAGAGGCATAGAGTACAAAAGCAAGGAAGTTATGATGAACCTTTATAAAACACTGGTTCGGCCTCAACTGAAGTATTGTGTCCAATTCTCTGCACCGCACTTTAGGAAGGATGTGAAGGTCTTAGAGAGGGTACAGAAATGATTTACGAGCATGGTTCCAGGGACTTCAGTTACGTGGATAGACTAGAGAAGCTGGGGTTGTTCTCCTTGGAGCAGAGAAGGTTGAGAGGAGATTTGATAGAGGTGTTCAAAATCATGATGGGTCTAGACAGAGTAGATAGAGAGAAACTGTTCCTGTTGGCGGAAGGCTCGAGAACCAGAGGACACAGATTTAAGGTGATTGGCAGAAGAACCAAAGGCGACATGAGGGAAAACTTTTTTGCACAGCGAGTGGTTAGGATCTGGAATTCACTGCCTGAAAGGGTGGTGGAGGCAGACTCAATCGTGGCTTTCAAAAGGGAATTGGATAAGTACCTGAAGGAAAAACATTTGCAGGGCTACGGGGAAAGGGCGGGGGTGTGGGACTAGCTGAAGTGCTCTTGCAGCGAGCCGGCACGGGCTCGACGGGCCGAATGGCCTCCTTCTGTGCTGTAACCATTCTATGATTCTACCTGCAATGGGAAGGGTAAAGAAAAGAGCAGCGAGATTGATCTCAAGTTCTAAGGTCATGAGCTATAAGCAAAGATTGGAGATGCTTAAGCTGTACAGTCTAGCGAGAAATAATTAAAGGGGAGGGAACCTCATTGAAGTATATATTGGCCACAGTAGCCTAGTGGTTAGGCAACCCAGAGTTCAAATCCCAGTTGGGAAGTTCAATAAATCTGGTCACTTGTGGGCTACCACCAAATAAACTGACCATGAAAGCTGCCAGACTTGTGAAAACCCATGCGGTTCACTAATGATCTCCAGGCAAAGGAATGTTCCATCTCTACTTCGCCTGGCCTTCATCAGCCTCCTGTCCCATGTTATGTGGTGGACTCTTGATGTCGTCTTGGCAACGAGGGATGGATAAGTAATGCTGCCTTGCCAGTGTTGTCCACATCCCAGATTACTCACAAATTAAAGGTTAGAGAAGGTGACCCCCGCATTATCACTTCCAGGTCAATCAGGCCAGACTGAAGGATATGAGCTTAAGTTAGTGAAAGGCAAGTTAAGTCTCGGGGGAGGCGGGGGGTGTGGGGCAGATGTCGTAAAGGCCGATAAATATTTGAAATAATCCAATAAGACAGTGGAGTCAAAAGTAGTGAGGGAATTCAGAATGGAATTGGATGTTAGGTTGGGTGAGTTGGAGTACGAAACCCTTGATAAAGGGTTTTCACCCGAAACGTTGACTCTATTTTCTCTCCACGGATGTTGCCTGGCCTGCTGAGTTTTTCCAGCATTTTCTGTTGTTATTTCGGATTTCCAGCATCCGCAGTATTTTGCTATCGCACTAAACAGTTGAGCTTGATCGGTCGAATAGCCTGTTCTAGTCTTTGACTTCTTCGTGTGTTGTGTTCTTATAAGCTCGTAGATGATAGATCAGTGGTAGAGCAGGTTGGCTGGTAGACTGGGGCTTGAGACCTGCAATTTTCTACTTGGTTTGCAATCTTAGTTGGGCTGATGGTTGAGGCATCGGCCCATTCCTTTGGGATGCTGGACATCACGAGCATGACTGCGCTCCTAATCCTGTTTGTGGTTGTGGGGATGGGGTGGGTGGGCAGGACTGAGCTGAGTTTTTTTTTTTATCCCCGCCCCCGCCCTCTTCCTTGGGGGAAATCCTACCCAGCCATATATTCCAGTTTGCACCTTTTGTTCGTCTGACTCTACCTTACTCGGCCTTTAGCTCTGGAATTCCCTCCCTAAACCTCTCCGCCTCTCCACTTCTCTCTCCTCCTTTAAGACGCTCCTTAGAACCTACCTCTTTGACCAAGCTTTTGGTCGCCTGGCCTAACATCTTACATGGCTTGGTGTTCAGTTATTTTTTTATATACATCTCCTGTGAAGCGCCTCGGGATGCTTTATTACATTAAAGGCGCTATATAAATATATAAGTTGTTGTTGTCCCCGACCCTTGTACTTTACCGTCAGAGACCGATCCTTCAGCATTTACACCCTCCGCCCGCTGGCTCTCTCTTCCCAAACCACTTCGCCGAGTTAACTCTCTCCCTGATTTCAGAAGCTTCCTAAGAATTCATTCCTTCGGCTTCTTCCCTGACCCCACTCCCCCCGCCAAATTCCTTCACCCCCTGTTCAGTGCCCATGTCACCCCGCCTTATAGAGCACTCTGAAATGCTTTTTTTTTAAACAGTAGGTGCTTCATGAATGGAAAGCTGTTGAGTTATCAATTCAATCAGGGCGGGGTGGGGGGGAGGGGTTCGAAGGCAGGTTGCCAATCTTGACACCAAGTCAGCCAGGGTTCAAAAATACAGTGGGGGAAAAATTCAGTTGTTTGCGCCTCCCATTCGCGCCTTAAGAGGGCGCTAATGGGGCGCAAAGCAACTAGCGCCCGGGCGCGGCGATATTTGCGCCGCTCGCGAAATTAATTAGACATTTTGCGGCGGCGCTAAACACTACTGTCACGATCTCCTGCGCCGGCAGATTGTGACGTCAGTCGAGTGCGCAACGCCCCGGTAGTGCCCCGGACCAGATGTTGAGTGGCGCCCCCTGCCTTACCGCCTGCCGCTAGCAACGACAGATTGAGGGGAGCGTTTTGCAGTCAGGAAGGGACTGAGGGAGCGCTATTTAAAGGCGACTGCTTCCTGCCTTTTTTTGTTGGTGACATTTTTGCACCACACATTCTGAGAGAGAGAGAGACTTCTGGAGCAATTCAACGCTGTGTGAAGGAGTTTTGGGTACTGAGCAGCACTTTGCAGGTTCATTTTGATTTGCCCTTCCTTGCTTCGCCAGCGCTCTGAGGTAACACCTCGCTGCTCGGCCTTTGCGCCTTAAGACAGGTGAGAAGCACCAGATTTAGCGCTCCAATCACCTCCGGGGCGATAAAAGCCAAATTTGCCGTTGGAGGCGATAATTAGTGCCAGGCGCTAAACTTTGCGCACGGCCCATAATGGCGCCCCAAATGTGGCGATACTGAATTTTTCCCCCAGTGCATTTAAAAAAAATAATTATACCGGTTAAGATTTGCTTCAGCACATCAGACTTTCCTCCAGTTATATCGCCATGTTTTATCTGTTCTGGGTGGAGTATGTGGAATTTTCTATAATAATTCCCTGGCGAGCATAACCACTGTTTGTCACCATTAGAAAGTGGTATTTGGTATAAATTTAGATACTGCCTTCCACTGTTCCCTCTAGTTTTTTTTCCAGGGACTGTCCCCTTTAAATTTGCTGCGCGGCCACGCACGTGCGGTATCGTTTCCAGCGGCAACAGCTGGCGAGCGGCCTGCGCGGGGCCTCCCAGTCACTGCGCGGCCAGGCGCACCTTAGCGGGAACGTTGCTGCCTTCTGTCTTGGGGCTGTCCAGTGATTTCCCATTCTTGTCCGTCCGCTGATAGAAAATCACTTTTCCATTTGCGGCGCTGGCTTCAAGTTCCACTCTACTGGGAGCAAGAGCGGTAAAGTGAGATATAAACTGAAGCATTATCTTCATTCACCTTGAAGGATCTGAATGTAATGTGTGTACAACACAAATAAATTATTTATGGTTGGAACTCTTCATTATCTTGTGAAGCCTAATTTGACAAAGCCTGGATATTTGATACAGCCACGAGTGGCTGATGGTAAACACTGATACTCTGGGAGACTTTTCTCAGGGGAGATGGGGAAGGAACTTGTGTCTCGGGGTTACTGTGTAGGCAGTTGTGTGGGAGCTTGACGTGTTCACATTGGATTTCTCTGTTTGCAGTGTTAGTGAGGGGGCATGGTTTGGTGGGAGCATGTTGAACACTTGTTCGATGCAGTAATTTCTGGGCTTTAATGTTCCTTCTTGTAAAGAAAGAAAGACTTGCATCTTTATATAATTCCTTTCATGATCTCAGTACGTCCCAAAGCGCTTTTCATCTTTTGAAGTGTTGTAATGTAGAAAACACGGCAGCCAATTTGCGCACAGCAAGCTCCCTCAAACAGCAATGTGATAATGACCAGATAATCTTAGTGATGTTGGTTGAGGGATAAATTATGGCCAGGACACCCAAGTAAACACCCCTGTTGTTCTTCGAAATAGCACCACGGGATCCTTTACACCCACCTGAGAGGACAGACGGGGCCTCGGTTTAACGGCACCTCCGGCCGTGCAGCACTCCCTCAGCTCTGCACTGGGTGTGTCAGCCTGGGTTATGGACTCAAGTCTCTGGAGTGGGACTTGAAGCCATGGCAGACACTTCATGTAGAGAAGCAGTGAGTGGAGGTGGGTTGAGGATTGTGATTCCATGATAGAATAATCAAACATGGACTCGGGATGGAGTGAGTTTGATGAACCGAACGACTTTTTCTTACTCTGGAAATCATGTACCAATGAATCAATTCTCCAGCAATATGTTTAGCACGGAAACTGGGTCTCTATGTTTTACTTTTGATTCTTTTTCATATTTTTAATTACCTGTGACCTTTTACAGTGACTTTTTTTTCTCCAGAATTGCTGACAAATTATTACTGATATAAATATTTTATTACTAATTTATATTTTCAATGAAGTATCCCGGGGTCAACAGTGGATTTCCTTTTAGCTGTCTCTTTCCATTTAGAACTTGCCTTTTAATGAGCATAATTAATTTAATAGGAGTATTCAGACAACCTGGAGTAAGCAGTCAAAGTGAAGCTGTTCTTAGCAAGATTAGTCAAGCACTGGGATACATTTCGAAGGTTTTTGGTGATGAATCAGAAGAGATTAATTTAACCCTTTAAATCCCATTAAATACATTAGACTAGATCCATTAGACATCACTGCAGTGCTGAGGGAGTGCTGCCCCGTCGGAGGTGCCGTCTTTCAGACAATACATTAAACCGAGGTCCCGTCTGCTCTCTCAGTTGAACGTAAATGATCCCACGGCACTATTTGAAGAAGAGCAGGAGCGTTCTTCCGGTGCCCTGGCCAACATTTTATCTCTCAAACAACGCCACCGAGAAAACAAATAAACTGGTCATCGCCCCATTGCCGCTTGTGGGATCTTGCTGTGCGCCCGTTGGCTGCTGCATTTTCCTGCACAACAGCGACCGCGCCGTAAAAGTCCTTCCAACGGCTGCGAAACTATGTGGGACGCCCTGAGCTCATGAAAGCATTCGATAAACGCAAGTTCTTTTGTGGAACATTGGACGTCCTAGAACCAGGGGTCACAGTCTAAGGATAAGGGGTAAGCCATTTAGGGCTGAGATGAGGAGGAATTTCTTCACCCAGAGAGTGGTGAACCTGTGGAATTCTCTACCACACAAGGCAGTTGAGGCCAATTCATTAAATATATTCAAGAAGGAGTTAGATATATTTCTTAAGGCTAAAGGGATCAAGGGATATGGGGAGAAAGCAGGGACAGGGTACTGAGTTTGGATGATCAGCCATGATCTCATTAAATGGCGGAACAGGCTGGAGGGGCCGAATGGCCTACTCCTGCTCCTATCTTCTATGTTTCTATTCTTGGTATATCTGGGAGTGATGAAAAGCATGATTCTCACTCTTGGCATCGGATTTCTGGCAAGAGACTGGTGGAATTCAGTTGTGTTCACTGGAGGTAAAGGGAATGAAGAGAATACCCGAGTTGTGTCCTTAATTTTTTTTTTGTGTTTTTTTTTTGAGGGCTTTGGTTTTTACTTCGAACCTGACTGTCAAAATAGAGGAAATGAACTCACCTCGACCAAAGCTGGAAATCAGATGAATTTCCCGTCTCTGTAGAGTGCGGATAATTGGAATTGATTCTCAGTTGATTACCTTGTGCTTTTTTTTTTCCAAGTCATTTTTTTTTTACCTTGTTAAAGTTGTGCAAAAACCTGCCTGCTTACTCAAATACAATTGCGAATAACTCATTACATGCTCCTGATAGGAAGAGTGACCTCTGTATATAGTAAATACCTGTTTGCCACATTATAGTTTGTTGCATGCAGGGTTCTGTTCAATGTGGAGTTGACATTCGAAAAACCAATTAAATAAAACTGCAGGGAGTAGCTCCTTATCTTATGCCCGTAATCTCTATTAAACTCTCTCTTTCTCTCCATCAAGCACATAAGGGTCAATTTTCCCCAATACGTGTTGCCCACAGGAGACCTCGCCTCATATTGGAAAATTGCAGGATCACTGCCCACAATTTTCCAGTTATTTGAATGATATACTTAGAAAAACGGCCCTGTTAAGCGAATGTTGAATATAATACGTCAATCAACATGCGAAAGTAATGCACAAATGGAGAGAGTAAGATATTGGATGTTGAAATTGGTTTCTGGAAAGGAATTATGGAGGTGGCAACTATGGCACAGTGGAAAAAAGAAATACTTTATTTATACAGCACCTTTCATGGCCTCAGGACATCCCAAAGTACTTTTGAAGTGTAGTCACTGTTGTAATATAGGAAACACGGCAGGCAATTTGAGCACAGCAAGCTCCCACAAACAACAATGTGATAACGGCCAGATCATCAGTTTTATTGACGTTGGTTGAGAGTTAAATATTGGCCAGGACAACCCTGCTCTTCTTCGAACTAGTGACACGGGATCTTTTACATCCACCTGAGAGAGCAGACGGGGCCTCGGTTTAACGTCTCATCTAAAAGACGGCACCTCCGACAGTGCAGCACTCCCTCAGCACCGCACTCGAATGTCAGCCTAGATCTTGTGCCCAAGTCTCTGGAGTGGGACTTGAACCCACAACCTTCTGACTCAGAGGCGAGGGTGCTGCCCACTGAGCCACGGCTGACCCCTCACCCATGAAAGAAGAAAGAGTAACTGGAACCTCTGAGAAAACGATTTATTATGCCACCGATTTTGGAATAGTATGCGCCTGCTTTGTACAGGAAACTCTTTGGTATCCGGCACTGACGGGACCGCCGTGTTGCCGGTTGATTAAAAATTCCGGATGACAGAGAGGGTTATCCACCGAGGCTATTTTTAACAAACAAAAATAAAAAAATCAAGAAATGTGCAGTATACAGTAATTGGGTACTCACCTAAAGAATGTTGTGTTAAATGGATGGTGGAAGATGCTTGATTAAGTACAGTACTGCCAGTTGAGGGTAATCCATAACTCTTTAATTACTTAATAGTAAAACAAAACTTATACAGTAAACGACTGTATACAGTACTGTAGTTGACTGTACACACAGAAAAATGGCGGATCGGAAGAGACTACCGGCAGCGCGGGAGAGTCAGACTCCTGTTACAGGGGTATTGAGGTGTTCTGACTTCCGACAGCGCCAAGAAGCCGAGTAGTGGCAGTTTGGAGAACTACCCCCTCTGACTAACTCGGCCACCGCAGGAGACTCGGACTCGGCAGCATTTCCGGTTATTGAGGTGGTGTTTTCAGAGTATGAATTTTGCCGGTTAATAGAGAATTCCATATATTTAGGTGCCATTTAAACGAGAGTTTCTTGTACCCGTGTTTGTGACTTTGGAACATGCGATGCATTATGTGCGCTCAGGCTTGTTTGTCCCTCTATCGGAGTCCTGCACTAGCGCAGGAGGAGCTGCAACAGCCACAGCCTCTGTCCATCTTTAAAGCAGGCAATAACGTCAGCATTTTTCTGTTGAGACTTTGTCACGCTTTTCTTTTCCTGGCCCCAGTGAAGGCGCTCTCGGGCTCAGCATTGGAAAGCAACATTCACAGGACAGTCCCGAGTCTCAGCTTGTCCGCGGGAGCCACATATTATTCTTGGTACTGTGCTGCAGTGAGGATTCCTCTGGCGGGTTCTTGGCTGAGATTGATGCAGGGGAAAGAAAGCTTGCCCCATCTGCTGACTGCCTTCACCGCTACTGATCAGTCCTACGCTGCTAGCCAGATCTGCCACAGCTTTGGCCGACGCTCAAGATCTTGGCTCCGAAACAAGGCAGCAAGTTTTGGAAGCTGCTCTGCTGATGGGAATTTGCAGATCATTGTACTCAGCACATTCCCACAGAACAATGCAGCTTTTCTCTGCACGTTAGCTCGCCCTCATATACTGTTGCTGGTTCCTTCATATTCGTGGAGATTGTCCTCCACTTCTGCCCCAGCACACTCCAGAGACTTGAGCACAAAAATCTAGGCTGACGCTCCCAGTGCAGTGCTGAGGGAGTGCCGCACTGTCGGAGGTGCCGTCTTTCAGATGAGACGTTAAACCGAGGCCCCGTCTGCCCTCTCAGGTGGACGTAAAAGATCCCGTGACGCTATTTTGAAGAAGCGCAGGGGAGTTCTCCCCTGGTGTCCTGGGCCAGTCTTTATCCCTCAACCAACATCACTAAAAACAGATTAACTGATCATTATCACATTGCTGTTTGTGGGAGCTTGCTGTGCGCAAATTGGCTGTCGCGTTTCCTACATTACAACAGTGACGACACTTCAAAAAGTACTTCATTGGCTGTAAAGTGCTTTGGGACGTCCTGAGGTCATGGAAGGCGCTATATAAATGAAAGTCTTTTATTGTAGGTTAGAATCTTTATCTTGGTTGTTCCATATTTTTAGAACAATGCTCTTCCATTGTTTCACAGCTTCAGCAGTCTTCAAACAGCTGGATGGTCTTCCCGATAATGCCATTGAGTGGCACCATGTTGAGTTTCACTAGGCTTCAGCTTTTAATAATATTACAGAGAATTTACAGCACAGAAGTGTGGTAAACCACTTTTATCGTTCACTATCATTACACTATAGTTATCACTGTTGTATTGTTATCACTGTTCTCACTGTTGTATCACTATACGAGGTCGCCTCTTGTCGCGCTGTTATACCTGGGCTGACCACCTCCGACTCCGCCCATGGCTCCACCTACCTGCCCAGGTATAAAGGTAGTCGACTGGCTGGTATTCCTCCTTGTTGGACCCGATCACCCACGAGGGTGGGCTCTGTTATTTAGTCAATAAAAACCTTTAGTTACGTTCCTAACTCGTCGCTTTTTATTGGACGAATTGATAGGTATATCAATTTTATTGACTAAATTTTAAAGATGTCTACTACTGGCCAGCCAGAAGCCCTCCCAGAAGCACAGCCACAGCAGCTTTCAGACACCGGGCTACACCAGCCACACCAGCCGGCTTGGCTGCAAGCCCTCAAACCACCGTACCTGGATCTAAACCCACAGGCAGCAAACTCAGCCCTCGACTTCAAACACTGGCTGGGCTGCTTCGAATCCTACCTGGAAGAATCCGGCGTCCCTCAGAGATCCAGACTAAGAGTTCTGAACGCCCAAGCGAGCCCGAGAGTATACGCACTCATCCAGGACACGACTACATACAAGGCCGCTATCAACCTACTGAAACAGCAGTACCGGAGCCCGGTAAATTACATGTACACCAGGCACCTCCTAAGATCCCGCCCGCAACAGCCAGGAGAGTCTGTAGCTGAATTTTTACGGGCGCTAAGAGCACTCGGCAGGAACTGTGACTTTAAAGCGGTGACGGCTGTTGAAAATACGGAAGATAATATCCGCGATGCCTTTGTGAAAGGCCTACGGTCCGACTACTCACGGCAAAGACTGCTTGAAGCTAAAGACCTCGACCTGGACAAAGCTGAAGCCCTCGCTCTCTCCCTGGAGGTGGCCCATCAGGACCAGGAGGCGTTTTCCAGGTACTGCTCGCGACCCTGGGACTCGGGCCCGACCCCTACCGCAATACCCTTCGCAGCGCCGCCCCCGGGACCTACCTCAGCGTCGGCGTCCCGGACCCGACCGGGACCGCCACCCCCGGTACCAGCTCCGACATCGGGCACCCGCGATCGGGCCGCCGGCTGCTTCTTTTGCGGCCAGGAGAAGCACCCGAGGTCGCGCTGCCCAGCCAGGAACTCTACCTGCTCAACCTGCAGGAAGAAAGGCCACTTCTCTAAGGCCTGCAGGAGCGGATCTTCAGAGGCCAGCAGTGCCTCATGCGAACTGTGGGGGTGGCCATCTTCTTTCAAGGCAACTGAGGCCAGCATCCCCACACGTGAGTCATGGGGGCGGCCATCTTTGATCAAGGCAACCGACCCCAATAGTGCCTCATGTGAGTTATGGGAGCAGCCATCTTCTCCGCCATTTTGTCCTACCTCGTGGGAGACGCCATTTTACCCACCACGCCCGACTGCCACCGGGCCTCCGGACCCGACGACCGCCTCGCCCGCAGACGACAACGACTCGCTTACCTACACACTAGCCTCCGTCACTCTGGATCAAGCCCGCCCACACCACCTGTCCAAGTCGATGATGGACATCAAAGTAAACGGCCACGCCACGACCTGCCTGTTGGACAGCGGAAGCACGGAGAGCTTCATCCACCCAGACACGGTGAGCCACTACTCCCTCCCTGTCCTGCCAACGTGCAACCGAATCTCGATGGCATCGAGGTCCCACGCCACGGACATTAGCGGCTACTGTGTTGTGACCTTGTCGGTTAAGGGTACGGAGTATAAAAATTTTAAACTCCTCGTCCTCCCCCAGCTCTGCGCTGCCGTCCTACTAGGGCTGGACTTCCAATCCCACCTCCAAAGTGTAACCCTAGCATACGGTGGACCCCTCCCCCCACTCACAGTCGACAACCAGCGAATGTTAAACCGCCCACCGCGTAACACCTGCAGCCTATCCACCCTCAAGGTGCCGCCACCTTCCCTGTTCGCTAACCTCACCCCCGACTGCAAACCCGTCGCTACCAAGAGCAGGCGGTACAGCGCTGGGGACAGAGCCTTTATTAGCTCTGAGGTGCGGCGCCTCCTGAAAGAGGGCATTATCGAGGGGAGCAACAGCCCCTGGCGTGCCCAGGTCGTGGTCGTTAAGACCGGCGATAAAAATCGCCTGGTCATCGACTACAGCCAGACCATAAACAGATACACCCAGCTGGACGCATACCCCCTTCCCCGCATATCTGACATGGTCAATCAGATTGCACAATACCGCGTATTCTCGACCATCGACCTTAAGTCGGCCTACCACCAACTCCCTATCCACCCCGAGGACCGCCAGTACACCGCCTTCGAGGCGAATGGGCGCCTATACCACTTCCTTAGGGTCCCCTTCGGTGTCACCAACGGGGTCTCGGTCTTCCAAAGGGAGATGGACCGGATGGTTGACCAGAACGGACTGCAGGCCACATTCCCCTATCTAGATAACGTCACCATCTGCGGCCGCGACCGGCAGGACCATGACGTGAATCTGGAGAAATTCCTCCGTACGGCCCAACGGCTGAACCTCACCTACAATAAGGAGAAATGTGTGTTTAACACCTCGCGCCTTGCCATCCTTGGCTGTGTAGTAGAGAACGGACTCATCGGCCCCGACCCCGAAAGAATGCGCCCCCTCATGGAGCTACCCCTCCCCCACTGCCCTAAGGCACTTAAGAGAACCCTGGGGCTCTTCGCCTACTATGCCCAATGGGTGCCCAATTATGCAGACATAGCCAAGGCCACAATGCACGCAGTGGATGAGTCCATTCCCTTCCAAGTGGAGAGCGATGCATCCGACTTCGCCCTAGCCGCTACCCTTAACCAGGAGGGGAGGCCGGTGGCCTTCTTCTCAAGGACCCTACAGGGCCCCGAGATCCGACACTCGTCGGTCGAGAAGGAAGCCCAGGCAATTGTGGAGGCGGTACGGCGCTGGAGGCATTACCTGGCAGGCAAACGATTTACCCTCCTCACCGACCAACGTTCGGTTGCTTTCATGTTTAATAACAAGCTGAGGGGCAAAATCAAGAATGACAAGATCTTGAGGTGGAGAATCGAGCTATCCACCTACGATTATGATATCTTGTACCGGCCAGGTAAGCTGAACGAACCCCCTGATGCTCTTTCACGAATTACATGCGCCAGCGCGCATATTGATAGACTTCAGACCCTCCACAACGACCTCTGCCACCCCGGGGTCACCAGACTTTACCATTTCATTAAGGCCCGCAACCTGACCTACTCCATCGAGGAGGTCAGGACCATGACCAGGAACTGCCAGACCTGCGCCGAGTGCAAACCGCACTTCTACAGGCCGGACAGAGCAAGCCTGATCAAGGCCACTCGCCCCTTCGAGCGCCTGAGCATCGACTTTAAGGGGCCTCTACCGTCATCTGACCGCAATGTGTACTTCCTCAACATCGTTGATGAGTACTCCCGTTTCCCTTTTGCCTTCCCCTGCCCAGACATGACCAGTACCACGGTCATCAAGTGCCTGAACGACCTCTTCGCCTTGTTCGGGTTCCCGAACTATATACATAGTGACTGGGGCTCCTCCTTCATGAGCGAGGAACTCCGTCAGTTCCTACTAGCGAGAGGTATTGCAGCAAGTAGGACCACCAGCTACAACCCCCGAGGGAACGGCCAGGTGGAAAGAGAGAACGCGACGGTATGGAAGGCCGTCCTCTTAGCCTTAAAGTCTAAGGGCCTCCCAACCTCCCGCTGGCAGGAAGTCCTCCCGACAGCGCTGCACTCCATCCGGTCACTACTTTGCACTGCCGTTAACGCCACCCCCCATGAACGAATGTTTGTTTTCCCCAGGAAGTCGACTACGGGAACCACTCTACCAACCTGGCTGACCTCTCCGGGGCCCGTCTTGCTGCGAAAGCACGTGAGGGCCCATAAAACGGACCCCCTGGTCGAGAGGGTGAACCTCCTGCACGCCAACCCCCAGTACGCCTACGTGGCTTACCCAGACGGGCGGGAGGACACTCTCTCCTTACGAGACCTCGCACCCTCGGGCACTCCGGAGACACCACCTTTTACCCCCCCCCACCACCCCCCCAATTCCAGCCCAGGTAGACGGCATGCCGGAACCCCACGAGCCTTCGCCGACCACGCAGACACCAGCATTAACACTGGATAATGCAGCACCGCCGCTGCGACGATCGGAGAGGCTTACGAGGCCTCCGGACAGACTGACATACCAGAACTGGTAGTACACTTCACCCCGCCGGACTCCAATCTAAACAAGGGGTGAATGTGGTAAACCACTTTTATCGTTCACTATCGTTACACTATAGTTATCACTGTTGTATTGTTATCACTGTTCTCACTGTTGTATCACTATACGAGGTCGCCTCTTGTCGCGCTGTTATACCTGGGCTGACCACCTCCGACTCCGCCCATGGCTCCACCTACCTGCCCAGGTATAAAGGTAGTCGACTGGCTGGTATTCCTCCTTGTTGGACCCGATCACCCACGAGGGTGGGCTCTGTTATTTAGTCAATAAAAACCTTTAGTTACGTTCCTAACTCGTCGCTTTTTATTGGACGAATTGATAGGTATATCAAGAAGCAGGCCATTCGGCCCAACCGGTCCGTGCTGGGGTTTCTGCTCCACACGAGCCTCCTCCCACCCCTCTTCATCTCACCCCATCAGCACATCCTTCTCTTACTTTCTCCCTCATGTGTTTGCCTTGCTTCCCCTTAAAGACATCACTTTAAATGATATTGACACAGGGATTGCAATACCTTCTTCGGAAAGAGGAACATTGCTCTGCTCTTGTAGCCGCGGACTGCTAGGCGGTCTTGGGCACTACTGGTCATTGCACCTCTCCGCTGCCTAGTTTATCACCTTGTGGGAGAAACATAGAAGATAGGAGCAGGAGTAGGCCACTCGGCCCCTCGAGCCTGCTCCGCCATTCAATGAGATCATGGCTGATCATCCAAACTCAGTACCCTGTCCCTGCCTTCTCCCCATATCCCTTGATCCCTTTAGCCTTATTTAATATATTTATTTAGCATATTTAATTATTTCCTCAGCTGGTATTGAATGAACCTTAACTACTTGCAGGTATCAGTTAGATGACGGACCCACCCTCCATCCAGCCATCCATCCTTCTATAAAAGTCTTGTATCTAGAGCGAGCCAGCACACTTAAGACCCCAAACTTCAAAGTACTTTATCTATTACAAAAACAAAAAGAAAGCCAAGCATTTGCTGCTGGTTTGATCACCCGGCCTCTTGCCAAGGGCAGACGCCCAAGATTTAGAAACAATTGTCAATCCGTAAAAACTTCTCGATATCCGCCCCTACAAACCCCAGGAGGTGTCTATTTAGGCTCCCGTTCAGGTTATTTCCTGTGGGGAGAAGATAGCCAGGTTAAACAGAGTTCCATTACAACCGTGCTGGCAGATCCCAGGCTACCTGGGCGATGAGCTACTTTATGCGTAAAAAGAAGTGTTGAGATGCGTGCATTGCACCGGCGGGTGTCGGACACAGCGGCCTAGAAATCCGTCTCGGACGGTTGCACAGTACGGGCGTTATCGGACTTGTTATTGACTCCACTGGAACTGAACATCAGGCGTTGCGTATAACGGGCGGCCGGTCCGATACCGCCCGTATTGCGCTGCCGCCCAAGACAAATTTCTTGACCCGTATATCTTGGACTACGTGATACAGTGCTCCTCTCCTAATGAAACTCTGGCTTGCTGTGAGCAATGCCACGGGAGATCCGCCAGCACACTCAATGTTTGGAGTGATTGGTTTCTGGTTGCCCAACGCTGAACTGCGCTCCTCATTAGCAGAGGAAAGTGCAGCGAGATTTTCTATGGGGAGTAGCGCGCCTCTTTAATGAGGCCATTGGGTCGTCAAGCTCCACCCGTCCCAGTCGCTGACGAGAGCTCTGGCCTGTTGCCCAGAGATTGAAGTGGCATTCTTCTTCTTTGGGCGCTGACGAAAAGGTCCCACTCAGATTGGCAGCTGTTAATTCTGCACTGCACGGGACCTGGAAAGGCCCCCCCCCTCCGGTTCTGTGTGGCGCCAGGTTGATATTTTTAGAGCGACTCTGGCCGAGGAGCCGGCTTCTGTAACTTGAGCGTCTGCAGCTCATTACTCTTACAACTACAGGCTCCGCTGCGCGTATATCAGCTTCGAACGAAGTGGTCCGCGCGCGAAAAATGACCAAAGCAAACTTTGTCTGAGGGATGTGCAGTGAGGTGAAGGGCCCGAGTCACCATCTCCCCAGGAGCGTGTTTCTGCTGTGTTGAGAGTTTTCCTGAGGGTTTTCCTGTCACCGCAAATCGAAGCATCCAGTGGGGATGGCAATGAAGTTGTAACCCGCCGGTACGTTAAAAAGCAAAAGATTGTGCGTTTTTGTTGAGGCCATTGGGTCTGACGTAAGAAAACTACTCGGCACTTGGCCTAAGCGTTAAACAAAGCTTTAATCAACTGTTTTACGACATGGAGGTCTAGTTGTGTCCTTCACTAGTTCCTGTTAAGAATGCCCTGCGCAAGCTGGGCCCATGCCCGAGTATTTATACTCTCCCTGGACAGCGCCACCCGCAGGCCGCTCAGTATTATATCATGTCTTTCTTTCAAGAATGACTGATTCATGTCAGGGTCATCGAACTGCACCCGTCCCAGTCGCTGACTCGGGCTCTGGCCTGTTGTCTCGAGATCGAAGTGGCATTCTTCGCCCGGCTCTGACGAAGAGGACCCGCTCAGATTAAACATTTCTGCGCTGCACGGGACGTGGAAAGGGATCACCCCGTTTTGCCTGGGGAATGAGCTACTTTTGAGATGACGGTTGGTCTGCAGCCCAATAAACTGCTGTAACCCACCTGGTGTGGGACGTCTGCAGTGGATTTCCTCCCTCAGATCTTTGCAAGATAAGGGAGTGAAGGGCTATGGGGAGCGGGCGGGGAAGTGGCTTTGAGCCCAAGATCAGCCATGATCTTATTGAATGGCGGAACAGGCTCGAGGGGCCGAATGGCCTACTCCTGCTCCTATCTTCTATGTTTCTACTGTGGAACAGTGTAAGAGGCCGAGGACAGTGAGGTCTGAGTGGGAGTGGAACGGTGAAGGGAAGTCTGGAACTCTCTGCCCCCCACCTCCCACAAAAGGCTGTTGAGTCAGTTGAAATTTTCAAGACTGAGATGGATCGAGTTTTGTTAGGTCAGGGTATCAGGGGATATGGAGGAAAGGCGGGTAAATGGAGTTGAGGTGAAGGTCAGCCATGACCTAATAGAATGGCCTACTCCTGTTCCTACATTCATACAAATTTAATAATGTTTACACTATGTAAGCAAAGCCAGCTGCAAAATGAATGTTTTTTTTAAAAAATCGGATATTTTAGAATATTGAAAAACACCCGCTTGAGGGATATTAAATTAATGAGTTTAATCTCAGTTACTTTAAAGGATAAGTTAACAAAAGCTTTGTAAGGTTTAATATACTTAGGCTGTTCCAGCACCGTGCAGGGCCTGGTACTTAAAGCGGCCATTGAAAAGCTGGTTCTAAACACTGTTTTTCAAATCGTCTTCCTGATGTGCAGATCCCACCGCGCCTCGCTCCACCCGACCTGTGCCCCCCCCGCCCCCCCCAGCCCGAAATCTCGGCTTGCACTTCCTGCTCGAAAGAGAAAAGAAAGACTTGCACTTCTGTAGCGCCTTTCACAAGCTCAGGACGTCTCAAAGCGCTTTACAGCCAATGAAGTACTATTTTTGAAGTGTAGTCACTGTTGTAATGTCGGAAACGCGGCAGCCAATTTGCGCACAGCAAGCTCCCACAAACAGCAATGTGATGATGACCAGATAATCTGTTGAGTGAGGGATAAATATTGGCCCAGGACACTGGGGAGAACTCCCCTGCTATTCGAAATAATGCCATGGGATCTTTTATGTCTCATCCGAAAGACGGCACCTCCGACAGTGCAGCGCTCCCTCAGCACTGCACTGGAGTGTCAGCCTAGATTTTTGTGCTCAAGTTCCTGGAGTAGGACTTGAACGCACGACCGTCTGACTCGGAGACGAGAGAGTGCTGCCCACTGAGCCACTGGCTGACAATATCCGAGTCTGTGCTGCTGTGTGCCGCTCCCTCTGCTGAACCTGGCTCCAGCTGGCGTATTTCCCTATCTCCACACTGCTCTCTCTCAATTGCTTTCCTTACGCCTCTGTCTTGCTGCGTCTCGTCCCACCTTCAAAACCTTCCTCAGAACCCACCACTGCAATCTCGCATTCAGTTAGCTCCTCCGATTCCTCTTCGCTTTTTAAAGGTGCTCGATAAGTGTGAGCCAAGTTGAAGGCGTTGTTGAATGGCTGTTCCTAATTCTATGCTTTGTTATAGTTTTTTTGTGTGAAGCTAAATGCCAAATTGACTCAGTTGCACTCTCACCTCTGAGTCAGCAGGACTTCGCCTCCAGTGCATTCCCGAGTGTGGGCTGGATTGGTGCAGGCGAGTCAATAAACCGAGGTGTGCTCCATCTGCCTATTCAGGTAGATGTAAGAAGATCCCATGGCACTATTCAAAGAACAGTCGGGAGTTCTCCCTGTGGCCTGTCCAGCACCCCTCCTTTAACCAGTGCTCCCAAGAACCGATTATCCAGCCATTTTATCTAATTTGCTGTTTCACTGGGACTTCAGTGTGCAGGAAAATAGCTGCATGTTTGCCTGCATTTCAAAAAGTATTTAATTGGATGTGACGAGATTGGACTTTGAGACATTTCTGTCCTTTCTTTCCTTCCTTCCTTCCTTCTTTCTTTCCTTCTTTCTTTCCTTCCTTCCTTCTGCCCGACCTTCCTTCTTTCCTTCCCTCCTTCCTCCCTTTCTTTCTTTCCTTCCTCCTCCCTTCCTTTCCTTCCCAGACAGCAAAGAGACAACTTGATGTACTGTAAGATGCGTTAAATCCAGTTGGTATAACACATCAGTTACACTTGGTTATTCCGAGCACAGTGTGGGTATTTGCGAGAGTAAAGGTTTTTGGAGAGGTCAAATGGCAATGAAAGAGCTGAAATTGAGCGCAGTGGTATACAAAAGATCTTGTTTAATGGGCATTACACATGCCGAACTAGATGACTCTCTCGGGATTTGAAAAATTCTCCGATTTAGAATCCTGGATTTGATTCCGACAGCCTCTGCCGTCAGCCCCGCTCCCTCGTCGCATTTTCAGAGACATTTGCTCCGTCTCTGAATCCATGCCAAAGTTTGACGGTTGGTTTTAGATGCCTGTTGTGGAAGTGTGGTGATTTCCTGTGTTGAACCACACAGATGATGATAGGTGCACCACATGAATCTCATCGAGGTACTGGAAAAATTGCAGAATGAACAAGGGGTGTGTATATTGCTGCTTTGGTGCATTACTGACTTATTTCAGGCAGTCATAAAGCTACGTATTTGTGCTGGAACAAATCAACTGTTAGTTTAAACCCTTTTACCTGCATGTGCCTTACCGGCACTTCCAGCCATTCCATTGTTTTTACTGAGTTGTGCACTTATGCTGCACAAGAGATGCTCGATTTGTTTTCCCCTTTGTCACAGTAGCAGCCGATGAATATTGAGCTGCTGCTAAATTATGCATACAGCCAGGCAGCTGACATTCCATTAGGACTGGGAGCAATAGGAAATTGGAAGGCGCTGGAGGAGACACTAAGCAATTCTGAGCTGAGTTTGCAATGGTTTAGTTAATTGCACTGTCGAGAGTGCCATCTCTCACTCGTTGCTCCTTCCCCCACATGCGCATAATTGAATGTCTTTTTTAATATTTACTCTTGTTGAAACTAGAAGTTTTTTTTTGAGAACTTGCGTAGTTTATTGCATTTCCTTTCCAGGCTATAAAGTGTGCTCTCGGCTTGCAGAGTGGTGTCCAGTTTCATTAGTTCCTATAGGCTGAGTTCACCGCTCCATTCCATCGACATGGTGATCGTATCTCGCTTATATCGGAACATAGGAACAGCAGGAGGCCATTCAGCCCCTCGAGCCTGTTCCACCATTCAATGAGATCATGGCTGATCTGCGACCTAACTCCACCCATCCGCCTTTGCCCCATATCCCTTAGTACCTTTGGTTGACGAAAATCTAACAATCTCAGATTTAAAATTAACAATTGATTCAGCATCAACTGCCGTTTGCAGAAGAAGAGTTCCAGACTTCTACCACCTAACTTGAAAATGTTGCCTCCTTGAAAAAGTGCAACATCCCCCCACCGACACCTGGGAATCCCTGGCCCAAGACCGCACAAAATGGAGGAGAAGCATCCGGGAAGGCGCCGAACACCTCGAGTCTCTTCGCCGGGAGCAAGCGGAAGCCAAGCACAAGGAGCGCACGTCAACCCAAGCACCCCACCCACCCGCCCCTTCAACCACCGTCTGCCCCACCTGTGACAGAGACTGTAGGTCCTGCATTGGACTCATCAGTCACCTGAGAACTCATTTTTAATGTGGAAGCAAGTCATCCTCGGTTCCGAGGGACTGCCTAAGAAGAGGAGTTTCCTAGCTTCACTCCTTAACAGCCTGGCTTTAATTTTTAGACGATGCCCCCCAAGTCCTAGATTCCCCAACTGGCAGAAATAGTTTCTCTCCATCGACCCTATCAGTTCCCCTTAATGTCATTGAGAGATGTGGGTAACTGGAGGTAACTTCTGATGAGAAGATGGATGTCACAGTTCCTCGACTGTTGGTCAATAAGGGAGTCAACACCTTTAACGGAGCAGAGGGGAGACAGTTCAAAACGGAGAGAGAGCTACCTTTGATGTACCTGATGTTGTCTCATAGCCCAATATGCGAGATGTGGGTAACAGAACATTTCTACTGAGGAACTTGCATACCATTTGGTTTACAGTTCCTAGATCATTCATCGAGTTGTATTAATTTTTTAAAATAAATTAAGTGGATGAGTGGGTATGAACGGCAATATTCTCTCCTAAAGTTGGTTCTTTTCATGTATTTTTAAAAATTCATAGGGGGGAAAATTTGGTTGATTAGCGCCTCCCTAAGAGGGCGCTAACAGGGCACAAAGCAACTAGCGCCCGGGCGTGGCGATGTTTGCACCGTTCGCAAAATTGACCAGACATTTTGCGGCAGCGCTAAACACTACCGCCATGATCTCCTGTGCCCGCAGATCGTGAAGTCAGTCGAGCGTGCAACGCCCCGGATCGGATATTGAGTGGCACCGCCTGCTGCTAGCAACGACAGGTTGAGGGGAGCGTTTTGCAGTCGGGAAGGGACTGGGGGAGCGCTATTTAAAGGCGACCGCTTCCTGCCTTTTTTTGTCGGCGACATTTTTGCACCACGCATTCTGAGAGAGAGAGAGAGAGAGACTTCTGGAGAGATTCAACGCTGTGTGAAGGAGTTTTGGGTACTGAGCAGCACTTTGCAGATTCATTTTGATTTGTCCTTCCTTGTATCGATTTAGAAGAGACTATGGGGGCTGCACTCTGAGCTCTTTCCCTGGGCCTCTCCATTGTTCTTTCCAGCAGATTTGATGTACAGGTCTCTCCAGGCCGAGATTCAAGGCTGCAATGAGCAGGGTGTGGCTGGAGAGCAAGATCGACCCTCACCAGTGTGTCTGTGTTCCATTGCTCACTGACATCACATGAGCTTTGCCAGCGCTCTGAGGTAGCACCTTGCTCTTCGGTGTTAGCGCCTTAAGAGAGGTGCACCTGATTTAGCGTTCCAATCACCTCCAGGGACGATAGAGGCGAAGTTTGCAGTCGGAGGCGATAATTAGCGGCAAGCGCTAAACTTAGCGCACGGCCGATAATTGCACCCCAAACGGGGCGATACCGAATTTCTCCCCCATATACTCTTGGTTGATATTCTAGGAACTGTAGACCAAATTCCTCAGCAAAAATGTTTCTGTTACTCACATCTCCCATATTGGGCTATGAGACAACGTTAAGTACATCACGGGTATCTCCCTCCCTCCCTCTTCTATATCTTGAAGTTACTTTTCTCCTCCGCTCACTTAAGGCATTAACTACCTTACTCTTGGCGTTTGGTTCTCGAGGGAGGTGGGGGGTGGGAGAGCGCGGTAATGTGGCCATTATTCATGTTTGAGCCTTGACCGTGAGTGTTGTCACCGTGGAGAATATCACACCCGAGCTTGGCGCTCGCCAAGCATACTTACATGTGCACGCTTCCAGCAGCGGAATGATCAGGAGCTGGAACCCTGGCCATTTTTTGTTTTCCTTTCCTGAGCCGGGGTTATGACCACCGATTTGTACTGCTCCAGCTCAGCAGAGGCCAGGAATCGAGCCCCAGTTCTTTTGGCTTCACACGGCTCAGAGGTGGTGACCTCAGAGCTGTAGGTTATATCCTCTGGCCTTTTTAGCTTTGGCGACCTGAGTTAAAATCCAACTCGGCCTGATGGGCTGGAAGTTGTCTCAGCCTGCTGACTGGAAGCATCCGTTGTGAAGTGAGTTTGGTGGCGTCGGTCCCTTTCCTTCGGGGCGTGAGCCTGTGAGCACAGAGTTGTCCTTCATGAGGCACCAACAAGCCGTCTCGCAGCCGGAGGTTGCAGAATGGTCGGTATGAGAAACGGAAAAAGGAAAACCCCAGACTGGTACTGTAATGGATGCCCTTCTGAGGTTAGGGCCGAAGCAGATTGTTGTGGTTGAGTCCAGGGAACTTTGCCTCTGGCTCTGCTGTACCTGACCTGGGAACCCTTGAGGCCTGAAATTTGCAGAGTTCCATTCTCCAGCACTAATGTCTCTTGCTATGCAATTCGGAAATTTCGAAAATAGTTTATATTAAAAATGTAGCTTATTAATATGGGTGGAAAAAAAGAACAATTTCAGCAATTAGCGCTGAATGGTTGACTTGAAAGAATAGTGGGAGCGGGAGAATCACTAGATGGTGTTGTAGCCCATCTAGTGAGGCTCCATGTTGAGACTGCGGGATGGCTGAATTTGCGTTTAAAAATTCCACGTCCTGTGTCTGTTGTTACTCGGCAAGGTACTGAGTGATTCCAAACGGATGCACGCAGACACACACGCACACAGACACACAAACACACACGCACGCAGACACACACAGACACAAACACACACATGCAGACACACAAGCACGCACACAGACACACAAGCACAGAAACACATGCACGCAGACACAAACACGCACGCAGACACACAAACACGCACGCAGACACACAAACGCGCACACAGGCACGCGCGCACACACAAACACGCACGCAGACACACAAACACATACGCACGCAGACACACAGACACAGACGCATGCAGGCACAAACATTTCTCGGTACTTGGAATGCAAAACATCATTGCTTGCATTTGCAGAATCATTAATCCTCGAGGCTGAAGTGATTCTTCCCTGTTGTGATTATACGTCAATAACTATCACAGCTGCAGTCAGAGTGAGCATGAATGCCAAAGATGATCAAGTGAAGCTTACATACGCTTGTCTATGGAGTTTTTGGTAGAACAATTGATTAATTTGGTCTACACACAACCTTTTTCAAAAATACTTTTCATTAAAATTTTTAATGGTCTTTGCGTTTTCTCCTCTTCTCCTTTGTGCCAAGGCTTGACATTATCACCCCACTTACTGACTGCTTGTTAGAATATTTATCGAGCTTTCATCTGACACAGTTCAGCCATAAGTTCACTCGTCTGAGCGTACAGTAACCTTGTCAGCAGTTTGATGTTCGAGACTAGGCTCCTCCCTGTGGGCTCGGTATGGATTTGGATTCTCATTCCTTCCACCATTGTCAGAATAATTGCTGACTATTTCTGTGTGAACCTGGCTGGACCCTACGTCCATAACTAATATGTACCTCCACTCGTTGCTATGAACTGTCGCGGTTTGACATTTGTCGAATCTTTTCTCTTTTGTACTGCTTTACAAAAAATAGCGAATGTCCTCAATTATTCATTGATTGGATGAAATACTTTATACAGATCCAGAAGTATCCGGTTGAAAGCAACTCAATTTATAATGGAAGGTTACCTGTTACTTTCAGTTTTCAGTCTAGCATTGGATAATAACGTGTCGGCCGTGTGTACCATCTACAAGATGCACTGCAGCAACTCACCAAGGCTTCTTCGGCAGCACGTCCCAAACCCGCGGCCTCTTCCACCTAGAAGGACAAGGGCAGCAGGCGCATGGGAACGCCACCACCTCCAAGTTCCCCTCCAAGTCACACATCATCCTGACTTGGAAATATATCGCCATTCCTTCATCGTCGCTGGGTCAAAATCCTGGAACTCCCTACCAAACAGCACTGTGGGAGCACCTTCACCACACGGACTGCAGCGGTTCAAGAAGGTGGCTCACCACCACCTTCTCGAGGAGCAACTAGGGATGGGCAATAAATGCTGGCCTTGCCAGCGACGCCCACATCCCGAGAATGAATTAAAAATGACATATATATATAAGTTATAGTAATAACTTTCAAATGAGAATTGGATAAACATTGCTGGGCTATGGGGAAAGAGCAGGGGAGTGGGACTAATTGGATCGATCTTTCAAAGAGCCGGCACAGGCACGATGGGCCGAATGGCCTCTTTCTGGGCAGCAAGATTCTATGATATTTTCCTCAGGTTTATAAATGGTATATAAGTTAGGGCCAGAATTAAAATTAAATTATATTTAGCCACATTAGCAACCATCGGAAAATACAGTCCTGTCTGCGACTAAGGTTCTTGACTCGTTGCTGAATAGTGAAGCATTACTGTCAGATGATATTTCTGGATAATTTTGAACAGTCTGTCGCGATAATTTGTTAACTTGTGCTCACTGCAGCAGTCCACTTCCAAAGGCGATTCCTTACTTTCCACGAACCAAGGTGCAATAATATCATAGAATCGTACCGCACCGAAAGAGGCCATTTGGCCCACCTTGCCAATGCTGGCTCTTTGAAAGAGCTATTCTGCTCTTTCCGCCTTGGTTGAGGGAGGAATGTTGGCCAGTAGACCAGGGCACCTTGTTTGAGGAAGGAATGTTGGCCAGTAGACCAAGGCACCTTGTTTGAGGAAGGAATGTTGGCCAGTAGACCAAGGCGCCTTGTTTGAGGAAGGAATGTTGGCCAGTAGACCAGGGGGCCTTGTTTGAGGAAGGAATGTTGGCCAGTAGATCAGGACACCTTGTTTGAGGAAGGAATGTTGGCCAGTAGACCAAGGCACCTTGTTTGAGGAAGGAATGTTGGCCAGTAGACCAGGGCGCCTTGTTTGAGGAAGGAAAGTTGGCCAGTAGACCAGGGCGCCTTGTTTGAGGAAGGAATGTTGGCCAGTAGACTAGGGCACCTTGTTTGAGGAAGGAATGTTGGCCAGTAGACCAGGACACCTTGTTTGAGGAAGGAATGTTGGACAATAGACCAGGACACCTTGTTTGAGGAAGGAATGTTGGACAGTAGACCAGGACACCTTGTTTGAGGAAGGAATGTTGGCCAGTAGATCAGGACACCTTGTTTGAGGAAGGAATGTTGGCCAGTAGACCAGGGCACCTTGTTTGAGGGAGGAATGTTGGCCAGTAGATCAGGACACCTTGTTTGAGGAAGGAATGTTGGCCAGTAGATCAGGACACCTTGTTTGAGGAAGGAATGTTGGCCAGTAGACCAGGACACCTTGTTTGAGGAAGGAATGTTGGACAGTAGACTAGGGCACCTTGTTTGAGGAAGGAATGTTGGCCAGTAGACCAGGGCACCTTGTTTGAGGGAGGAATGTTGGACAGTAGACCAGGGCACCTTGTTTGAGGGAGGAATGTTGGACAGTAGACCAGGGCACCTTGTTTGAGGAAGGAATGTTGGCCAGTAGACCAGGACACCTTGTTTGAGGAAGGAATGTTGGCCAGTAGATCAGGACACCTTGTTTGAGGAAGGAATGTTGGCCAGTAGACCAGGGCACCTTGTTTGAGGAAGGAATGTTGGACAGTAGACTAGGGCACCTTGTTTGAGGAAGGAATGTTGGCCAGGACACATTGTTTGAGGAAGGAATGTTGGCCACTGGACCAGGATACATTGTTTGAGGAAGGAATGTTGGCCAGTAGACCAAGGCACCTTGTTTGAGGAAGGAATGTTGGCCAGTAGACCAGGAGAACTCCTTGCTCTTCTTCGACTAGTGTCACGAGAGCTTTAGTGTTCACTATGGGGCAGGACTTGGTTTATGGCACCTCTAGCAGTATTTTCAGGAAGACCTCAGTAGTGTGTGTTTTTCAGATCCATTTCTCTTGTAATAAATTGTCTGTAATTAATCCTAAAATAAGTGACTTCTACATAACCATTACAGTTCTTTGCTCTTCAATCTGCGTGGGTGTATTTTCCACTCCAAGTACATAATAACCTTTTAGAATCACATTGCTAAAATGATTAGGTGCATTCAGCTACAGTCTCTAATACAGTATTTTCCTTAAATTAAAATCTCTTCATTACTTTAATTGTATTATAACAAGCAAAATCAGTACCTTTGTTTTCGAGCCAATTGTTAAGTTAATATAAGAACATAAGAATTAGGAGCAGTAGGAGGCCGCACAGCCCCTCGAGCCTGTTCCGCCATTCAAGAAGATCATGGCTGATCATCGACCTCAACTCCACTTTCCCGCCCGATCTCCATATCCCTTGATTCCCTTTATATTCAAAAATCTATCGATCTCAGCCTTGAATATACTCAACGATTCAGCATCCACAGTCCTTTGAGGCAGCGAATTCCAAAGATTCACCACCCTCTGAGTGAAAAAATTCTTCCTCATCTCTGTCCTAACTGGCCAACCCCTTATCCTGAGACACTGCCCCCTGGTTCTAGGCTCTTCAGCCAGAGGAGGCAGCATCTACCCTGTCAAGCCCTCCCAGAATCTTTTATGTTTCAATGAGATTACCTCTCATTCTTCTAAACTCTGGAGAATATAGTCCCATTCTACTCAATCTTTCCTCATAGGACAACCTCTCATCCCTTCGTTGCACTCCCTCTAAGGCAAGTATATCCTTCCTTAGGAACAGAGACCAAAGCTGTACACGGTACTCCAGGCGTGGTACCACCAATTGCAGCAAGACTTCCTTACTCTTGTAATCCAACCCCCTTGCAATAAAGGCCAACATGCCATTTGCCTTCCTAATTGCTTGCTGTGCCTGCATGCCAACTCTCTGTGTTTCGTGTACAATGAATACAAGTACAGTAAACTCTTTGGTATCCGGCACCGACGGTACCGGTTGATTAAAAATTGCGGATAACAGCGAGGTAGGCAATTTTTAACACCAAAAAAATCAAAACCAGCGACTAACTCGGCCACCGCGGGGAAACTCGGACTCGGAAAAACGAAAAATGGATGGATTCGGCAAGATTACCGGCTATCTATTTTGCCGGTTATTAAAGAATTCCGGTTGATTAGGTGCCGTTTAAACGAGAGTTTACTGTAATATGAAGCTGTCACAGCCACAGTGATGCAACAACAGATTGATAAGGTACTGAGTAGCTTTGTGTCCCACTAAAAATGCACTAGACTTTCGCCAGAGCTTAAAAGTAATTCTCCAGGATGACGCACACCAGTTGACTTGCCATTCTTGGAATGTGAGCGTCACTGGCAAGGCTGACATTTAATGCCCATCCCTAGTTGCACTGAGAAGGTGGTAGCCGCCACTTTCTTGTATGATACAACTTGACTGGCTTGCTTGACCACTTCAGACAGCAGTTAAGAGCCAACCAGTGGTTCACTAATGTTCTTTAGGGAAGGGAACCTGTCATCCTTGCCTGGTCTGGCCTATATGTGACCTCTACCACCTAGAAGGACAAGGGCAGCAGGCACCTGGGAACACCACCACCTCCAAGTTCCCCTCCAAAGTCACACACCAC
This sequence comes from Somniosus microcephalus, assembly GCF_052327205.1. NCBI lineage: Eukaryota > Metazoa > Chordata > Chondrichthyes > Squaliformes > Somniosidae > Somniosus > Somniosus microcephalus. Next base: position 35,438,973 of record NC_141015.1, on the reverse strand, counting down.
CCTGACTTGGAAATATATAGACGGTGGTGGTGAGCCGCTGCAGTCCGTGTGGTGAAGGTGCTCCCACAGTGCTGTTAGGGAGGGAGTTCCAGGATTTTGACCCAGCGACGATGAAGGAACGGCCGATATATTTCCAAGTCAGGCTGGGGTGTGACTTGGAGGGGAACTTGGAGGCGGTGGTGTTCCCATGCGCCTGCTGCCCTTGTCCTTCTAGGTGGAAGAGGTCACATACAGGCCAGGCCAGGTAAGGATGGCAGGTTCCCTCCCCTAAAGAGCATTAGTGAACCAGTTAAGTTTTCAACGACAATCTGACAGCTTCATGGTCACTTTTACTGACACCAGTTTTTCTTAAAATACTTGCAGATTTTTAAAAAACCAAATTCCAATTCAGTGGGGTTTGAACTCATGTTCTCCGGATTATTAGTCCAGGCCTCTGGAGTACTAGTCCAGGCCTCTGGAGTACTAGTCCAGTAACATAGCTACTACACCTACTCCATCGAATATTCAGATGTTGTGAGGCTTTTTTTGAAGAAACACCCCTGGGGGGCGATTTTGGCAATGGGGGGCATTGGAGGCGGGACTGCTGCTTAGCGGGTCGATGTCCCGACTCCATCGACTTGTGGCCAACCCACGCTACTTTCCCTTGATTGACCTGGTTAAGCCCGCCCAGCAGGCCAATTAAGGGAAAGCCGGTTACAGAGAACGTCAGCGTATGATGTTTCATCTGTCAAAATTTTTTAACAGATGAATTGTCATCATTTGACAGCTCTATGAAGCTGTCAAACACTGACCACCTCTGTAGTTTGAATAGTTCTTGAATTCAAGACCTCATCAAACCTCTTTCTTCAGCAGAAATTAGATGGTTGTTCCATTGGAGACTCTCCGCATACCCAACTCTTGAAGCCTGCAGGAAGAAACAAAGGTAAGTAAACTTTTTCTAACACTTTCCACTTACCTCAGATACTCACCTCTCCACACTTGCACCCATCACTCACCTCCACAGCGCACTTTTGGACCCCGCAGACCCACTACTCACCTCGGTGACCCTGGCGGGTTTCGGAGCCTTCGGGAAGCCCGCACTTGTGAGGGCAAAAAGGGGATAACCCTCTTATCTGCCTGTTAACAGGCAGTTAAGTGGCTGTAATCCCTTTCTGCCTCCAAGGAGACGGGACCTGGCGTGGGACGGCTACCCGCCTCCTGGCAAGATGGCACGGAGGCGGGTTGGGCACCCGCCCCCAGATTCTGCCATTTTCCCGGCAGTCCCGCTTCCAAACCCACCTCCCCAGGGCTGGCAAGATCCAGCCCGAAGTCTTTGTGTTGGCGTTTACTGGTCTGTAGAGCTTTGGCCGGGGTGGGGGCTGGGCAGAGAGGAGTGCCTATCCTGAGCGACCATACATTTTGTTCCATTACATCGCCTCAGAAATGCAGTGGAGAAAGCCAATCAGTGCAGGGTGGAATTTAATGTTTTGTAAAACCTTGAAATCATACTTTCAGAAAATCATATATAGTTGGGGGGGGGGGTGCAAGAGAGAGGGAACATGTATTTTGTTACGAGTGCTTGAGGAGTAGGTCATTCTATCCCTTTACCCTGGAGTTTTCTTTAGTCACACTGCGCTACTATACCTCCGTTGCCTTTCAGAAATAGATACACGGTCTACTCCTGATAATTCAAAGTGATTTTTCCAATTAAAAAATCTTCAAATTGAGCAATTTTGAATTAAGGGGAGTAGATTGTAATGGGAACTTTTTGCCCCAGTCATCTATGTCTGTACCTGGTCAGAAACATCCCTAACCCCAGTAGCTCTTTGAGGCTTTCTCTATTTTCTAACTTTACCTGTCGGTAATAACAACAGAAAACGCTGGAAAAACTCAGCAGGCCAGGCAGCATCTGTGGAGAGAGAAATAGAGTCAACGTTTCTCTCTCCACCGATGTTGCCTGGCCTGCTGAGTTTTTCCAGCGTTTTCTGTTGTTATTTTGGATTTCCAGCATCCGCAGTATTTTGCTATCGTATTTAATTGTCTGTTGGCGTTGGCCTCGGGCACTTGATCAATGAGGTTTTTTTTGTGCAGAAGGTTAATGCAGGGTTGGGAGAGAGGCTTCAGAAACCCTCTCTCCAGCACCACCTACCAGTCAGAGCCTGCAATGACACCGTTACGGCCAACATCTTGCATTTATCTGGCGCCTTCAACGTAGCAAAACGTCCCAAGACGCTTCATAGAAACATAGAAACAGAGAAGATAGGAGCAGGAGTAGGCCATTCGGCCCTTCGAGCCTGCTCCGCCATTCAATGAGATCATGGCTGATCATCCAAACTCAGTACCCTGTCCCTGCCTTCTCCCCATATCCCTTGATCCCTTTAGCCTTAAGAAATATTTTCACAGGAGCGATTATCAGACAAAATTTGACGCCGAGTCACATGAGATATTAGGGCAGCTTGGTCAAAGAGGGAGGTTTTAAGGAGCGTCTTAAAGAAGGAGAGAGAGGTGGAGAGGCGGAGAGGTTTGGGGATGGAATTCCAGAGCTTAGGGCCCAGGCAGCAGAAGGCACGGCCGCCAATGGTGGAGCGATTATAATCAGAGATGCTCAAGAGACCGGAATTGGAGGAGCGCAGATATTTCGGAGGGCTGAAGGAGATTACAAAGATAGGGAGGGGCGAGGACCTGGAGGGATTTGAAAACAAGGATGAGAATTTTAAAATCGAGGCGCTGCTTAACCGGGAGCCAATGTAGGTCAGCGAGCACAGGGGTGATGGGTGAACGGGACTTGGTGCGATTTAGGACACGGGCAGCAGAGTTTTGGATGACCTCAAGTTGATTCAGGGTGGAATGTGGGAGGCCGGCCAGGAGTGTGTTGGAATAGTCAAGTCTAGAGGTAAGAAGGGCATGGATGAGGGTTTCAGCAGCAGATGAGCTGAGGCAGGGACAGAGCTGAGCAATGTTAAAGGTGGAAATAGGTGGTCTTAGTGATGGCGCGGCTATGTACTTATCTCGGGATCAAATATGACACCAAGGTTGCGAACAGCCTCAGACTGTTGCCAGGGGGAGAGATGGAGTCGGGCAACTGTTTACATACAGAATTGCCATTTTAGCTGTTTACATAAGCAGTTTGGCTATTGAATCCTCTGTCTCTCCTCTACCCTCTCCTCACAGAACAGTATCACTAATACGTTTTGACTGACTTCCATGTTCATGGTGTTAATCACACCTTTATCAACATACTGAAAACGGAACAGCTTTGCTGCAGTAAACACTTAGCTGTCACCTCAGTAATTCGGGAAATGCTGTCGTCAGATTGTCCCAACATTTAAGAAGACACTTCATTTTTCAGACTCTGTTTCCCACATTACAACAGTGACTACACTTCAAAAAGTACTTCATTGGCTGTAAAGCGCTTTGTGATGTTTTGAGGTCAAGAAAGGCGCTATATAAATGCAAATCGCTCCTGTAACTAAAAATGGGCTTGTTAGGATTCTGTCCATCCATTTGCCTGACATCTCACTCCAATTAACATCACTCAGTCAAATTTGAACCAAACCTGCATCAGAGGTGCTCCTTATCTGATTGTGGTTTCTTTTGAACGAGGGCTTGCTCGGGGCTACGTGTTCATCCAGCTGTGTTTCTATGTACACTGCACCCAGTAATTGCTTCAAAAAAGTAAGAGTTTCAACAGCATTGGTTGTTTTACATAAGAGCATAAGACGTAGGAGCAGGAGTCGGCCATTTGGCCCCTCGAGCCTGCTCCGCCATTCAATAAGATCATGGCTGATCTGATCTTGGCCTCAACTTCACTTCCCTGCCCGCTCCCCATAACCCTCGACTCCCTTATCGTTCAAAAATCTGTCTATCTCCACCTTAAATATATTCACTGACTCCGCCTCCGCAGCTCTCTGGGGAAGAGAATTCCAAAGATTCACGACCCTCTGAGAGAAGAAATTCCTCCTCCTCTTCGTTTTAAAAGGGCGACCCCTTAATCTCAAACTATGCCCCCTAGTTCTAGGTTCCCCCACGAGGGGAAACATCCTCCCTGCATCTACCCTGCCGAGCCCCTTCATCATAATATATGTTTCAATAAGATCACCTCTCATTCTTCTAAACTCCAATGAGTATAATCTAAATGTACACACTCGGGAGCCGCAAGCCTACATTTCGTTGTACTGCACTTGTGCACTAACAATGACAATAAAAGTTGATTTGATTTGATTTTGAACCTGTTCAACCTTTTTTCATAAGACAACCTCTTCATCAGAGGAATCAACTTTACTTACCACTACATCTTATTTGGGTTGAACGTGTTTTTAAAAAAAAAAATCCCATCTTCCCTTTTTCCTAAAGATACTTGTCTCTTGCTGGGATACAGCTGTCTCATACCTCACCCATATTGGCCATTCTACCAATGGGATCAGTTGTATTGCAGCAACATTAGAACTGCATAAGATGTACGGTGTAGTCAAGAACCAGGGGGAATAACCTTAAAATTAGAGCCAGGCCATTCAAGGGTGATGTTAGGAAGCACTTCTTTGCACGAAGGGTAGTGGAAATCTGGAAAACTCTCCCCGAAAAAGCTGTTGAGGCTGGGGGTCAATTGTAAAATTTCAAAACTGTGATTGATGGATTTTTATTAGGCAAGGGTATTAAGGATTACTGCACCAAGGCGGGTAGATGGAGTTAAGATGATCTAATTATGCCATGATCCTACATTACAACAGTGACTACACTTCAAAAAGTACTTCATTGGCTGTAAAGCGCTTTGGGACGTCCGGTGGCCATGAAAGGCGCTATATAAATGCAAGTCTTTTTTTAAATTGAATGGTGGAATAGGCTTGAGGGGCTGAATGGCCTATTCCTGTTCCTAACATGTGTCCCATTCAGGTTCATAACACGAGACTTGACATTAATGGATGGAAAATCGTGGGTGATGTAAGAAAACTACTCGGCACTTGGTCTAAGCATTAAACAAGGCTTTAATCAACTGTTTTACAACATGGAGGTCTAGTTGTGTCCTTCACTAGTTCCTGTTAAAGAATGTCCTGAGCAAGCTGGGCCTGTGCCCGAGTATTTATACTCTCCCTGGACAGCGCCACCAGCAGGCCGCCCAGTATTATTTCATAAGTCATTTCCACATGAATGACCAGATTCATGTCGGTGGGGGCGCGAATCATTTGCATGCCTGAATTCCAAAACGTGCTCCCCACACATACAGCTTCTAAGCCAAAACTGAAAATTTAACCCCAGTATGTTTAATCCTCATTCACAGCCTCATAAAATAAATAGTGGGTAGGCTCAGTACATGGTAGTGTACCCTCCACTATACTCCTGCGTGTGAGCCAGTGGCATGATGGGCGCGAGGGGAGGAAGCGTTCCTTTGGCCATCATGAGTGTGGGGCCAGGCTTGATGGGACCAGCTGGTCTTTTCCTGCTCATCAACTTTGTATGTTCGTACTCCCCAATTTGCCTTGCCTTTATTTACTCCTTTCAACTTTGGTGTCCTGTATTATGGGCCTTTGTTTCTCCATAATTTGGGGGGTAACGGAGTGTGAGCGTCGGCAGGCTGTGGCCGAGGGGGTCATTTAGAATCGAGCCCAACCTTCTCTCCACCTATCTGCACTTGCACCTTCCAACAGGAGACATTGGCCGTAGCCCAGGGCCCGGAGACCAAATGTTGCCGTTGATTGGAAATTACGGGCCAATAATTTTAATCGGGGGCTTCCTGCGTGCAGATGCCTCCTATCAGGAAAAAAATCTACGAACTTACCCGAGGGCCCCTGAGGTCCGGACACTTCCGCTCCTGGGCCTCTCCACAGTCGAAATGCGCAGGGCCCACGTATCCCAGAGGGGCGCAGGCGGTTCGCAAGCGTCCTTGGGATCACGTGGGCCAGGCCAGCCAATGAAAGAAGGGAATCTCCCTTCATACTTTTCACAGATAGACCCGTCAAATATATGAATGAGGATCACCCCAAAAAGGCACGGAAACATTTAAAAAAAAAAAAATTAAATCACATTTTTAAAATGAGTTAAAATTACATTAAATGAAAAAAATTTAAACAAAAATGTAATTTTTTGGAAAAAATGTAAGTTTTTTACAGGGCTAAAAAATAAACTTTAAAAAAAAAGTATTTTAAAATTATAAATGAGTGAAAAATATATTTTTAAAACTTTTTTTTCAACTCTTGCGCTGATAAAAGCAGGCCTTACACCAGACGTAAGATTTCTAAGGGTTTTCAGCAGGCGGAGGTTTTGCAGAAAGCGGCACTCCCCCCCCGCCCCCACCCCACCCCGCAGAGGCCCTTCACCAGAGGGCAGGCCGAGGATCTGTCAAGAGGATTCTTGACAGATCGGAAATACCGTTTTTCAGCGCATGCGCTTCACATGCCTGAAACCGGCATTCCTGACGTCCCTATGGGTGGGTACACGGCCCATACACACCCGTAGGCATCGGAAAATATGGGCCAATATGTTTCTGATTCGTTATACCACAGAACAGAACAGAACTTGCACAAACTAACGCTTTAAATCCACGTTGGAGGAACCCAGATGTGAACTTGGGATGTCGAATTTCCGTTATTGTTTCTTCGTCTGTTTTCCAGATGTGTGTTGATCACGTGTTTCACCCAACCAGAACCAGTCAAAATAGCAGGGGGATTGGAAATATTTATATAGATTAGAGCAAGCCCTGCTTACTACTGGCTCCAGTAAAAGTTTGAGGTTTCCCAGTTTGTGCTGGGAACTCCCGTCCTGTCCCTTGTGGGGAGAAATGGAGCTTATTGCAGATGCAAGATAAAATGTAAGTGATCTTGAAATTTCCTCACACAAAGGAGTTAGGAGGTTGTGCACTCCCAGGGTTAGCGGGTGAGGCGGAAATAATGTCAGCATTCAAGATTAGAAAGAAAGAACTTGCATTTCTATCGCGCCTTCCATGACCTCGGGACGTCGCAAAGTGCTTTACAGCCAATGACGTACTTTTGAAGTGTAGCCACTGTTGTGGGAAACATGGCAGCCAATTTGCGCACAGCAAGCTTCCTGCAAACGGCAGTGTGAAATCACCAAATAATCTGCTTTTTAGTGATGTTGGTTGAGGGATAAATATTGGACACCGGGGAGAACGGCCCTGCTCGTCTTCGAAATAGTGCCACGGGGTCTTTTACGCTTACCCGACAGGGTCTTGGTTTAACGTCTCAGCCGAAAGGCGGCGCCTCCGACAGTGCTGCACTCCCTCAGCACTGCACTGGAGTGTCAGCCTGCATTATGTGCCCAAGTCCCTGGAGTGAGACTTGAACCCACAAGCCTTCTGACTCAGAGAGGCGAGGGTGCTCCCCACTGAGCCACGGAATTTGACCGGTGTCTGAAGAAAAAAGGGGGTAAAAGGATGTGGGAACAAGGGTGGGGGAAGTGTGATTCGGACGATTTGTCCGCGTGGAGGGCTTAAAGCCGAGGCGGACTGGTCGGGTTGAATGGCCTCTTTCTGTGCTGTAACCTTTATGTACCGGCCTGCAAACATTGTCTGAGGTGATTGTTGGGTGACTGTCGCCAGGGTGGAGGTGCAAAGTCCAAACCCTGTTTTGTATAATCAAAGTGGCTCTAAGACTGATGGGATAAATGGCCTCACCATAGCAACAGCAGAATCCTCACCGTGCCATTGGATGGCCTGCACTCTTAATTTATATGAAAAATATTTGAACAAACTGCACCAGGAAGATTTCTCGAGTGCAGTGAAAGTGTTGATATTTCTGAGCACTTTAATCTATAAATAATCAGGAAATTATCATGTGAATTCCCCCTCCCCAGTAAACCCTTGTTTCTTGTTCTCGGGCGAGGGGGATGGGCTCTTGCTATTTTATTACATTTAAATTTTCCTTTCAGTTTTCTCTCCTCCTGCCTTAACGATAACTCATTGTGATTCGACCGCCCTCCAGTACCTTGCCCAGGTGTCTTCCCTTCATGTACATGCCTCATGAGCGAATGGCTCGGCCGTTCAATGATGTGGGGTATCACAGATCGTCCAACCCTGTCGACGTTCGAAGTCCACACATAGACGCGCTCACTTTTCAGCACTGGGCAGTGATCAGGAGCAGAAACTTTGACCAGTTCGTTCCCTTGCCCACCCGAGGGCCCTGACATTAATTGCAGCACCCAAACTGTAACTTCCAACTCTCTCTATCTGCACATAGCTACAAATAGTTTGTACTGGAATCTACAGGTGTGTCACAAACAAGTACATTTTAATCCAACAACAACAACTTGCATTTATATAGCGTCTTTAATGAAGTGACACGTCCCAAAGTTGCTTCACAGGTGCATTATGAAACAAAATTTGACACCAAACCACTTAATTGGATATTAGGGCAGGTGACCAAAAGCTTGGTCAAAGAGGTAGGTTTTAAGGAGCGTCTTAAAGGAGGGAAGAGAGGTGGCGAGGATTAGGGAGGGAATTCCAGAGCTTAGGGCCCAGGCAGCTGAAGACACGGCCGCCAATGGTGAAGCGATTAAAATCGGGGCTGCTCAAGAGGCCAGAATTAGAAGAGCGCAGAGATCTCGGGGGGTGTTGTGGGGCTGGAGGAAGTTACAGGGATGTGAAGGGGCAGGGGCGAGGCCGAGGAGGGATTTGAAAGCCAGGATGAGAATTTTGAAATCGAGGCGCTGCTTAACTGGGAGCCAATGTGTGTCAGCGAGCACAGGGGGGTGATGGGCGAACGGGACTTGGTGCGAGTTCGGACACGGGCAGCCAAGTTTTGGATGACCTCCAAGTTTAGGGAGGGGAGAATGTGGGAGGCCAGCCAGGAGTGCGTTGGAATAGTCAAGCCCGGAGGTAACAGAACCATTTGGACTGTGAGGCAAACGGGCATCTTGTGCTCGGTTTCAGAACAGCGGTGAACGGTAATGACTCATGTTGGATCCATATAAATGGCCTTATTTGAATCCCCCTCGGGTTATCTTGCCCTTTGTGCAGTGAAGAACATATGTTGGGCGGTAATTTGATACCATTGAAGACATGTCCTGCTTCAGGGACAAGGCACTGTGTAAACCAGGTCCTAGAACAGCCTCCAGATGGATCAATTAACCTGAAATTAATTTGCGGTGATCTGTCTAAACAGGCACGGGTTGCCTCCAGCTCCTGTTGCATGGCGGGCAAGCAAATTGCTCACTAAACAAGGTAATCGATTCACTCTTGATCCTCATCACAAACTGTTTACTGAGATAATCTATAAACCTACATTGCTTGGACATTTTTCATAAAATGTTCTCTCAACCGCATTGCTAATTAATCCTGAATCCTTTTTAATGCTGCATTGAATTGACTGCATCTTAGGAGGTCAAAGAGTAGGCGCAGTAAAGGAAATGAGGATTTTCCTGTAAAAATGCCTCATTATTGTTTGTCATGTTACCTGTATTAATAAAATTACCGTACTAATGCTGCATCAAGAGCTGTTTAACGAGACGGCACACATTTAAGATGAGCACAAAAAGAATTAAAGTGGGGGGGTGGGGTTAGAAGAAAATTTGGTTGCACCCAGGGTGGTTAGAAGGTGCTCCACCATTGGCGGCCGTGCCTTCAGCTGCCCGGGCCCTAAGCTCTGGAATTCCCTCCCTAAACCTCTCCGCCAATGTACTCCGTAATTTTTTTTGTGCCGCGCAGCTCTTTTAACGCGGGACCCCTGGAACGCTGCACGGCCACGCAATTTAAAGGGAACATCGCTCTCCACCCCTCCCCTCCCTCCTTTTTAAGACGCTCCTTAAAGCCTACCTCTGACCAAGCTATTGGTCACCTGCCCTAATGTCGCCTCATGTGGCTCGGTGTCAAATTGTGTTTGATAACCGCCTCTGTGAAGCGCCGCGGGACGTATGGCTACGTTAAAGCTGCTCTGTAAATGCAAGCGGTTATTGAAACAGCATCTATCAATTCTTTTAAAACGGAATTAGCTTGTTGCTTGAAGAAAGAAAAACTTGCATTTCTGTAGCGCCTTTCATGACCACCGGACGTCTCAAAGCGCTTTACAGCCAATTAAGTACTTTTTGAAGTGGAGTCATTGTTGTAATGTAGGAAACGCCGCAGCCAATTTGCGCACAGCAAGCTCCCACAAACAGCAATGCGATAACGACTAGATAATCTGTTTTTGTTACGTTGGTTGAGGGATAAATATTGGCCCCAGGACACCGGGGATAACTCCCCTGCTCTTCTTCGAAATAGTGCCGCAGGATCTTTTACGTCCACCTGAGAGAGCAGACGGGGCCTCGGTTTAACGTCTCATCCTAAAGACGGCCCCTCCGACAGTGCAGCACTCCCTCAGTACTGCACTGGAGTGTCAGCCTAGCTTTATATGCTCAAGTCCCTGCAGTGGGACTTGCGCCCACAACCTTCTGACTCCGAGGCGAGTGTGCTGCCCACTGAGCCACAGCTGACACAAGAATGCTCAAGGGTATTGGAAGCATGCAGAAGAGGAGGATTAGACGAGGTGGTAGCGAAGGTCGCCAGTGCAGGCCTACTGGGCCGAGCGGCCTATTTCTGTGTTGCGTCATTCAGTGATTGTTCTTAGAATGTCATGACTGAGCTTGGTGATGTCACGCTGTTGACAGGAAGGCGAGGGAGAAGCTTTCTTGCTCGATGCGAGAACATTTGGCTGACAATCAGCAGCTGGAATACTTGAGGGAAAAACGGCGTCAAAGGGAGCTGATTGTCATCACATAAGAACATAAGAAATAGGAGCGGGAGTCGGCCATTTGGCCCTTCGAGCCTGCTCCGCCATTCAATGAGATCATGGCTGATCTTCTGCCTCAACTCCATTCACCAGCCCTATCGCCATATCCCTTGATGCCCTTACTAGTCAGAAACCTATCGACTTCTGTTTTGAATATACCCAATGACTGAGCCTCCACAGTCCTCTGGGGTAGAGAATTCCAAAGATTCACCACCCTCTGTGTGAAGAAATTTCTCCTCATCTCAGTCCTGAATGGCCGACCCCTTATTCTGAGACTGGCCCCTGGATAAAGTAGCGTAGTACACAGGGTGGCTACATACAATGTCACCAAATTAAATGGCAGCATCGAGGGACTTGCTCCTGAGATTATAGAAGGTAATTTTTATAAGTTAAATGTTTATATTTCTTTAAATTTAGGGCACCGACACTAGCAATAAAAGGGACGTTTGTCTAGGATGGTGTTTGTTTCTTGTATATTCCTTCCTATAAAAATCTCTTTCAAACAAATGCTTTATACTAAGTGATATATTATTGATAAGAAAGAACGAGCATGTCCTAAAGTTAATGAGTTGATTTACAGGCAAACAAGGTCCCACAGTGAGATGAATGATGGTTCATTTTTGGCTAGGGAGATTTTGCCTCTCTTTAAATAGTCCCTGGAACAACTTGCCACGGTGGGATTTGAACACTCAACCTCTGGGTTGCTCGTCCAGTACCATAACCACTAGGCTACTGTAGCCCAGTCCAGGCCACCAAAGCAGTGCTGCCTTATCAAAGGTGCCACCTGTTGTGCTGGTTCAGGTGAATGTGAAAGATCCCATGGCTATTTCACAGGAGTTCTCCTGGTGTCTGGTCCAATATTCCTCCCTCAACCAACATCACCAAAAGCAGGGGGGGGGGGCGGAAAGAGCCGCTGATCTCATTGCTTTTTGTAGGACCTTGCTGCTAATAAGTCAACAAATATAGAAATCTGATGACAGATGGACAGAAATCTAATAACCTCAGGTATCTCTCTGATCTCTTTGCAGACAGAGACCTAGCATCCAGAGACCTCAGTTTGTAAACCTGTCATTGAAAACAGACGTGCCCCTTTCCAGGTTTATCCGTGTGCATCCCTGATTTCCTTGGTGGCCGTGCCTTCAGCTGCCCTCTCTCTCTCTCTCTCTATAACCTCCTCCAGCCTTGCAACCCCCCCCAGGGATCTCTGCGCTCCTCCGATTCCGGCCTCTTGCGCTTCCCCGATTTTCATCGCTCCACCATCTCAGTACTGAATGGCCTACCTTTTATCCTGAGGCTGTGGCCCCTGGATAAAGTAGCGCATTACACAGGATGGCTACATACAATGTCACCAAATTAAATGGCAGCATCGAGGGACATACTCCTGACGGCCTTCAGCCGTCTAGGCATTAAGCTCTGAAATTCCCACTCGAAACCTCTCTACCTCTCTCTCTCTCTCTCTCTCTCCTCCTTTAAGACACCCCTTAAAATCTACCTCTCTGACCAAGCTTTTAGTCCTAATGTCTCCTCTTTTGGCTCAGTGTCAAATATTGTTCGATAACGCACCTGTGGAGTGCCTTGGGACGTCTTACCACATTAAAGGCGCTATATAAATTCAAGTTGTTGTTCCCTAATTGCATTTGACCTCACCTGAACTCGTACCTTAACAAACAAAAAATGGAAGTATACAGCTCAAATGTAGTCAGGATTTACGGCTCCATGGGATTGTTCAGGTTTTACACAGATGCCCACTGTAACTAAGACTTTTTTTCTGCATCAGCTCTTGGTAAATAGATCTTGTCCAACAGATTGCCGCACAGCAATTTGATACTTACATGTGTTCTCGGTTCTTTATAACAAACACGACTTGTTTTGGTGCCTCAGCCCCAGAATGAATGAGCCCATTGTCTTGCCAAACAGTGTGTTAATTCAGCAGCATGATGGATGGCAGCCTCATACTGGGACTGAGTATCAGATGGGAGCCTGCAGGTGCAACAGAAGCCGGAGTGAGTGACCTGGCGTTCTATGGTGTGCTGGCCAGCACCAGCCCTGCTTCCGCTCCTTTGTGGAGCTGACATGCGAGGGAGAAAAGGGATGCTTAAAAGAAAGGAAAGAGGGAAGGTCAAGTCTCTCGAGGGCAAGGCACTGAACTGACTCGGGTGAGAGTTCAGTTAAACTGTGCGGCAATTTTATTTCGAATGGGAAGTTGCTCGAGAGGCCTACTGCCGCAGAGGATTGGCGTACAAGGTAAGGCCCTCGTTTGCACTTACTGTGGTGAATTCAAGTTCTCAGTGTTAGCGGGGTGGGGGGAGAGTTTGATGATCGAGGCAAAATCGTTTGTCACCGGCCAACAGAAAGCTTAACAAGGAAAGAAAGAACGAACTTGCATTTCTGTAGCACCTTTCACAAACTCAGGTTGCCCCAAAGCGCTTTACAGCCAATGAAGTACTTTTTGAAGTGTAGTCACTGTTGGAAACGCAGCGGTCAATTTGCGCACAGCAAGGTCCCACAAACAGCAATGAGAGAATGACCAGGTAATCTGTTTTAGTGATGTTGAGTGAGGGATAACTATTGGCCATGGACACCGGGGAGAACTTCCCCTGCCCGCCCTTGAAATCGTGCCTTGAAATCTTTTATATCCCCCTGAGAGGGCAGACAGGGCCACGATTTAACATCTCATCTGAAAGACGACACCTCTGACAGTGCAGCACTCCCTCAGTACCGCACTGGAGTGTCAGCCTAGATTATGTGCTCAAGTCTCTGGAGTGGGACTTGAACCCACAACCTTCTGACTCAGAGTTGAGAGTGCTGCCCACTGAGCCACAGCAGACACCTAGCACTAGCATCTCATTACGGACCACCTTCGGTGAAGGTCTGGGCAAGTTAGTTGTCCATCTGTCGGGCTTGAGTGTGTTGCGGAGCGCGGAGGTGGTGACCCATTTTTATATTTGGCACTTACTTGGTTTGGGGTCGAGCAGATTGACATCCGTGCATATTCGCCCCGTGTTTATAATGCCTTCACCGACTCCCTTATCCCAACAGCAGATCATATTGGCACTTTCTGGAGGGTCTGCAATGCCTTCAGGTTAAGAACGTATGAACATAAGAAATAGGAGCAGGAGTCAGCCATTCGGCCCCTCGAGCCTGCTCCGCCATTCAATAAGATCATGGCTGATCTGATATTGGCCTCAACTCCACTTTCCTGCCCGCTCCCCATTACCCTTCACTCCCCTGTTTTTCAAATATCTGTCTATCTCTGACTTGAATATATATTCACTGACTCCGCCTCCACGGCTCTCTGGGGCAGAGAATTCCACAGATTCACGATCCTCGGAGAGAAGAAATTCCTCCTCATCTCCGTCTTAAAAGGGCGACCACTTATTCTGAGACTATGCCCCCTAGTTCTAGATTCCCCCACGAGGGGAAACATCCTCTCTGCATCTACCCTGTCGAGCCCCCTCAGAATCTTATATGTTTCAATAAGACCCCCTTTCATTCTTCTAAACTCCAACGAGTATAGGCCCACCCTGCTCAACCCTTCCTCATAGGGGAGGCAGGCGTGTTCACACCATGGAGTGTATCTGACATTAATGGTACCTCCCTCCATTAATGGTGCTGATCTAAAGAAAGAAAGAATTAGCATTTATTATGGCATTATGACATCCTCAGGACGTCCCAAAGTGCTTTGCATCCAATGGTATAGTCACTGTAGTCTTGTAGGCAAGTACAGCAGCCAATCTAGTGTACTCTTTTGTGTGGACTCTAAACCAAATAAACTGCAACTAATAAAACATTAAATGAAACTTAACAACTTAAATTAAAATTTGGTTGGCCGGGGTGATGATGCACTCCAGTCCCCGCGGCGCCCACCGGTCGCGGAAAGCCTCGAGCATGCCGGAGGACACCGCGTGCTCCATCTCCAGGGCCACCCGGCGCAGGGCTGTGTCTGGCAAGGTGACCAGAGTCAGGGACCTGCTCGATGGCGGAGGAGCGGGCTGGATGGCGGCGGAGGAGCGGGCCGCGGCTCCTGTCCTGGGCCGACGTCCAGCTCGCGGCCAAAGCCATCGAGTCGCTGAAAGTGGCACTGGGCCCTGACTCCACTAGGTGTATCGAGGAGGCTCAAGCACGTGGGGGCAATCCCGTCCAAGCTGACCCCCACCCACACCCCCCCCCCCCCCCCCCCACCCCCGGTTCGGACAGAATTCCTCTTTGGCGCCCGGCCCCAAAACCCCTCTCGGGAACCGGCCAGAGACAGAACAACTCCAGTGCGGGAAAAACAAAATGAATACTTTTCTGAAGGCGTGTTTGTTACATTACTGAGCACAAACACTCTCAGCTCTGCACCAATGTTAAATTTGTGTGGTGCAAATCGGATACCGATGCCCCAACAAGAGTGGTACATAGAAACATAGAAGATAGGAGCAGGAGTAGGCCATTCGGCCCTTCGAGCCTGCTCCGCCATTCAATGTGATCATGGCTGATCATCCAAACTCAGTACCCTGTCCCTGCCTTCTCCCCATATCCCTTGATCCCTTTAGCCTCAAGAAATATATCCAACTCTTTCTTGAATATATTTAATGAACTGGCCTCCACCACCCTCTGTGGCAGAGAATTCCACAGGTTCACCACTCTCTGGGTGAAGAAATTCCTCCTCATTTCAGTCCTAAATGGCTTACCCCTTATCCTTAGATTATGACCCCTGGTTCTGGAGTCCCCGGCCATCAGAAACATCCTTCCTGCATCTAGTCTGTCCAGACCTGACAGAATTTTATAGGTTTCGATGAGATCCCCTCTCAATCTTCTAAACTCCAGCGAGTATAAGCCCAATCGACACAATCTCTCCTCATACGTCATTCCTGCCATCCCAGGTATCAGCCTGGTGAATCTTCGCTGCACTCCCTTCCATGGCAAGAACGTCCTTCCTCGGGTAAGGTGACCAAAACTGCACACAATACTCAAGGTGCGGTCTCACCAAGGCCCTGTACAACTGTAGCAAGACATCCTTGTTCCTGTACTCGAACCCTCTTGCTACGAAGGCCAACATACCATTTGCCTTCTTAACCGCCTGCTGCGCCTGCATGCTTACCTTCAGCGACTGGTGCACAAGGACACCCAGGTCTCTTTGCATTTCCCCTTCTCCCAATCTATTGCCATTCAAATAATAATCTGCCTTCCTGTTTTTGCCACCAAAGTGGATAACCTCACATTTATCCACATTATAGCGCATTTGCCATGTTTCTGCCCAATCACCCAACCTGTCCAAATCGTACTGGAGTTTCCCGACATCCTCCTCGCAGCTTACCCTCCCACCCAGCTTTGTGTCGTCTGCAAATTTGGAGATATTACATCTAGTTCCCTCGTCCAGATCATTAATATATATTGTGAACGGAGTGAGACGCCAAGGAATCTCGCTCCGGGTTGCCCCCACTCCTGATTTGGTTCATTTACACGCATGAAATTGCTTTGCACCGACACCAAAGCTGTAACATGAATGGGTACAAGGCAAGCTTAAAATGTGTGCGATTTTATTTCATTAGGGGGACAGTTGTTGCATTGAGGAAATCCATTCCCACAACATTATTTTCCGGAATTGAATTGCCGTGCCTGCAGCTGTCTTAATGCGAAAGCTCATAACTCATTTGAACCTTTTGTGCTACATATCTATTCTTGTGACTGAGATGAAAATGTGCGTGCAGCACGGGAAGTGTTTCTGAAGTTCCACATTACCTTCTTATCAGAGTTGAACAGATGGCAGTCGCTGAAGAGCGAAAAAAATCCAGTCGTTTTTTTTTTAACCTGCATCAAATCCGAGGCATTTGCTTTGAAAAGAGCAAAGCACCTTTGGATTAAAAAGAAAATATTGTGCCAGCGGTGCACCTGTGGAAGATAAATCATTGAAGTGCTGCCGCAATGACTGGCAGCTAATGTGAACAAAAGCTGAGTTGTAATGGTTCATCAAATTAAATGGAGTGAATTCAGCCAATCAAATTATGAGCACAGTAATGTTAATGCCTTAATTGGCTTTGCAAAGAATTGGGAGTTAATTCGTTTTTACAGCAATGTGTCGTAAGGGCTTCAAATGAAGGAAGAATTGTACAATTCGGTAACGCTGAGCTCATTTTCAGCTTTTACTTCTGATTCCGAAGACCACACAGTTTGCGAATCGCTCCTGATAATTAGTTGCACCCTCCTGGGGGTCAAGCCAGAGTGCATCGCTTGGTGCTGCCTGCAGCATAGGGAATGATGGCTTTGCACCTGAGGGGACAACTGCATTATTTACAGCAAATACAATTGACAATTAATGGTGGAACTCGGTACGAGTGCCTTTGACACTAAATACAGGGCCTGAAAAGTGCATTCCTTCATAGCGAGAGAGTGGTCTTCCCGGCTGGAATGTCTCGAACCAGGGGTCACAGCCTCAGGATAAGGGGTCGGCCATGTCGGACTGAGATGAGGAGAAATTTCTTCGCTCAGAGGGTGGTGAATCTTTGGAATTCTCTACCCCAGAGGACTGTGGATGCTCGGTCGCTGAGTATATTCAAGACAGAGGTCGATAGATTTTTGGATATCAGGGATATGGGGACCGGGGTGGGGAAAGTGGAGTTGAGGTCGAAGATCAGCCATGATCTTACTGAATGGCAGAGCAGGCTCGAAGGGCGGAATGGTCGACTCCTGCTCTTATTTCTTATAATAAAATCATTTGGGACAAATCTCGAGCAGCAATCAGTGAGTGAGATCAGCGACTTAGCTGAAATTGTGAAGTTGAACACACCTCCGATACAGCACTGGCTGAACATTCTTCCAGCTGCTGAATCTGGTTATCTCTGACTGTGTGGAAAATGACAAGTTCACAAGGCTTTCAAACATAAGGGGCACACTGGCATCTTTCCTCGGTTGTTATACATAAGGTCTTCCAGCAGCCTGTTAAACCGCAAAAGAAAATCGAATGAATCTTTATTCTTTCGTGGAGCCAGGACATCGTGGCCCTTTGAGAGATTTCATTGAAGAAATCCTGGGAGGGACACACACCATGTTGCTGCACGTCAGCCTCTCATTTTATAAGCATCTCCAAAGCAAAGAATTATTAATAGCCTGAAATCAAACTGTAGGGTCAGAATGCTGAATCCGATCGCCCTGCGCTGTTTCAACAAAGGCGTCGACCCTTTTATTTTAAACAGACTAGCACCTCCGTAAAACTATCCGTGAGGGGAGGGATTTCAGATAAATGTGCTTGGTGTCTCTGGGCCAATGAGTTTTTAAATTTTGTCGAATGAAAATACATCTGTATCAGTACTTTTCCAAATAAGGTGTGATGGAAAGTTAAAAGACTTATTTTTAAAGACAAGTTGTCACAAGAAAGAATGAAAGACTTGCATTTATGTAGCACCTTTCAGGACGTCCCAAAGCTCTTCACAGCCAATGAAGTACTTTTTCTCTTGACGTGTTGTTACTGTTGTAATGTAGGAAATGCGTTTGCTAATGTGCTTACAAGGGTTGGGGTTGAACTGCAAGGTCTGTGCCATAGGCCGAACTCCTGAGATCACAGTGGAGTCAGTAACTAAATCCTTGATTTGCACCAAAACTAACCTGCCCCGCGCAAAATAACTGAATTTCCCAGAACAAGTGCGCTACTCGGAGCTCCGACGCGGCAAGAGAGCCCCAGGTGGGCAGAGGAAACGCTTCAAGGACACCCTCAAAGCCTCCTTGAAAAAGTGCAACATCCCCCACCACCGACACCTGGGAATCCCTGGCCCAAGACCGCACAAAGTGGAGGAGAAGCATCCGGGAAGGCGCCGAACACCTCGAGTCTCTTCGCCGGGAGCAAGTGGAAGGAGCGCACGTCAACCCAAGCACCCCACCCACCCGCCCCTTCAACCACCGTCTGCCCCACCTGTGACAGAGACGACTCCTCAGTCACCTGAGAACTCATTTTTAGTGCGGAAGCAAGTCATCCTCGGTTCTGAGGGACTGCCTAAGATAGAGATATAGATGGAGAACTGAACTTTAGCATATTCTGACTGCTTTTCTTATTTCTATTTTCCAATCATGGAGCGTTTTAGTTTGTTAATAAAACCGCAAATTTTCTGAAAACAACCTACACTTCAGTGCAGTACTGAGACAGCGACGGATGAGACGTTAAGCCGAGGCCCTGCCTGTCCTGTCAGCTGGACATAAAAGTTCTTGTGGCCACTATCTGAAGAAGAGCTGGGGAGTTCTCCCCGGTGTCCTGGCCAACACTTATCCCCTAACCCAACACCAACAAAACAGATTAACTGGTCCTTCATCTCATTGCTGTTTATGGAATCATTAAATAATCTAATCACAGCTATTGTTTTGTGACTAACAAAATCAGAAAACAGGTTACCTTTTAGCTAACCTGTTTTCTGATTAAGTAATCAGAAGTACTAAGGTACCTTTTAGCTACCTAAGTACTTCCTCCACCTGTACAGCAATCTTAATTTTCTTGAAATTACATGGCTTTAATATGCAGGGGTTTGTATTGAAACTGAGATGATGCGGAATGGCCATTTTGTGTTCGTAGAATCATAGAACGATGCAGCACAGAAGGCGGCCATTCGGCCCATCGTGCCTGTGCCGGCTCTTTGAAAGAGCTCTCCAATTAGTCCCACTCCCCCTGCTCTTGCCCCGCAGCCCTGCAATTATTTTCCCTTCAATATTTATCCTGTTCCCTTTTCAAAGTTATCATTAAATCTGCTTTCATCGCCCTTTCAGGCAGTGCATTCCAGATCACAACAACTTGCTGAGTGAATTTTTTTTCCTCATATCGCCTCTGGTTCTTTTGCCAATTACCTTAAATCTGTGTCCTCTGATTACCGACCCTCCTTCCAGTGGAAACAGTTCCTCCTTATTTACTCTATCAAAACCCTTCATGATTTTGACCACCTCTAGCCAATC
Organism: Somniosus microcephalus; assembly: GCF_052327205.1. Lineage (NCBI taxonomy): Eukaryota > Metazoa > Chordata > Chondrichthyes > Squaliformes > Somniosidae > Somniosus > Somniosus microcephalus. The sequence goes on along the minus strand of NC_141015.1, from coordinate 35,419,369 downwards.
TCCCCTTAACCTTCTCTGCTCTCAGGAGAACAACCCCAGTTTCTCTAGTCCCTGAAGTCTTTCATCCCTGGTCGCACTCCAGTAAATCTCCTCTGCACCCTCTCCAGGGCCTCTAGTTTGGATGAACATGTGATCTAATTGTTTTTAGTTCTCCTTTTCCAGGATTTATGTTTCTGATAACTGTCCAGGGATCCTTGCTGGGAAGGTGGGGATTTGGGGTTAGGACACAGGCTTTTCATATTCAGCTCACACATGAAGGAGGACAAATGTCACAAGGTGCCCAGGCATGACTGACTACCTTGGGGAAAAAAATAGGAAATAAACTGTTATACTTGCCTCAGCCCAATCAATATCATAAAATTAGTTTGTAACCTGAAGCAACTATTGATATATCTACAGCTGACCAATATATTGATGGAAATGTGTTAATCAGTTCTCTTCTATGAAAAGAATAATTACGCATTGCAAGCCTTGCATCTAGATGAGAGGGCAATCCTTCAACAATAAGAACCATATGTTATGTCAAAAATTCAAGTAACTTTCTTACTTTAACTTTTATTAAAAGAAAGACTTGCATTTATATAGCATCTTTCACGACTACCAGACGTCCCAAAGCACTTTACAGCCAATGAAGTATTTTTTGAAGTGTAGTCATTGTTGTAATGTTGGAAACGCAGCAGCCAATTTGCGCACAGCAAGGTCCCACAAACACCAATGTGATAATGACCAGGTAATCTGTTTTAGTGATGTTGGATGAGGGATGAATATCGGCCAGGACACCGGAGAGAACTCCGCTGCTCTTCTTCGAATTAGTGTCTCGGGATCTTTTACGTCCCCTCGGTTTAACGTCTCATCCAAAAGACGGCACCTCTGACAGTGCAGTGCTCCCTCAGCACTGCACTGGAGTGTCAGCCTAGCTTTATGTGCTCAAGTCTCTGGAGTGGGACTTGAACCCACAACCTTCGGACTCAGAGGCGAGGGTGCTGCCCACTGAGCCACGGCTGACAGTTCCTCATTTCCCCCAACCCTGGCAGCCTCATCCCGAGGTAGCTCAGTCCTGTTGGGCCTTATTTGCTGTTCACTGGTTTGTCCTGTTTTGAACATCGTGGGTCGAAAGGTTTAGCATGGGCTGTTCTTGGTGCCGCTGCCTCATTGGTAGATAACTCCTAAATCAGGATGTCAAGACCCGTTGTTATTGGCAACTTAAGATATCTGCACATGAAATGGGAATGTTGATTTAAACTTTATACCAGCTTCACCCACCAGGCCCTGTGTCACGTACCTGTAACACTTTGACGGTTGACAGTGACAACTTGCATTTATGTAGCATTTGTAACATTGTAAAACGTCCCACCATGCTTCACAGGATTATCAAACAAAACCTGACTCTGAGCTGAGTTAGGACAGCTGGCTTGGTCAAAAAGGTCGGCACATCTTAAAGGAAGGGAGAGGTTTAGGGAGGGAATTCCAGAGCGATTAAAATCTTCCAAGGGGAAGAGTGTGAAGCTACGAGAAACAACAACAACATTCTCCAGTACGTAACCAACATCTATTTTTGAGAGAGGTGATTTGGACACACCTTGAAGCTACCTGGCTACGGCTGACTACCATAGAATGATCACTACTGGCCACGCACCCACTGCAGTTTCTTTGGGCAATCATCTACACAGACAGGGCAACCTTCATTCCTCTATGCTTCATTATTGCTGGTGGCGATGAACCATGGTTTGACTACCTGAACAAAATGTCCTGCCTTCCCATCACTGGCAGCTTTCCAAGACTGAACAGGATTAACAACTTTATTTAAACGGCAGATTGGGAGCTATAATTTTGAATGCGGCCCACATTTCACGAAAAACTCCAGGCAGCTGCCCTGAAGTAGTGTTCAAGTCTGCATTATTGAATTTTAAAAGCTGTTCCATGCCTTCTTTCCCTAACCAGGGTGTAATAACAGATGCCAGTTCAGTATCTCAGCTTGCACTTCACTTTAAACTTAAAGTTGGAAGAAGACAGTCTATTTCATCTTTGGTGTTTTCCTTGTAGACTAACATAGAAACATACATAGATGATAGGAGCAGGAGTAGGCCATTCGGCCCTTCGAGCCTGCTCCGCCATTCAATGAGATCATGGCTGATCATCCAAACCCTAGCACCCGGTCCCTACACCGACAGCCATCCCACCCAAGCCCTATCCCCGTAACCCCACGTATTTAATCCCCCCTAACACTAAGGGTCAATTTTTATCACGGTCAATCAACCTAACCCGCACATCTTTGGACTGTGGGAGGAAACCGGAGCACCCGGAGAAAACCCACGCAAACACGGGGAGAATGCGCAAACTCCACACAGACAGTCACCTGAGGCCGGATTTGAACCCGGGTCCCTGGCGCTGTGAGGCAACAGTGCTAACCACTATGCCACCGTCTCTTTCATTTCTTTTCTGATAGGACTTAATTGTCTGACTGCTCCTCCTTAGGCCTCCGATCCACCTAAATTAGCCCTTTGTGTAATCTCCATTGGCTGTACTTATTGAATGATGCTTCCTCCCTGCCCCCATGATGTGCCTTCAATAACCACAAAAGTAGAAGTTATAGACTTTAACAAGTTGGCTTTTAATCACTAAGATCAGAGCTAACATCTCAACACACTGACTGGCTCGCAGGAATGAGTCATACAGATCCTGGGATCTTTATGTAAGAGAAGTCAGGGGCGGAGCCAAGAGCCAAGACCTGGAACCTTCCAGGTTAGTCAGGAAAGAGGAAGTGAAACTATACACCGTGTGGGGGAGGGTAATATACATGAGTGCAAAACGAATACAGGCAAGAACGAATACAGGCAAGACAAACAGGTTTCATTACATCCCATAAAAAACTAGCTCTTGCTATTTTTAGATTTAATCTAGGAGACCAATTGCTTAAGAAGCAACCATCGATCCTTCTCTATACATGTCACACATTCCTTATTTGGGCACCGCCATTCTGTGACACAAAGTCACGTCTGCAGCTGCGCCTCCCAAACCCGTGACCTCTACCACCTAGAAGGACAAGGGCAACAGGCGCATGGGAACACCACCACCTCCAAGTTCCCCTCCAATGACACACACCATCCCGACTTGGAAATATATCGGCTGTTCCTTCATCGTCGCTGGGTCAAAATCCTGGAACTGCCTCCCTAACAGCACTGTGGGAGCACCTTCACCACATGGACTGCAGCGGTTCAAGAAGGCGGCTCACCACCACCTTCTCGAGGGCAATTAGGGGCTGGCAATAAATGCTGGCCTTGCCAGCGACGCCCACATACCGAGAATGATTAAATAAAAACACTCACTCTCGAGAGTGATAGCGAAGAATGGCCACCGGGGCAAGGCATCAGAGGGCTACTAGAGCCAATGGGCGTGCAGCCCATCATTAACCATTGGCTTCAGGGGAGGCACGGAAGAAAGGGACAGAAAAATTGTGAAGGGGAAGAAATAAGAGAAAGAAGGACTCTTGTAAGATTAGAGATGGGCAATAAATGCTGGCTGAGCCAGCAATGCCCACGTCCCATGATACATAGAAACATAGAAGATAGGAGCAGGAGTAGGCCATTCGAGCCTGCTCCACCATTCAATGAGATCATGGCTGATCATCCAAATTCAGTACCCGGTCCCTGCCTTCTCCCCATATCCCTTGATCCCTTTAGCCTTAAGAAATATATCCAACTCTTTCTTGAATATACTTAATGAACTGGCCTCCACCGCCCTCTGTGGCAGAGAATTCCACAGGTTCACCACTCTCTGGGTGAAGAAATTCCTCCTCATTTCAGTCCTAAATGGCTTACCCCTTATCCTTAGACTATGACCCCTGGTTCTGGACTCCCCGGCCATCAGAAACATCCTTCCTGCATCTAATCTGTCCAGGCCTGACAGAATTTTATAGGTTTGGATGAGATCCCCTCTCAATCTTCTAAACTCCAGTGAGTATAAGCCCAATCGACACAATCTCTCCTCATACGTCATTCCTGCCATCCCAGGTATCAGCCTGGTGAATCTTCGCTGCACTCCTTCCATGGCAAGAACGGCCTTTCTCAGGTAAGGCGACCAAAACTGCACACAATACTCAAGGTGTGGTCTCACCAAGGTCCTGTACAACTGCAGCAAGACATCCTTGTTATTGTACTCGAATGAAAAAAATAAACTTCTACCATTAGCTGGAGCAGCAGAAGGTACAGATCCCCAAACGTATGCCAAGAGAATCACTAATGCACCCAGAGGGAAATTCACCTTGTCCTGACATTCTGTGGGCAATGACTACTATTGGTGCTGTTGATACTGCAATAGGTTGATTTATGTTTGTGTGGGTTTTTAAAATTAAATTGCAGCAGTTCTTTGGCAAGTCAACCTACAACGCATTCATTGTAGGCACTAGCAGATCTCCCATGGCATTGCTCACGATGAGTTGCTGGATCAGTGTTGCCTCTAATTATTTTGGGGGCCGCACGGCCCCTTTAACGATCTGCGCGGCCCATTCAGAATAACGCGTATGTACGGTTTTTGCATTTAAGTGAACATTGTGCTGGATCGGTTGTTTTATAATAGTAGTGGGAACTTGCATTTATACAGCGGCCTTTCACGACCTCAGGACGTCCCAAAGCGCTTCACAGCCAATGAAGTACTTTTGAAGCGTAGTCACTGTTGTAATGTGCGGAAACGTGCCCGCCAAATTTGAGCAGAGCAAGATCCCACAAACAGCAATGCTAGAAATCACCGGATAACCTGTTTTTGGTGGTGTTTGTTAAAGGATTGCAAAGTGTCAGGCGTGGCTCAGTGGGTAGCACACTCGCCTCTGAGTCAGAAGGTTGTGGGTTCAAGGGTCTCTCTAAAGACTTGAGCATAAAAATCTAGGCTGACACGCCAGTGCGGTGCTGAGGGAGTGCTGCACTGTCGGAGGTGCCGTCTTTCAGATGAAACGTTAAACTGAGGCCCCGTCTGCCCCCTCAGGTGGGCGTAAAAGATCTCGTGGCCACTATTTCGGGAGTTCACCTGGTGTCCTGGTCAATATTTATCCCTCAATCAACATAACAAAAACAGATTATCTGGTCATTATCACATTGCTGTTTGTGGGAGCTTGCTGTGTGCAAATTGGCTGCCGCGTTTCCCACATTACAACAGTGACTACACTCCAAAAAGTATTTCATTGGCTGTAAAGCACTTTGAGACGTCCGGTGGTTGTGAAAGGCACCGTATAAATGCAGTCTGTCTTTTTAAAAATTAAATGTTGGCCAGTGCACCGGGGAGAACTTCTTGCTCTTCAAATAGATCTTTTACGTCCATGTGAGAGGGCAGATGGGGCCTCAGTTTAATGTCTCCTCCAAAAGAAGGCACCCCCCCCCCCCCCCCCCTCAGTACTTCACTGAAGCGGGAGGGATTTTATTAACAAAGTGTTAAAGGAAGGAAGTGTGACACTTGCAGAATCTGCATGCTAAACGTCGAGACCTCTAATATATTATCAGTAAATTGCCCTTGAGTCAGTTGACTTTTTTATATGTAAAAGATGGCAATTGTGTAGGGAGGGAGACTTCAGAAACTCGCTGCGCAGAATCATCTAGTGGCCACTAGTGGCCAGAGCCTACAACTTCATAGTGACAGTTCACAGAGCAAAATTGGCTGAGAAATGTTGACATAGCAATTTACAATGGAAAAAGTTGACACAGAAATGTAACCAAAATCGTAACAGGCGGTAAGATTTGTGGACAGGAAATACACAAGATTTTAAAACTTAGGAAGCTGATGAATATTGCTGTGTCGTGAGTTTTAACGCCAAACTCTGAACAGCGTACAGCCATCCGTGGACATTTCCTTTTCGTCGTTTACTTTCCCTTTTTTTGAGGACTTCCTTTGTGATCTTTGCCAAACGACTGATGGTAAACCTCTCCATTGCAGCGTTGATGTGTTGTTCCATTGGGTTTTTTTTATCACAGCGATGTACATATTACACTTGAAAATCAAATTAAGATGTGGAACCAAAGGGTCCCTAGGAAAAGTGAGGTGAGGGATTTGGCAGCATGAAATGAATCTCAAGTTGTAACTCACGCCAGGGGCTCTGAGCCAAGAGGGCAGAAATCTTAGCGCAAGCAGTTATCACTCCAGCAAGATGCAGTTGACCAGTCTGATTAAAATATACTTCTAGTTTGCATTTTGTGTTGCAATTGACTTTTGAATTGATTTTGTAGTTTACAGGAAATGGAAATATGCAAGCAATGTCATTGGTTTTACATTTTGCATTCTTGAAAAATGCTAAAGGTTTCCATTGATCGTGGCTATGGTAATGGCGGCTGGTGGCCAAGCCACACAGCTACATTCCAAATTCTGACTTCCTTAATTGCGACAGTCGTAGAATCGTAAATCATAGAATGGTTACAGCACGGAAGAAGGCCATTCAGCCCGTCGAGTCCGTGTCGACTCTCAGCTAGTCCCACCCCCCCACCCTTTCCCCGCAGCCCTGAATTTTTTTTTCCTTCAGATGCTTATCCAACTCCCCTTTTAAAGCTGTGATTGAGTCTGCCTCCACCATCCTTTCAGACAGTGCAATCCAAACCTTAACCACTTGCTGTGGAAAAAAGTTTTTCCTCATGTCGCCATTGGTTCTTTTGCCAATCACCTTAAATCTGTGTTCTCTGGTTCTCGACCCTTCTGCCATTGGAAACAGTTTCTCTCTCTCTACTCTGTCCAGACCCCTCATGATTTTGAACACCTCTATCAAATCTCCTCTCAACCGTCTCTGCTCCAAGGAGAACAACCCCAGCTTCTCCAGTCTATCAACGTAACTGAAGTCCCTCATTCCTGGAATCATTCTCGTAAATCTTTTCTGCACCCTCTCTAAGGCCTTCACATCCTTCCTAAAGTGCGGTGCCCAGAATTGGACACAATACTCCAGTTGGGGCCGAACCAGTGTTTTATACAGGTTCATCATAATTTCCACACTTTTGTACTCTATACCTCTATTTATGAAGCCCAGGATCCCGTAAGCCTTTTTAACTGCTTTCTCAACCTGCCCTGCCACCTTCAACAATTTATGCACACATACCCCCAGGTGTCTCTGTTCGTGCACCCCCTTCAGGATTGTACCCTTTAGTTTATATGTCCTCTCCCCATTATTTCTACCAAAATGTATCACTTCACACTTTTCTGTGTGAAACTTCATCTGCCACATGTCCGCCCATTTTACCAGCCTAAGTCTTCCTGAAGTCTATCACTCTCCTCCTTGCTGTTCACTATACTTACAAGTTTTGTGTCATCTGCAAATTTTGAAATTGTGTCCTGTATACCCACGTCCAAGTCATTAATATATATCAAGAAAAGCAGTGGTCCTAGAACCGACCCCTGGGGAACACCACTGTATACCTTCCTCCAGTCCGAAAAACAACCGTTCACCACTACTCTCTGTTTCCTGTCACTTAGCCCATTTCATATCCATGTCCACTGTCCCTTTTATTCCATGGGCTTCAGCTTTGCTGGTGAGCCTGTTATGTGGCACTTTGTCGAACACCTTTTGGAAATCCATGTACACCACGTCAACCGCATTGCCCCTCATCAACCCTCTCTGTTACCTCATCAAAAAACTCAATCAAGTTGGTTAAACACAATTTACCTTTAACAAATCCGAGCTGGCTTTCCTTAATTAATCCAGATCTATCCAAGTGACTGTTAATTTTGTCCCTGATTACTGTTTCTAAAAGCTTCCCCACTACCGAGGTTAAACTGACTGGCCTGTAGTTGCTGGGCTTATTTTTACACCCTTTTTTGAACAATGGTGTAAGATTTGCAATTCTCCAGTCCTCTGGCACCACCCCCGCATCTAAGGAGGATTGGAATATTGTGGTCAGTACCTCTGCGATTTCCACCCTCAATTCATTCAGCATCCTAGGATGCATCCCATCCGCTCCTGGTGATTTATCTACTTTAAGGGTAGCCAGCCTTTCTAATGCCTCCTCTTTATCAATTTTTATCCTATCAAGTATCTCCACTCTCCTCCTTTACTATGTCTATGGCAGCATCCTCTTCCTTGGTGAAGACAGATGCAAAGTACTCATTTAGTCCCTCAGCCATACCCTCTGCCTCCATGCATAGGTCTCCTTTTTGGTCCCTAATCGGCCCCAACCCTCCTCTTACTACCCTTTTACTATTTATATGTCTACAGAAGACTTTTGGATTACCTTTTATGTTTGCTGCCACTCTATTTTCACACCCTCTCTTTGACCCTCTTATTTTCTTTCACTTCTCATAGTCATAGAGTTATACAGCACAGAAAGAGGCCCTTCGGCCATCCTGTCCGCGCCGGCCATCAAGCCCTGTCTATTCTAATCCCATTTTCCGGCACTTGGTCCGTAGCCTTGTATGCTATGGCGTTTCAAGTGCTCATCTAAATGCTTCTTGAATGTTGTGAGGGTTCCTGCCCCTACCACCCTTTCAGGCAGTGAGTTCCAGATTTCAACCACCCTCTGGGTGAAAAGGTTTTTCCTCAAATCCCCTCTAAACCTCCTGCCCCTTACCTTGAAACTATGCCCCCTGGTTATTGACCCCTCTACTTAGGGGAAAAGTTCCTTTCTATCTACCCTATCTATGCCCCTCATAATTTTGTACACCTCAATCAGGTTCCCCTCAGCCTTGTCTGCTCCAAGGAAAACAACCCCAGCCTGTCCAGTCTCTCTTCATAGCTGAAGCGCTCCAGCCCAGGTAACATCCTGGTGAATCTCCTCTGCACCCTCTCCAAAGCAATCACATCCTTCCTATTAGTGTGGTGACTAGAACTGCACACATTATTCCAGCTGTGGCCTAACTAGCGTTTTGTACAGCTCCATCATAACCTCCCTGCTCTTACCTTCATTAGCCGAGGCATAGAATATAAGTATCCCATATGCTTTTTTTACCACCTTATCTACCTGCCCTGCTGCCTTCAGGGATCTATGCACAAGTTCTCCTCTGACCTTTCTATATCTAGCCTATTTGGACGTTCACTGCTGGGCTCTCGGAGCTGAGGTTGCTGAGTGATAGCCGCATTGTAAGGTTAGCACGCGTCTGTTGGGAGCAGAACGGGATAGGTGGATCGTATTGCTTCTTCAAGCTGAAGGGCCCTTGGCTGAGGGTCGTACCTCACTCATTCTCAGGCTAGATCGCTGAATGTGAGCATCTCGCAGAACACTGCGCCATTGAGTCGGCCACTGTGCTGCCTTTGGGGACTTCATCTGAAAGGCTGTTTTTCCAGATCGCGATGTAACCTTCCAGGGACGCTTTAATTTTGAGTTGGTATTTTCAGTGATTTTATCAAATTTTTGTCATATAACACTCCTGTGCAGCGCCTTGGGACGTTTTACTACGTTAAAGGCGCTATATAAATACACGTTCATGAAAATTTAAGACTTTAAATCAGTGCAAAGCTGCATTTGACATTGTGCTCAATCTCACGAAGACAAGGAGATTATCGCAGTGGAAGAGCGGGCGTTCCTTCCCGGCATCTGTTTCCAATGAGGAATGACGCCAGTGCAGTTAGGATGATGAGATTCGTGCCAGAAGAAGTTAGGAAAAATATTTTATGCGAAGGGTTGTTAGGATATGGAATCCCTCCAGCAGAAACAGCGGTGGAAGTAGAGTCAATAATAACTTTTAAAAGGGAAGTGGATAAATCTAAATATCCAGAAATATAAAGACATTATTTTGAACGGTATGGGGAAAGGGCATGGGGAATGGGACTAAGTGGATACTCTTTCAGTGGGCCAGCATGGGCACAATGGACTGAATGGCCGCCTTCTGTGCTGTGAAATTCTATTATTAAACAGGAAAAGGTCCATTGTACTACCAGTGTCTTCAGCGCTCTCACTTGAAGGCTCACCTTTTCCAACCCATTGCAGTAGAAACTAGAACAGGCTACATTTCTAAATGTGAATTTTCAACTAAATTGCATTACAAAGTTATGACTGGTATATTTGTGTGACCGGTGATTGGTCAGTAGTGACTGCAGCAGACCTGTAACTCGTAGCTAAGGAGTAGAGTATAACATTAGCTAAAGATGGGCAGCAGTAAATTGTCCTAATATGGCCTGAAATCTTCTGATTGTCCGAAGGCTGGTTTATTTGCAACATTAAAACCTCCCCATAAGATATACTATTAGGATGGTAAACGTGGAATTATCGAAACTTAGCACAGCAGTAGAATGTCCGATACAGGAGTTTGCAAATTTGTCATTGACCTGATATTGAGGATCTGGAGAGGGTGCGGAGGAGAGAGAGCCCAGATTAATACCTAGCCTTGGGGCTCTTAGTTAAGAGGATAGTTTCCAAGCAAGAAAGAACTTGCATTTCTATAGCGCCTTTCATGACCTCAGGACGTCCCAAAGCGCTTTACAGCCAATGAAGTACTTTTTGAAGTGTAGTCACTGTTGTAATGTAGGAAACGCAGCAGCCAATTTGTGAACAGCAAGCTCCCACAAACAGCAATGTGATAATGACCAGAGAATCTGTTTTAGTGATGTTGATTGAGGGATAAATATTGGCCAGGACACCGGGGAGAACTCCCCTGCTCTTCTTCGAAATAGTGGCCATTGGACCTTTTAAATCCGCCTGAGAGAGCAGACGGGGTACATAAATAATATCATTTGGATGGTTAGCAGGTAAAAGCTCTCTCAATATAAAATATGATTGCCAAAAGCCATTTACTTTTGGAAACTTGCCTCACTGAATTTCACTAGATTCAGTCCGGTGACCAGTGGACAAGTGGTTCTTGGGAATGTTACCCCAATGTTCGCTGTTATAAGGAGCTCCACAGTGACTCAGTAGGGACGTGCACTGTGTGGTGGTGAAGATCCCATGTTCCTGATCAGTGTTCAAGCAACTGGGGCAGCAGTGGCCCTAATTTTATTGTTGGCGCCTGGGCTAGGTGAGGGAAAATAGCAACTGTGGTTCCTGCTCCTAGTCACTAATTCAGTGACCTTTCTGGAAAGTGCAGATATTTGGGGCCTTGCATAAATTCAGGGTCAGGCTCGTGGTCCTGGAGGGATTTCGAACACAAGGATGAGAATTTTAAATTTGAGGCTTTGCTGGACTGGGAGCCAGTGCAGGTCTGCGAGCGTCAGGGGTGATGGGTGAATAGGGCTTGGTGAGAGTTAGGACACGGACAGCCGAGTTTTCGATCGAGTGGTCCTGTGCAAATCAGTGACTCTACGCAAGTTACCTGGCCAAAGGTGGGTTGGGAGAATGCGATAAATAAAGCCACTTTTGGACTATATAAAACTCAAAAATGTTTTTACATTAAATCTCTAAACATTGATTACATAATAAACATAAAAGACAAACAGTTTGCATTATGCAGCAGTAATCATGCAAAAGATTCCCCTCCAAGTCACACATCATTCTGACTTGGAAATATATCGTCGTTCCTTCATTGTCGCTGGGTCAAAATCCTGGAACTCCCTCCCTAACAGCACTGTGGGAGCACCTTCACCACACGGACTGAGGCGGCTCACCACCACCTTCTCAAGGGCAACTAGGGATGGGCAATAAATGCCGGCCTTGGCAGCAATGCCCACATCCTGAGAATGATTAAATAAAAACATTCACTTTCGAGAGTGAACTCGACGAATGCCCACCGGGGCAAGGTATCAGAGGGCTACTAGTGCCTATGGGCGTGCAGCTCATCATTAACCATTGGCTTCAGGGGAGGAACGGAAGGAAGGGACAGAAAAATTGTGAAGGGGAAGAAATAAGAAAAGGAAGGGCTCTTGTAAGATTGATTGAGAGGTCCAAGGAGAGGCATAAGCAGGACGGAAAAAACTTCTTCCAACTGATAATGGGAGTGCTTTTTGATTTCGACACCCCCAATTTCCCAATCTTAACGGTCTACCTCGGATGGTCTCCTGGTCTCTCACTACTTTTCTGCAGTCCTCCAATTCCCACTCCACTGCCCTGTGAAATTCAGTGAATACAGAACTGGATGAGCCAGCTCCTGTGATCGATTGGTGATGGAGCACACGACCAATTTAACAAAGGGGCATTTGCTGCTGCTTTGGAGTATCTGGGTCTCAACAGTTTTACCGCCGCACACCCCTCCTAATTGGGCAAGTGCAGCGCTTTCTATTTATAAGTTGGCGTCGCATCTTCCTGCAGGGACTGTTCTAAATTTATAAGTGCTGCGTGCATGATTCCACAATTTTTACTAGGATCATAACATTTTAAATCAAGACCAAAAAACTCAGCCCCACCTTCATGGCACAACTAACGGGGCAGCACAGAACGGGACGGTCCCAGGCTCAGACCCCAGTCGGTGCTGAATTCCGTCTCCGTCAGGGCGGCGCTAAAGTTGGCCTCAATACACTGTGGTAGGCAAGGGAAAATTGGCCAGCGATCCCAGCCTGTGACCCCCCCCCCGCCCCACCCCGCTGGAAATGCATGGGTGAGGGCAGGTTCGGGTTTGGCTTCAGTTCCTGTGCTCTTGCATGTCGGCTGTTTTGAAACGTTACCAGAATTTTCTGCCGTTCCAAAATTAAGCAAGAAGCAGTTCCGAGACACTCGGACGTTGAGGTATGAGAAGATCATGTGACACGTCCTCGGGGTTTAATTATGGGCAAGAAAAATCTCATTCTGAAAAGATGCAAGCTTGTTTACTGGCATGGGAAATAGAATCCAGCAGAGACTTGTAAATTATACGATTTATGAAGAGAGAAGCGAATCCATCGAATGCCTTGTTTGGGAGCTAACAGCCTGTTCAGCCCATTAAGATGACACACACCCTTTAAAATTGTGAAACTGCTCTTCCATGAACAAAAAAAAATGTTGGAAAATGCCCAGAAACGATATCGAAGACGAACGAGGGGGTTCTCTCCGGTGTCTTCGCCAACATTTATCCGTTAATGGTCACCACCAAAGGCAGATTAACCGGTCACCCGTCTCGTTGCAGTGTGTGGGATCTTGCTGTGCGTGAATTGGCTGCTGCATTTGCCCGCATAGCAACAGTGACTGCACTTTAAAATAATTCATTGACTGTAAAGGCCGCGAAGAGGCATGTATAAATGCAAGATTTTCCTTTTCTTTCTCTAACACGTGCAACAGTGTGAAAGATATAGAACTAATAGTCCATTCAGTTCTATTGGAGGAAACCTAACTGGACCAGCCACATAAATACTGTGGCTACCAGAGCTGGTCAGAGGCTGGGTATTCTGCGGCGAGTGTCTCACCTCCTGACTCCGCAAAGCCTTTCTACCATTTACAAGGCACAAGTCAGGAGTGTGATGGAATACTCTCCACTTGCCTGGATGAGTGCAGCTCCAACAACACTCAAGAAGCTCGACACCATCCAGGACAAAGCAGCCCGCTTGATTGGCACCCCATCCACCACCTTAAACATTCACTCCCTCCACCACCGGCGCATCATGGCTGCAGTGTGTACCATCTACAAGATGCATTGCAGCAACTCGCCAAGGCTTCTTCGACAGCACCTCCCAAACCCGCGCCCTCTACCACCTAGAAGCTCAAGAGCAGCAGGCGCATGGGAACACCACCACCTCCACGTTCCCCTCCAAGTCACACACCATCCTGACTTGGAAATATATCGATCGTTCCTTCATCATCGCTGGGTCAAAATCCTGGAACTCCCTCCCTAACAGCACTGTGGGAGCACCTTCACCACACGGACTGCAACGGTTCAAGAAGGCGGCTCACCACCACCTTCTCGAGGGGCAACTAGGGATGGGCAATAAATGCTGGCCTTGCCAGCGACGCCCACATCCTGTGAATGAATTAAAAAATGTCCGTGCATTGTAGTAACCAGTAAACGGAGTTGAAGTGTTGAGTGTTATATTTGTATTGTGTTACTGTGTTTGATGTTTTTCATCATTGGTGATTAAAAAGCACATTCAGAAATTACCTCCAGCTACGTATTTTCATGGAGATTAGAGCAGAATCTATTCATTTAATTTCTAAAGGAAAGTTAATTCTTGGTAAAATGTAATTAGCTGTTGCAAGCCCAGCAGGCTAATATTTTTTAAACTGTACGCAGACTCCAGATGCTTGTCTCTCCACACACAATTCATGTTACCATTGGGTACATTTAGCTTGCTGATAACCACATGCTGTGGAAAAAGCTCGCTTAAAGCCCAAGATGCTTCTTCACTCCACCACTTCACATTATTCCCACCACCGGTGTCGGACCTGAAACTATCGGTGTTGCACCTTGCTGTTGGGGAAGCTCAACTCTCTCCAGCCTCAACTCAATTTTGGAGGAAGAGAAAGAAAGAAAGACTTACATTTCTATAGCGCCTTTCACAACCACCGGACGTCTCAAAACGCTTTACAGCCAATGAAGTACTTTTGGAGTGTAGTCACTGTTGTAATGTAGGAAAGACGGCAGCCAATTTGCAAGCTCCCACAAACAGCAATGTGATAATGACCAGATAATCTGTTTTTGTTACATTGATTGAGGGATAAATATTGGCCCCAGGACAAGTGTCAGCTGTGGCTCAGTGGGTAGCACCCTCGCCTCTGAGTCAGACGGTTGTGGGTTCAAGTCCCACTTCAGGGGCTTGAGCACAAAAAGCTAGGCCGACACTCCCAGTGTAGTGCTGAGGGAGTGCTGCACTGTCGGAGGTGCCGTCTTTCAGATGAGACGTTAAACCGAGCCCCCGTCTGCTCTCTCAGGTGGACGTAAAAGAAACAGGGAGAACAGCTTGCATTGAGAGAGTGCAGACGATCCAAAGCATTTCACAGAGGCAGATGGGAAAAGCCCAATGCTGAGCCAAAGAAGGAGATGCTAGGAGGGGTGGGTTTTAAGGAGAGTCTTGATGAGGGAGAGATGGCAAGAGTTAGGGAGGGAAATCTAAAGTGTGGAGTCTAGGCAACGGAAGGCATGTCCAACAATGGTGGGGCAAAGGGAAGAAGGTCTAAGAGGACAGCGACAGAGGAAAGGAGTGTGGAGGTTGGGGGTTGGAGGGGGCAGTTTGTAGAGCTGCAGGAGTTTACAGAGATAGGAGTGAGACCATGAAGGGATTTAAATACTGTAATGTATATACCTTTAAGGGGGGAACTACTTTTTACAGCTCATGTATACTGTAGTACCGGCAGTGACCACACCTGTATATAGCACTGAGTAGTAATCTGTACAGTCAGTTCCACTGTGAGCCACGTTGAGTAAACACCTGTTGTATCGTTTCTCCTGCAGTCTGTGTCTTATTATACACAGACACAACAAACACAAGGATGAGAATGTGAAATTTGACTCATTTGGGGGGTCGGGAGCCAATGTAGGTCAGCACGCACCGGGCTGGTGCATGAGCGACAACGTCCCCTTTAAGCTGCGCGGCCATGCAGTGCTCTGCAGATCCCATGCAGCCGGTAAGCGGCTTTGAAATAGAAAGAACCGCGCATGCGCAGAATCCTGAATGGCCCGCGCAGCCTGTTAAAGGGGCCACGCGGGCCAAAAAAAATTAGAGGGAACATTGGTGAGCTCGGACGTGGCGCGTGATAAGATACGGACAGCAGCGTTTCGGATGAGCTAAGGTTTATGCGGGGCCGAGGATGGGAGGCAGGCCAGGATTGGAATAACACAATCTGTGACAGTACTGCTGGCTGTTTAAGTGGACATAATATGCAAATTTCACATAGGATAGAAAGAAAGAATTGCATTTCTATCGCGCCTTTTACGACCACCCGACGTCTCAAACGCTTTCCAGCCAGTTAAGTACTTTTTGAAGTGTTGTAATGTGGGAAACATGGCGGCCAATTTGCGCACAGCAAGCTCCCGCAAACAGCAATGTGATAATGACCAGATAATCTGTTTTTTAGTGATGTTGATTGAGGGATAAATATTGGCCCCAGGACACCGGGGATAACTCCCCCCCCCCCCCCCCCCCCCCCCCCCTGCTCTTCTTCGAATTAGTGCCATGAGATCTTTTGCGTCCACCTGAGAGAGCAGGCGGGGCCTCGGTTTAATGTCTCACCCAAAAGACGGCACCTCGGACAGTGCAGCACTCCCTCAGTCAGCACTGGGCGCGGAGGTGGGTTCACAAACACTCACAAGAAGCATGGCCTCTTGGACCAGGTACTAGAGGGTGCCAGCTGAGTCCTTGCCTTCAGGAGAGGAGACTCCTGCATGTTAAGTGTAGAATAAGGTTTAAGGCTGTAATACATGGGGCTGGATGTTGTTCACGGTCTGGGAACGTACTTCTCCGTATCCTGTGGCAGTGAATGATGGTTCCACTGCCCGGTGTGGTGATAATTCAGACGAGCAGGAAATTGCAGTAATACTTGGCAATTATCACTTGACAGTTAACGGTTACAGACATCCTTCTAGAAATTGAGCTGAACGCCACCATCAGTGCTTCGGATCATTTTCTCCCACACAGTAAACTGAATGTCTCCGAGTACAGAA
Organism: Somniosus microcephalus; assembly: GCF_052327205.1. Lineage (NCBI taxonomy): Eukaryota > Metazoa > Chordata > Chondrichthyes > Squaliformes > Somniosidae > Somniosus > Somniosus microcephalus. Next base: position 35,402,980 of record NC_141015.1, on the reverse strand, counting down.
AATGTTGGAAATACTCAGCGGGTCGGGCAGCCTCTGTGGAGAGAGAAACAGAGTTAACGTTTCAGGTCGATGACCCTTCGTCAGAACCAGAAGCTATGAAGAGATGGAATAGCTTCCGGTTCTGCTGAAAGATTATCGACCTGAAACGTTAACTCTGTTTCTCTCTCCACAGATGCTGCCCGACCCGCTGAGCGTCTCCAGCATTTTCTCCATTCATTTCAGATTTCCGGCATCCGCAGTATTTTACTTACGTACAGGGCCAGCGAAAAGGGGTCAGGGAAAGAACAAACGGAGAAGGTCTGTGATGTGATGGATGGCAGCGGTGATTAAATGACAAAAGGTGATGATGGTGCAAGGCAAAAGGAGGTGCTGATGGGACAAGTATAGTAACAAAAGATGGGTCCAGAGGAGGTATAAATGGTTGTAACAGAATAGCAAAGGGGGAGGGAAGCATGGAAAATGTAGGAAAGAGAAGGCTCCAGTGGCCTGGGAATGTGGTGAAAGAAGGGACCTCATAGGAACAGGAGTAGTCCATTTTGCCCCTCGAGCCATTCAAGGAGATCATGGCTGATCAATCCTGAAATGCCTGGCTCTAATTTTTAGACTCTGCCCCCTAGTCCTAGACTCCCCAACCAGCGGAAATAGTTTCGCTCTACCCTATCAATTCCCCTTAATATCTTGAAGCAAATGTCAGAGTTGAAGTTTGTTTTCACTTGCGGTGAAGACACTGATAATTCACTCAAGCCTGCAGTGCTTTGTTGACTATTGGTTTTCTACGTTTGTTCAAGGACAGTTTAGCTGATGTAGAGACTGACATGAATCAGTCATTCATGAAAGAAAGACTTGTGAAATAATACTGAGCGACCTGCGGGTGATGCTGTCCAGGGAGAGTATAAATACTCGGGCACGGCCCAGCTTGCGCAGGACATTCTTAACAGGAACTAGTGAAGGACACAACTAGACCTCCATGTTGTAAAACTGTTGATTAAAGCTTTGTTTAATGCTTAGACCAAGTGCCTAGTAGTTTTCTTACGTCAGAGACATTGGACACCCACCAACAGAACTACTTAGTGGAAGTAGAAATGCCTCACACATAGGCATATTTTTAAAATTTGTTCATAGGATGCGGGCGTCGCTGGCAAGGCCAACATTTACTGCCCATCCCTAATTGCCCTCGAGAAGGTGATGGTGAGCCGCCGCCTTGAACCGCTGCAGTCCGTGAGGTGAAGGTACTCCCACAGTGCTGTTAGGGAGGGAGTTCCAGGATTTTGACCCAGCAACGATGAAGGAACGGCCGATATATTTCCAAGTCAGGATGGTGTGAGACTTGGAGAGGAACTTGGAGGTGGTGGCGTTCCCATGCGCCTGCTGCCCTTGTCCTTCTAGGTGGTAGAGGTTGCGGGTTTGGGAGTTGCTGTTAAAGATGTAAAAGTACCCTTGCTGTTGTGCAGCGGTGAAGTTCTCACCTTTAATATTTTCAAAGTAAGCTGACTCGCAATTTGAACACTTCAAAAAATCAAATGTTGTTTTGAAGCACATGCTGGTGTGAACTCTCCAAAGTATCAATTTGATGGTCTTAGAATTTAGCTCAGTCGGTAGCACTCTCGCTTCTAAGTCAGAAGACTCTAGGATCAACCTCACCCCAGTGCTTGATCACATAATCCAGCCTGACACCTCAGTCTCCATTGTCAGAGGTGCCATCTTTCGGATGAGCCTTTTAACCGAGGTCCCATCTGCCTGTTCAACTGCAATTAGAAACATAGAACAATAGGAGCAGGAGTCGGCCATTCGGTCCTTTGAGCCTGCTCCGCCATTAAGTATGATCCTGGCTGACCCTCTATCTCAATACCATATTCCTGCTCTCTCCCCATACTCCTTGATGCCTTTTGTGTCTAGAAATCTATCTCCTTCTTAAATATATTCAGTGTCTTGGCCTCCACAGCCTCCTGTGGTAGAGAATTCCACAGGTTCACCACCCTCTGAGTGAAGACATTTCTGCTCATCTTAGTCCTAAATATCCTACCCCGTATCCTGATACTGTGATCCCTCGTAATTAAAAGATCTGTTCAAAGAAGGTCAGGGGGTTCTCTCGGTATTCTGGCCAACATTTATCTCTCAAACCAACAGCACCGCAAAAATATCGAACTGGCCATTGGTTCCATTTGCCGTTTCTGGGATCTCACTGTGCACGGATTGGCGACTGGTGTGCCTTTATAACGCTGGTGACTCATTGATTGTGAATGACGTACTGAAGGCATGATAAGGCGATGTATAAATGCCAGTTACAATAGCAAAATACTGCAGAAGCTGGAAATCTGAAATAACAACAGAAAACGCTGGGAACGCTCCGTGGGTCAGGCAGCATCCGTGGGGGGAGAAACAGAGTCAACGTCTCTCCTCGATGCTGCCTGACCTGCATTTTCTGTTGCTATTTTACAAATGCAAGTTCTTTGCTAAGATGCTGAGAGGTTGTTTCCCCTGGCTGGGGAGTTGTGAACTAGGGGGCACAGTCTCAGGATAAGGGGTCGGCCATTTAGGACTGAGATGAGGAGAAATGTCTTCACTCAGTGAACCTTCGGAATTCTCTACCCCAGAGGGCTGTGAATGCTCAGTCGTTGAGTATAGCCAAGGCTGAGTTTAATAGATTTTTGAACTCATGGGGAATCAAGGGATATGGGGATAGTGCGGGAAGGTGGAGTTGAGGTGGAAGATCAGCCCTGATCTTATTGAATGGCGGAGCAGGCTCGAGGGGCCGTGTGGCCGATTCCTGCTCCTATTTCTTATGTTCTTTCTTTCATCCTGCAGTAGGCTAGTGTATGAAAGTCGTCTCACCCAGAAAGATGACCATAATCGCTGCTACTTAGTAGTTTCGGAGGTAGTGAGAGTTCCTTCAGTGCTCCTATCAGTACCAGATATTGCTGCAATATTTGATCATAGCCACACAACCTGTGGCTTATCGTAAAACAACAACAGAAGATGCTGGGAACACTTGGGCTTAAATTACCCCCAGACGTTTCAGGTGAAGCGTTAACCCTGCACTGCTCTCTCCACAGATGCTGCCTGTGAAGCCTTGGGACGATTTACTACGTTAAAGGCGCTGTATAGATGCAAGTTGTCAGCCTCTTGCATTGTTCCACGTAAGCTCGAGGAACAGCACCTCAACAGCACTTTACAGCCTTCTGGACTCCATATCGAGTTCAACAATTTCAGATCATAACCTCGGCCCCTATTATATTTTTATATATTTTTTATCCACACCTTTGGTTTGTGCCTTTTCCTTGTTTCTCTCTCCCACATGGCAGCTGTCTCTCACTCTGCCAGTGCATTTCACACTTCATCTAGAGTCGTCTTTTGTCTCTTTACCTGTCCTATTACCATCTCGTCTCGCCTTGAATATCTCTTAATGTCTCGTCACCTCTCAGACCTTCCCTTTTGTTCTTTCATCCCCTCCCCCATTTCCCAGCCCCCAAACTGGCCTTTTAATCTGTTTCATTTCCTGCCTTTTTTCTCAGTTCTGACGAAGGGTCTTCGACCTGAAACGACCGAACTCTGTTTCTCTCTCCACGGATGTTGCCTGGCCTGCTGGGTTTTTCCAGCGTTTTCTGTTGTCATTTCGTTGTCGGTATTGTTGCCTGACCTGCTGAGGGTTTTCTGTTTCTGTTTCAAATTTCCAGCATCTACAGTATTTTACTTTTTATTTTCCCCCCGCCCGCCCCAGCCCTTATTTTTTGAGGCGCTGTCAGGGTTCTTGCGACATGGTTTAGGTGTTGAGATGGGATGCAACTGCCTGAGGTCAGCGTTGTTTACGCCGCTGCAGACTTCGGACCTTGGAATGCAGCCAGGCAGGTGCCCGGGGCACTTATCAATGCACTGAAAGCACGTCAGCATTCGGATGCTTCACGGAGGCGAGCTATATAAAGCAAAAGACAAGAGGCTGCCGTCATTTCAGTCCTCTGTTTACCAGGCACCGATACTTGGTGTATCGCACCGGGTGTGAGTCCTGTGCGAGGAGACCGGGGCAAGTCTTGACATCGGCAGAGGAGAGGGGGGCGAGCGAGATTGCCAATGCAAGAGCAGACATCAAGCATGAATTCAAATAAGTGCAGCTTGAAACAGACCTGTGTCACTCTGAGGAAAACCAAGGTGACTGGACTTGGTACAAACCTGAAATTGAGAACAAATTGGCCAGGGCAGGTTAAGGGTGCTGTCTGAGCAATTTCACCGAATCAGAGAATGGTTACGGCACAGAAGTAGGCCATTCGGCCCATCAAGCCCGTGCCGGCTCTCTGCAAGAGCAACTCAAGCCTTTGTTACCTCTAGACTCGAATGTTCCAGTGCTCCCCTGACTGACTTCCCATAATTTGGGGCTAGACAAACAAAACCAGCATTACAAAGAACACATTTGCGCCACATTGTTTGTACTGATTCATGCTGAAATAGTTAGAAAATGTTTAACTTATCCCATGTTTTTGGCAGTACATGTACTAGCGTGTCTGGGCCCCAAGCACTGGAATTCCCTCCTTAAACCTCTCCGCCTCGCTCCCTCTCTCCTCCTTTGAGACCCTCCTTAAAACCTACCTATTTGACCAAACTTTTGATCATCTGTCCTAATATCTCCTTATGTGGTTCGGTGTCAAATTTTGTTTGGTAATCGCTCCTGTGAACATACGAATTAGGAGCAGGAGTGGGCCCCTCGACCCCTCGAGCCTGCTCCGCCATTCAGTAACATCATGGCTGATCCGATTACTCCACATTCCCGCCTACCCCCGATAACCTTTCACCCCCTTGCTTATCAAGAATCTATCTACCTCTGCCTTAAAAATATTCAAAGACTCTGCTTCCACCGCCCTCTGAGGAAGAGAGTTCCAAAGACTCACCACCCTCTGTGAGAAAAAATTTCTCCTCATTTCTGTCTTAAATGGGCGACCCCTTATTTTTAAACAGTGGCCCCCTAGTTCTGGATTCTCCCACAAGAGGAAACATCCACCCCGTTCAGACCCCTCGGGAACTTTTATGTTTCAATCAAGTCACTTGAAGCGCCTTGGGACGTTTCACCAATGTTAAAGGCGCTATATAAATGCAAGTCGTTGTTGATGTGTATATATTCACATGTGGGGCAAGTGCTTTGCTACTACTCGGAAGCAGCTTCCACTGCCTTTGGGACTTGTCCTGCTTCATTGTGGTACCCGGGCAGCAAGTCGTTTGACCCACTTGTTGCAGAATGATTGCCATGGGGGCGGCGAATCACGCGCCATATTCACAAGCCAGTTGGGGTCACAAGTCGTCGTTCATGGGTGTTCATTTTTTTTGTGTATTGCAGGTTTCCAAGGTGTAGCCCGGGAGCGAGCGTCTGATGATCACGTCCGGCGAGGAACCTGAGCAGTTATCTTTCTGGGTGAGGCGGAAAGGGCAGTGCTGGTTTCTTCAGGATGGCCGGTGACCCCCCCCCGTGTCTGTGACGCCCAGCCAAGTGCCAATTGACGCCTGAAAGTTGGAGCGGGGGGGGAGGGGGGCGGCGGCGGCGGGGAGAAAGGACGAGCACCAGCCCGAGAGCGATGGGACTGTTCTGCCATGGTCACGTAGAATAAATGGCCGTTAATGAGGAGCGTATTACCGCTTGCTGCTGCTGGTTGTCACTGCTGTTGCGCGGACCTCTCTCGGACTCATTCACCTTCTCCGAGGCTCGGGCCACCCAGCGCTCACCATGGTAAACTTTTGGAAGTTTGTACGGAATTTTCGGCCGCTTGAGCTGCACCGGTTGATCTTGTTGCTGATCGCCTTTAGCTTGATCTCCATGTGTTTCTTGGCGTATTACGTGACCAACAGCCCGAAGATTAAGGAGGCCCTGCCCTTGCCCATCAGCGACTGCAACAGTCAGCACAGAATGTCGCTGCCGCCGCAGTCTCTCCGGCGCTTCGTACCCTCGGTGGACACATCGAGGACTGACCCCGTGGTCTTGGTTTTTGCCGAAAGTATTTATTCTCAGTTGGGACAAGAAATCGTGACCATTTTGGAATCCAGCCGCTTTAAATATAGGACAGAAATAGCCCCGGGGAAAGGGGATGTGCCAACCTTAACAGAGAAAGATCGGGGCAGGTACGCCCTCATTGTATATGAAAACATTCTGAAATATGTGAACCTGGATGCCTGGAACAGGGAGCTGCTAGATAAATACTGTATCGAGTACAGCGTCGGAATTATTGGTTTCTTCAAAGCCAACGAGAACAGTTTGCTCAGCGCACAACTCAAGGGTTTCCCTCTGTACCTGCACTCGAACCTTGGCTTGAAGGACTACCACATCAACCCCAACGCCCCGCTGCTTTACGTGACGCGAGCCAACGAGGCGGAGCACGGCCCCCTGCCAGGCGACGACTGGACCGTCTTTCAGTCCAACCACAGCACCTACGAGCCGGTCCTCCTGGCCAGCACCAAGTCGGCAGAGTTCATCCCCCACCTCAGCACCCACAAGGCGCTGCACGCCACGGTGGTCCAGGACCTGGGATTGCACGACGGCATCCAGAGGGTCTTCTTCGGCAACAACCTCAACTTCTGGCTGCACAAGCTGATCTTCGTCGACGCCATCGCCTACCTGGCGGGCAAACGCCTCTGCCTGCCCCTGGACCGCTACCTCCTGGTGGACATCGACGACATCTTTGTGGGCAAGGAAGGGACCAGGATGAAAGTCTTGGATGTTGAGGTAAGCAGTCCCAAACGTGCTGTATTTTCACTGAATCATGCAATGACACAGCACAGAAGGAGGCCATTCAGTCCGTTGATACTGAAAACAAACTGTCCAATTTGTCCCAATCGCTCCCCTGCTTTTTCCACCATAGCCCTGCCAATTTTTTTTCTCCTTCAAGTATTTACCAATTCCCTTTTGAAAGTTATTATTGAATCTGCTTACCCCAACCTATCAGGCAGCCCATTCCAGATCACAAAACTCGCTGCGTTTAAAAAAAAAAAAGTCTCCTCATGTCGCCTCTGGTTCTTTTGCCAATTGCCTTAAATGTTAAAGCCGGATTCAAATTCTTAAACTGCCATGGTGGGATTTGAACTCGCGTCCCCTGGATTATTGGTCCAGTAGCATAACCGGTACAGTAGCAGACCCACTCCCCATGGTGCCTTTCAGGGTGGGTTGATTGGGAATGACTTATTTGGACCGATGTGAAATTTTAAATCGGCCCCAGAAAACGTTGCACATCCAGCTTTAAGTACTGAAACGTGAAACTTTGATGCTTAAAAACAAATTATGTTGATAAATGATCGTTTTATTAATATTTCAATCAAACGAGGCTCTTCTCAGCAGGACATTACGGATTCAGCGGCTCGATTATCTTCCTTTTGAAGATCGTGCTTGAATTTTTAGAACATGTGTCGCATTTAGATTCATTAAATAGCTTCAGAGAAACTTGCAGCACAGGAGGAGGCCATTCGGCCCGTCGTGCCTGTGCCGGCTCTTTGAAAGAGCGGTCGCGCATGGCCCCACATCCCTGCTTTTCTTCGGTTGATGTCTTGCCGATATACTTTGTGCAGCAGGTGGGATTCCACCGATTGAAATTATATTTACCTTAAAGATTGCACAGTTTTAAATACTACACAAGACTATTGCCTGTCTTTCCTTATCATAATGTTATGTTCAAAAATGTAAGGGCGTTGATATTACAGCAGTTAGTGCATCTACAAGATACACTGCAGCAACTCGCCAAGGCTCCTTCGGCAGCACCTCCCAAACCCGCGACTTCCCCCACCTAGAAGGACAAGGGCAGCAGGCGCATGGGAACACCACCACCTCCAAGTACCCCTCCAAGTCACACACCACCCTGACTTAGAAGTATATTGCCGATCCTTCATCGTCGCTGGGTCAAAATCCTGGAACTCGCTCCCTAACAGCACTGTGGGAGCACCTTCACCACACGGACTGCAGCGGTTCAAGGCGGCGGCTCACCACCACCTTCTCGAGGGCCACTAGGGATGGGCAATAAATGCCGGCCTCACCAGCAACGCCCACATCCCATAAACGAATAATAAAAACACCGATAATTAAAACTCTCAGAAGCCATCAGCTCATTTTAAAATTTTCGGTCACAAGTTCCTGCACGGCCTACAGTAAGAGAAAGTAGCAGCTGATGGGTTCTGGCAGCCTTCAGTCCACCTTCCAATTGGCCTGCTTTGTTGTTAGTGACGACCTCCAATCCCAGTGGCAAAAGCTGATTGTTCTTGTGAAACGCGGACAAGCTGATTTGGGCCAAAATGCCGAGTCCGTTAAAATGCTAACGGCTGACATTTATTGAATCCCAGCATTCACACTCGACCGACATTCTGAAATTTAGATTTTTTTTTTTTTACGTCCCACCCTACTGTAGATTAACAGTGACATGACTCAGTCATTCATGAAAGAAAGACTTATGAAATAATACTGAGCGGCCTGCGGGTGGCACTGTCCAGGGAGAGTATAAATACTCAGGCACGGGCCCAGCTTGCGTAGGACATTCTTAACAGGAACTAGTGAAGGACACAACTAGACCTCCATGTTGTAAAACAGTTGATTAAAGCTTTGTTTACACTTAGACCAAGTGCCTAGTAGTTTTCTTACGTCAAACAGTAAGCCAGAGAAACAAATCTTCCCACTTAAGAAGCAATGTCTTTCAGAGAGCTAAATGTTGCTTTCTTTCATAGCATCATACAGCACAGAAGGAGGCCATTTGGCCCATTGTGCTTGTGCCAGCTCTTTGAAAGAGCTCTCCAATTAGTGACACTCCCCTGCGCTTTCCCCACAGTCCTGCAGGTTGATGCATGTTACATAGAAAAATAGGAGTCGGAGTAGGCCCTTCGCGCCTGCTCCGCCATTCAATATGATCATGGCTGATCCTCTATCTCAATACCATATTCCCGCTCTCTCCCCATTCCCCTTGATGCCTTTTGTGTCTAGAATTCTATCTATCTCCTTAAATATATTCAGTGACTTGGCCTCCACAGCCTTCTGTGGTAGAGAACTCCACAGGTTCACCAGCCTCTGAGTGAAGAAATTTCTCCTCATCTCAGTCCTAAATGTCCTACCCCATATCCTGAGACTGTGACCCCTCGTTCTAGACCCCCCCCCCCCCCCCCCCAGCCAGGGGAAACATCCTTCCTGCATCCAGTCTGTCTAGCCCTGTTAGAATTTTATATGTTTCAATGAGATGTTGCAGGATTGCTGTAGCTTCCTCAATATTTGCACCCTCCACCCCCACCAGAGCAGGTTTTAAAGGCAATTCTTTATTTAAAATGCAAGTTATTTGAAACTATTACACTTGGGATACAGTAGAATCGGGATATACAGGAAACTCTTTATTATACGGGACCGGCGTGGTGCCGGTTTATCAAAAAGTCCGGATTACAGAGAGGTATAGTTTAAAAGGTACGAGAGCCCCGTACACAGCAACAAATCCAGGCTTCCCTGTTGCTTAGCAACATGTGCAGGAACTCCAGTTACACAGCCACAGATCCAGGAACTGCCACTAATATGAAGTAAAACTTACCTGAACCTACTCCTGGATTTTGCCGGTTAACAGAGATTTCTGGTTATTTAGGTGCCGGTAAATCGAGAGTTTCCTGTAGTGAATACTCCAGCTTCTGTTTAAGAGTATTATTTTACATAGAATGCACATTTTGAACAGGTTGAAAAATGACTTGGGACTGCCAGAATAATCGCCAGTCGTTTACTTTGCGTAACTTGCCCCCAGGCAAGTTTTCCAGACGACTCTTTAATATGCAAGTTATTTGAAACTATTACAGACACAGTGCTCTGCAGGGAGGACGGTGACGGCTTGGCAGTGCGTCCCTTGCGACATCATCTTGAAACGTACAATAGAGGCAAGAGCATTTTTTTGGAATGGGGGAAGGGAAGGTGGGAGCGAAAAGCCGGCGTGGAGGGAAATTCCACTGAAACGTTACCTCCCGCAGTCAATGATCCCGCGACTTTTTTTTCCCCTGCGCGGCCGCCGCTGGTGAACGGCCTGCGCGGGACCTCGCGATTGACCCGCAGTGGCTTCTCATCTCTCTCTCTCGCTTTTCTCTCTGTTTGCCCTTTGGCCATTTTCCTCCGTCCCTTTTAATGTTTCTCTCATTTCCTCCTTTTCCGGACTACTGAGTGTCAGCCAGTTGGTCAGTGGGTAGCACTCTCTCTCTCTCTCTCTCTCTCTCTCTCTTTCTCGCCTCGGAGTCAGAAGGTTGTGGGTTCAAGTCCCACTCCAGAGACTTGAGCACAACAATCTAGGCTGACACTCCAGTGCAGTACTGAGGGAGCGCTACACTGTTGGAGGTGCCATCTTTCAGATGAGATGTTAAACCGAGGGCCCGTCTGCCCCCTCAGGTGGACGTAAAAGATCACTATTTCGAAGAAGAGCAGGGGGAGTTATCCCCGGTGTCCTGGGGCCAATATTTATCCCTCAATCAACATAACAAAACACAAGATTATCTGGTCATTATCACATTGTTGTTTGTGGGAGCTTGCTGTGCGCAAATTGGTGTTACCCACATTACAACAGTGACTACATTTCAAAAAGTACTTAATTGACTGTAAAGCCCTTCGGGACATCCGGTGTTCGTGAAAGGCGTTATAGAAATGCAAGTCTTTCTTACTTCCTTTCTTCTTTTCAGCGGCATTCTTTTGTTTCTGGTTATCTCTTCCTTTCCTTCCGATTGGTCTGTTATTTTTCCCCCTGATGTAAAAAGACTACTGAGCACTTGGTTTGAGTATAAAACAAGGCTTTAATCAACTGTTTCACAACCATGAGATTCTAGTTACATCGCTAGTTCCTGGTTACAAACACGTCCTGAGCAAGCTGGGCCCACACCCGAGTATTTATACTCCTTGGACGGCGCCACCAGCTGGCCGCCCAGTGTTACTTCATGAGTCATTTCTCCATGAATGATAAGATTCCTGCCCCCCCCCCCCTCCTGTTTTTTTTGAGGCCTACAAGCAGCAGGGTTGAACGTATTCCTGGCGGTTTCGTCACGTGATCCTCCGCCTCCGGAGTGGTTCTTGACCCCCCCCCCCCCCCGACGACCTTCTGCCTCAGAGGCGAGAACGCGACCCGCTGCTCCACGGCTGACACTCCTGTACTCCGGATACGGGAGAATCCGGATATCATAACTGGGTTGGCTGGTATCCTGAATGGTCACTGTAACCATCAGATTATTGTAAGCATGTCACGCTGCCTGCTACGCTGCTGTACAGTGCAGCACATTACCGACTTCTGCTTTTCAAACATCTGATTAATCAGCAGCTCAGCCCCTCCTCTTCAATAACAACAACAACTTGTATTTATATAGCACCTTTAACGTAGCAAAACGTCCCAAGGCGCTGCACAGGAGTATTATAAGACTAAAAATTTGACACCGATCCACATAAGGATAAATTAGGGCAGGTGACCAAAAGCTTGGTCAAAGGGGTAGGTTTTAAGGAGCGTCTTAAAGGAGGAGAGAGAGGTAGCGAGGCGAAGAAGTTTGGGGAGGGAATTCCAGAGCTTAGGGCCGAGGCAACAGAAGGCACGGCCACCAATGGTTGAGCGATTATAATCAGGGATGCTCAAGAGGGCAGAATTAGAGGAGCGCAGATATCTCGGGGGGTTGTGGGGCTGAAGGAGATTACAGAGATAGGGAGGGGCGAGGCCATGGAGGGATTTGAAAACAAGGATGAGAATTTTGAAATCGAGGCGTTGCTTTACCAGGAGCCAATGTCGGTCAGCGAGCACGGGGGAGATGGGCGAACGGGACTTGGTGTGAGTTAGGACACGGGCAGCCGAGTTTTGGATAAACTCAAGTTTACGTAGGGTAGAATGTGGGAGGCCAGCCAGGAGTGTGTTGGAATAGTCAAGTCTAGAGGTAACAAAGGCGTGGATGAGGGTTCCAGCAGCGGATGAGCTGAGGCAAGGGCGATCCTGTCGTGCAGATTTCCAGCAGTCGCAGTACTTTGTCTTTAGTTGCAGCCTTGACGTGCCTGCAGGGCTAATCTGGTACACAACTGCAATAAGAGGGACTGATGCCAATAATTAAGGATAATGAAAGCTCGGAGGGTATTGCCGATGTAGTCGTCACCTGTGCATTAATTACTGCCTTTGTAGCTTATTGCTAATTTGACTTAAATGAGAAAAAATGCTGGGGAAATTTGTTGCACCAAGTTACATCGCTGTTTCCCTCTCTGACAAATTTAAAAACGCGCACGCACAAGTGAATCCTGTACTTGCTTTATGGAAATGTGCTGACAGTTTATAATCCACTTTCACACAGTCCTGCTAATTCAATCCCTCACCCCACCGAGAATTCCTTAAACACTGCAAATGCAGAAAATCAGGAGCGAATTAGTACTTTATAGAATGACATGCAATTTACAGCACAGAAACAGGCCATTCGGCCCAACTGGTCCGTGCCGGTGTTTATGCTCCACACGAGCCTCCTCCCACCCCTCTTCATCTCACCCTATCAACGCAGCTCTCTATTCCTTTCTCCCTCATGTGCTTATCGAGCCTCCCCTGAAATGAATCTCTGCTATCCGCCTCAACCACTCCCTGTGGTAGCAAATTCCACATTCTCACCACTCTCTGGGAAAGAAGTTTCCCCTGAATTCCCTATTGGATTTATTAGTGATTGTCTTATATTTATGGCCCCTAGGTTTGGCCTCCCCCACACAAGTGGAAACATCTCTACGTCTACCCTATCAAAACCTCTCAATTTTAAAGACCTCGATCAGGTCACCTCTCAGCCTTCTCTTTTCTAGAGAATAGTGCCTCAGCCTGTTCAGTCTTTCCTGATAGTTGTACCCTTCATAATTACAGCGCCTGCTCTCGATTTGAACCGGTTTTAATTTGGCATAAAAGTGCAGAAACATTTAATAAAAGGATTTAGATGCCCAGCCAAACTTTGCCATCCAGAGATGAAGAATTGAGCAGTTGACCTTAAACATTCACTCCCTCCACCACCGGCGCACCGTGGCTGCAGTGTGTACCATCTACAAGATGCACTGCAGCAACTCGCCAAGGCTTCTTCGGCAGCACCTCCCAAACCCGCGACCTCTTCTACCTAGAAGGACAAGGGCAGCAGGCGCATGGGAACACCACCACCTCCAAGTTCCCCTCCAAGTCACACACCATCCCGAATTGGAAATATATCGTCGCTGGGTCAAAATCCTGGAACTCCCTCCCTAACAGCACTGTGGGAGCACCTTCACCACACGGACTGCAGCGGTTCAAGAAGGCGGCTCACCACCACCTTCTCAAGGGCAATTAGGGATGGGCAATAAATGCCGGCTTTGCCAGCGATGCCCACACCCCTGGAACGAATAATTAAAAAAAAAAAAAAATCAGGATGGGACAATTCTGAGCACCAGGTCACCACTTAGTACATTTTTGCTTTTCAATTGGAAAGGTTGTCATCTGAATTGCGATCAGGAATCAAAGCGCGCTTGGGGTAGGCTCCCCTTGAACAGGGTGGAGTTGTGTTTCTGTGAGCTATTTAACACGTGCGCCGTTCCCTGTGCGAATTATTCCGCTGCCCTTCCTTTTAATTGCCATCGTTGCCCTTGAAACAGGCATTCGCCAGTAAAACTTCCATATAATGTTCCCACGATTATAGTTTTGCTTCTCCAACGATGCTCAGGAACTTCCAAACAAATGGCACCTTTATTGCTGCCACTTTGATCTCCGGGTTAATCACGCTGCATCTCACTTAACGCCATCCGTGTTTTCAATAATAAGTAGCTGCTACAATGTGAATGTTAAAAGATTATCGCGGGTAGTTACTGAGTGATCCGAAATTAAATGTGGATCACAACTCTCGGAGCTAATTAACTCAGGGGTTGGGGGTGCTGCATAGAATTTACAGCACAGAACCAGGCCATTCAGCCCAATGGGTCTGTGTTGACGTATCTGCTCCCTTCCATGTGTTTAACCTTGAAACAGAGAGTGGTTAGACTGTGGAACTCGCTACCACAAGGAGTGGTTGAGGCGACTAGCATAGATGCATTTCAGGGAAAGCTAGATAAGCACGTGAGAGAGAAAGGATATGTTGATGGGGTGAGAGGAAGAAGGGTGGGAGGAGGCTCATGTGGAGCATAAACACCGGCACAGACCTGGTGGGCCGAAAGGCCTGTTTCTTTGCTGTACGTTCGATGTAATAAATATTACTTTTATGTCGACTTTTTTTGCCGAAATAGTTCCGTAAAAGGATGCTGCATCTACACGTATAACGTTGGTTATTCCCAGAAGCTGGACAGCAGCCTCCGAAAGGGTTTTAACTTTGCGCCTCTGATAGGTGGGCTAGCAAGTTGTGAGGAGGACACAGAGTCTGCAAAGGGATATAGAGAAGTTAAGTGAGTGGAGCAAACATTTGGCAGAAGGAGTACAATGTGGGAAAATGTGAGGTTATCCACTTTGGAAGGAAGAATGAAAAAGCAAATTATTATTTAATTGGAGAGAGACTACAAAATGTTGCGGTACAGAGGGATCTGGGGGACCTCGTACACGAAACACAATGGGGTCGATTTTGCCGAACCTGTCGGGAAGAAGGCGGGACTTCCCCTTTCGGGTTTTTGACCCGCCTACTTCGACCTCCGGCCAATTGGCGTGATTTTCCCTTGCTTGACCTTGTTGAGCCCGCCCAACGGGCTCAGCAGGCCAATTAAGGGCCACCCGGCAACAGGTGACGTCACAGACTGAAATTTCATCTGTCAAGAGTTCCTGACCGATGAAATATCAGTGTCTCACAGCTGTTTGAAGCTGTGAAACACTGACACTCTGAGTTCTAAGCTGAGTCATTCTGCACAGACTCAGTTAGAACTCTTACCGGCACTCAAAGCTGAAGGCTGTCACTTTTGACAGATCGCAGCCGTTCAGCTTTAAGTGCCGGCTGAGTGATTGTCTCCCGACGGCTACAGGAAGAAAGGCTGTTAAGGTAAGTACAGGTAAGTAAAAGTTCTTTACACACTTTAGACACACCAAACACACTTACCTTTGCACTCATGCACCCATCACTCACCTGAGCGCCGACACCACGACCCCTCCAACTCCTTCAACCCGATGGCCCGCCTGCTCTAACCTGGCGTGGTTTGGAGCTGTCGGGAAACCCACACGAAACCCCTCAAAATAGGGATTAGGCTAAAAACTACCTGTTAACTAACAGGCAGTTAATTGGCACTAATCCCTTCCCGCCTGGTTTCGGCGGGTCCCTGTGCGGGGCGGGTACCCGCCGCCCCTGAAACTTACGTGGGCGGGATGGTGTCGGGACCCCCAAAGTCGGGATTTCCCCCCGACACGCCTGAAACCCCGCCTGACGGCTCCCCGAAAATCTAGCCCAAAAAGTTAGCATGCAGGTACAGCTAGTAATTAGGAAGGCTAATGGAATATTGGCCTTTATTGCAAGGGGTATGGAGCATAAAAGTAGAGAAGTTTTGATGCAACTTTACAGGGCGCTGGTGAGACCACACCTGGAGTACTGCGCACAGTTTTGGTCTCCATATTTAAGGAAGGATATACTTGCATTGGAGGCAGTTCAGAGAAGTTTCATGAGGTTGATTCCGGAGATGAAGGGGTTGACGTATGAGGAAAGGTTGAGCAGGTTGGGCCTATACTCATTGGAGTTTAGAAGAATGAGAGGTGATCTTATTGAAACATGTAAGATTCTGAGGGGATTGACAGGGTGGATGCTGAGAGGATGTTTCCCCTAGTGGGGGTATCTAGAACTAGGGGGCATAGTTTCAGAATAAGGGGTTGTCCATTTAAGACGGAGATGAGAAGGAATTTCTTCTCTGAGGGTCGTGAATCTTTGGAATTCTCTACCCCAGAGAGCTGTGGAGGCTGGGTCAGTGAATATATTCAAGGCGGAGATTGACAGACGTTTGAACTACAGGGGAGTCGAGGGTTATGGGGAGCGTGCGGGAAAGTGATGTTGAGGCCAAGAGCAGATAAGCCATGATCTTATTAAATGGCGGAGCAGGCTCGAGGGGCCGATTGTCCTCCTGCTCCTATTTCTTATGTGCTTATGAAGCCTGCCTTCACCGCAGGGCTCATCAGCGCTAATTGTCAGTGTAGTATGATTATGTGCCGCCGTTACTCAAAGACAGACGGGAAACGTTCGCTCCCGTTAAACTTCGGTCAACCTTGCGAGAGCAGAGCTCGTTAGGAACCTCGAGTTTAACCCAATCCGTTGAAACAGAGCTGGAGAGAACGTCCGGTATTCCGGCGCTGTGTTAACGCAGACTCCGAACACCAGAATTCCACACATCGGCGCGTCGAAGAAGAAAAACCGAAGCTTTACATTCGCGACAACCCCTTCAAAACTTCGGAAAAGATTCCTACCGGCAGAAAACGAATCACAATAATGGGGAAGTACGGATGGAAGTGAAGGAATAATCATTCATCTTCATCGCACCCGATCAGCATTTGTCAGTTTGCATGTCCAGTGCTCCCTTCTCTTGTGTTTCATATCTTGCATATTAAGAGACATCAATCAATGATTGAGAATTTGCATCAGAGAATTTGTGTCAAAAAAGGTATTGACATGAATCAGTCATTCATGAAAGAAAGACTTATGAAATAATACTGAGCGGCCTGTGGGTGGCGCTGCCCAGGGAGAGTATAAATACTCGGGCACGGGCCCAGCTTGCGCAGGACATTCTTAACAGGAACTAGTGAAGGACACAACTAGACCTCCATGTTGTAAAACCGTTGATTAAAGCTTTGTTTAATGCTTAGACCAAGTGCCTAGTAGTTTTCTTACATCAGGGTTTATAACCATTTATTTTGGCAGCAGACTGATGAAATCTGTAGATATTAAATAGAAACATAGAAACATAGAAACATGTTTCTATTTAATAGAAGCAGCTTTGGCCACTGGTCTAGTTTTTGATTTTAGCCAGATGGGGCAGGGACGACCACAGCTAACCTCCGTAATCCTAGGGTAAGGCGAGGGGACGAAAATGGCACCAGCTTTCTGCTTCTGATTGCGACTCAGCAGCCATGGGCTTGAAGCACGCTGGCGTGGATCTTTGGTGAGCCCAGGATTGATCTCAGCTGTACTAACAGCAGAAAATGTTGGAAACACTCAGCAGGTCAGGCAGCATCGAGGAGAGAGAAACAGAGTCGACGTTTCGGGTCGAACCCTGAGGGTTCGACCCGAAACGTCGACTCTGTTTCTCTCTCCTCGATGCAGCCTGACCTGCTGAGTGTTTCGAGCATTTTCTGTTGTTACTTCAGATTTCCAGCATCCGCAGTATTCTGCTATTGATTTCAAATGTGGTGCTTTCCTGGTTGAACCTCACCACCTGATCTGATATAAGAATGGTCTGGGGTACCAGAATGTGTTTGCAAGCGGAGCCAAGTGGCGACTTGGGGTGGGGGGGCGGGCGATGAGGGGGTGGGGGTTGGAGGGAAGGAATACTAGATATATGGCGCCATGCTAGGTCAATGGCATACAGTAACAACTGAGGGAAGTGCAGGAGATTGGGGCACTGGTGGGAGAGTAAAATGGATAATCTGGGGCTTGAAGACTATAATGCTTTGAATATTTATAAAGGTAAGAAAGACTTACATTTATATAGCGCCTTTCACGACCACCGGACGTCTCAAAGCGCTTTACAGCCAATGAAGTACTTTTGGAGTGTAGTCACTGTTGTAATATTTATGTCACTTGTCAATCTCCTGCGATGATGTGCACAGTGAATGAAGACAAAGGTGTAGTCTTGGTGACGCAGGGTTAGAGGGCGGGGTATAATTGGGCCAAAATATGCAGACCTTTAAAGACAAACATTCCGTCCTTATTTTTGTACAATACACATATGGACAGTGGGCTGAGGAAGATGTAATAAATGTCCGCCTTAATGTGCCAGCCTTGGTTACGTGGTAGCGCTCTCACCTCTGAGTGGATTTAACCCCCGTTGACCGGGTAATCCAGGCTGACACTCCAGTGCAGTACTGAGGGAGTGCAGTAATGTCAGGGGCATCGTCTTTGGATGAAACGTTAAACCGAGAGCCCGTCTGCCCTCTCAGGTGACCAATATTTAGCCCCCATCCAACATCACTAAAGCAGATTATCTGGTCATTATCTCATTGCTGTTTGTGGGAGCTTGCTGTGCACAAATTGGCTGCCGCGTTTCCTACATTATAACAGTGACTACACTTCAAAATTACCTCATTGGCTGTAAAGAGCTTTGGGACGTCCTGAGGTCGTGAAAGAGGCAATATAAATCCAAATTCTCTTTTAAATGCGAAAGAAAATATACAGTCTGGTGTAACTGCAAACTAGAAGTTATAAGAACATAAGAATTAGGAGCAGGAGTCAGCCATTCGGCCCCTCGAGCCTGCTCCGCCATTCAATAAGATCATGGCTGATCTTCGACCTCAGCTGCACTTTCCCGCCCGATCCCCATCAATGTTCCCCGCTCGCTGCTTGTTCCCCGCGCGGCATGCTTCCTTTAATGCGCAGTCCCTTTAAATTTTTGGCGTGCGTGGTATTTACAATGGAAACGCCGGCGAGTGGCCTGTGCGGGACCTTTCCCATTACTGCGTGGCCGTGCAGCATTGATCTCCATATCCCTTGATTCCCCTAGACTCCAAAAATCAATCTATCTCTGTCTTGAATACACTCATCGACTGAGCATCCACAGCCCTCTGGGGTAGAGAATTCCAAAGATTCACCACCCTCTGAGTGAAGAAATTCCTCCTCATCTCAGTCCTAAATGGTCAACCCCTTATCCTGAGACTGTGCACCCCCCCCCCCCCCCCCCCCCCAAGTTCTAGAGTCTGCAGCTGGCCCTTGTGGATGAATGCCGAACGTATTTATATGGCGTTCCTTTGCCTGGGGATGAATTTACTACATTAAAGGCGTTATATAAAGGCATGCTGTTTAAGCGTAGGAATGTCGTACAAACACGTTAAGCCTTCATCTGTTCGAATCATAAAACGCTCCAGGACAGGAACAGGGCACTTGGACACTGAGTCTGTACCATAATCCCACTCTCCTGCTCGCTCCCCGTCCTCTTTTTTTTAATATTCCTCTTTTTTTTTTCAAGCAACAATTTAAATCCCTTTTAAAATAATTTACCGACCCAGCTTTGACAACAGCTTAATCTCGGCAACAGCCATTTCCAGGATTATGCATCTTAGCTACTTTGTACAGAAAAGCCAAAACAAAAATATATATTCTCAAATCAAAAACCTGATGGGGCCATGCCCCAGGTTGGAGAAGCTGGATTTGTTTCATTAGAGCAAAGGAGGTTGAGGGGTGATTTGATCGAGGTGTACAAGATTATGGCGGGTTTGGATAGGCTAGACGGGGAAAGGCCGTTCTCACTAGTTGATGGTACAAGGACTAGGGGTCACAGAGTTAAGGTTTTGGGCACGAGATACAGGAGGGATGTGAGGGAAAACTTTTTTATGCAGCGAGTGGTGAGGACCTGGAACTGGCTGCCGACGGAAGTGGTGGAAGCGGAGACACTCGATGTTTTCAAGGGGAGACTGGATAGGCACTTGAGGGAAATAAACTTGCAGGGCTACGGGGGAGAGAGCGGGGGAATGGGACTGACTGGATTGCTCTACAGAGAGCCGGCACGGACTCGATGGGCTGAATGGCCTCCTTCTGTGTCGTTATGACTCTGTCAGTACCTGTGTTATTTATACTTTGAAGATTGGCTCCCGGTTCTTTGTTACACAGTCAGTCGAGTAAAGCAATTGGTTTTTTTTTACCCCAGAAGGGAACAGCACTTAGGGAGAATGAATGACAGCAATTGATTTCTGACTCTGTCTGCCAGGGCTGGCAGTGACTTTGTTGGAGTGTTGTTTACGGCAAGCTATGTGAATGTTGCCTTGTTGCTTCAGAAGGGAAAAGAGCGATTAACATTTATGTGGGCTTTGTTGTAAACACAACGTAATGGATGTCACCCTGCATAACACTTCAACAGAGAGTAAAGCCCTAGAACAGTCTTCCAATTTAGTGTTTTTCGGAGGGGAGTAGATTAAAGCTGAGCGGCAGTCATTTCTCTTTCTTGCTCCAGTTTCCCCCCCCCCCAGCTTCTGGCAGGGAACTGGTTTGAAGTGCGTATCGTGTTTGCACTTGCCAACTCTGGGTGGACGTATTCTTGGCAGTTTCATCATAGAAACATAGAAAAATAGGAGCAGGAGTCGGCCATTCGGCCCTTCGAGCCTGCTCCGCCATTCAATATGATCATGGCTGATCCCCTATCTCAATACCATATTCCCGCTCTCTCCCCATACCCCTTGACGCCTTTAGTGTCTAGAAATCTATCTATCTCCTTCTTAAATATATTCAGTGACTTGGCCTCCACAGCCTTCTGTGGTAGAGAATTCCACAGGTTCACCACCCTCTGAGTGAAGAAATTTCTCCTCATCTCAGTCCTAAATGACCTACCCCATATCCTGAGACTGTGACCCCTCGTTCTAGACCCCCCCCAGCCAGGGGAAACATCCTCCCTGCATCCAGTCTGTCTAGCCCTGTCAGAATTTTATACGTTTCAATGAGATCCCCTCATTCTTCTAAACTCTAGTGAATACAGGCCTAATCGACCCAATCTCTCCTCATACAACAGTCCTGCCATCCCAGGAATCAGTCTGGTGAACCTTCACTGCACTCCCTCTATGGCAAGTATATCCCTTCTTAGGTAAGGAGCCCAAAACTGCACACACTACTCCAGGTGTGGTCTCACCAAGGCCCTGTATAACTGTAGTAAGACATCCTTGCTCCTGTACACTCATCCTCTTGCAATGAAGGCCAACATACCATTTGCCTTCCTAACTGCTTGCTGCACCTGCATGTTTGCTTTCAGTGACTGGTGTACAAGGACACCCAGGTCCCTCTGTACATCAACATTTCCCAATCTATCACTATTTAAATAATACTCTGCCTTTCTGTTTTTTCTACCGAAGTGGATAACTTCACATTTATCCACGTTATACTGCATCTGCCATGTATTTGCCCATTCACTCAACTTGTCTAAATTGCCTTGAAGCCTCTTTGAATCCTCTTCACAACTCAAAATCCCACCTAGTTTCGTGTCGTCAGCAAACTTGGAAATATTACATTTGGTTCCCTCATCCAAATCATTGATATATATTGTGAGTAGCTGGGCCCAAGCACTGATCCCTGCGGTACCCCACTAGTCACCGCCTGCCACCCCGAAAAAGACCCATTTATTCCTACTCTTTGTTTCCTGTCTGTTAACTAATTTTCAATCCATGCCAGTGTATTACCCCCAGTCCCATGTGCTTTCATTTTGCACACTAACCTCTTATGTGGGACTTTATCAAAGGCCTTCTGAAAATCCAAATACACCACATCCACTGGTTTTCCTTTATCTATTCTACCAGTTACATCCTCAAAAAACTCCAGTAGGTTTGTCAAACAAGATTTCCCTTTCATAAATCCATGTTGACTTTGTCTAATCCCATTGATATTTTCTAAGTGTCCTGTTATCACATCCTTTATAATAGATTTAGCATTTTCCCTACTACTGATGTTAGGCTAGCCGGTCTGTAGTTCCCTGTTTTCTCTCTCCCTTTTTTAAATAGGGGGTTACATTTGCCACCCTCCAATCTGCAGGAACTGTTCCATAATCTTTAGAATTTTGGAAGATGACAACCAATGCATCCACTAATTCCATGGCTACCTCTTTTAGTACTCTGGGATGCAGATTATCAGGCCCTGGGGATTTATCGGCTTTCAGTCCCATTCATTTCTCCAGCACTATTTTTTTACTAATACTAATTTCCTTTAATTCCCCCTTCTCACTAGACCCTTGGTTCCATAGCATTTCTGGGAAGTTATTTGTGCCCTCTTCCATGAAGACAGAACCAAAGTATTTGTTTAATTGCTCTGCCATTTCCTTGTTCCCCATTATAAATTCTCCCGTTTCTGACTGTAAGGGACCTACATTTGTTTTCACTAATCTTTTTCTTTTTACATATTTGTTGAAGCTTTTGCAGTCTGCTTTTATGTTCCTTGAAAGTTTACTCTCATACTCTATTTTTCCCCTCTTAATCAATCTCTTGGTCCTTTTTTGCTTAGCTCTAAACTGCTCCCAGTCCTCAGGCTTGCTACTTTTTCTGGCAACTTTATATGACTCCTCTTTGGATCTAATACTATCCTTAATTTCTTTAGTTAGCCATGGTTGGGCCGCTTTTCCTTTTGTGTTTTTGCGCCAGAAAGGAATGTATAACTGTTGCAATTCATGCATTCGTTCCTTACTCTGACTATATAATCTGTGTCTATAGGCATCTCTCCACTTCACCTGACGAAGGAGCAGCGCTCCGAAAGCTTGTGATTTCAAATAAAACTGTTGGACTATAACCTGGTGTTGTGTGACTTCTTACATTTGTCCACCCCAGTCCAACACCGGCATCTCCACACCAATAAACAAAGGCATTCAAAGAAAATGGGAAATCATAAACACCCCATTTCTTTGCATGATTTTTCTTCGGGGTTGCTTGCAGCTGATTAATCGTTAATTCCTAGAGACGCCAGTGCAATTGGCAACCCCTGCTTGTGTTCCGAGGGTGTTCAGACCCTCGATGGTGGGTCGCTCCGTGGTTTCGGGATGGCGAATGCGATCGCAAGCCCTGGATCTTGTTTGAACATTCGTTTCATTAAATAAACCAGTCGATTAATTTTTTTTTTTAAATAGCCATTTGGATGATGTGCTTTGTGGACGGTTTTAGCAACAGGCTCCCAGTTACTGTGAAAGCTTGTTGATCTTAGAGCGCTAGGAACTGAGGGGAGACAATTAGGAAGCCCTGGGCAAATAAGCTGAAATATAAACCTGTTCAGTGGTTTACTGATATTAAAAGCCTCACACACTTGGAGTAGAAGGGTGGGAATTTGGCCTGTCAGTGCAATTATAGTTTTGCTAAGATATATTTCTAGTGTTACGTCGCTTGTTTTTAAATCAGTGATTTAGTTGTTTCACAGCTCAATTAATATTGATGGATTGTGTCAGCTCTCTGATTTATGGATTATACGAACATAATGCTAAAAATGTAAAGCCCAAGGAGGCCCTGCAGATGCACAGATGGTGGGAACACTTCCCACTTACCCAGATGGTTGGGGACAGGTGGGGAGTTGAGCTGCCAAGCTGCCGGTTACCCATGGTTACCGGTCACTCCTGGTTACCTGCTGCCATCAAACCCTCAGCTGGTCCACCAGCCGCAGATGAAGTGCCGTAACATCACGGGTGGGGGAAGGAAAACCGGAATAGTTTCCCTGGTGACCAAGGAATTCCATTGTTGTCGAGGGATTTTTTTTTTTTTATGGGATGTGGGCGTCACTGGCAAGGCCAGCATTTATTGCCCATCCCTAATTGCCCTTGAGATGTTGGTGGTGAGCTGCCTTCTTGAACCGCTGCAGTCCGTGTGGTGAAGGTGCTCCCACAGTGCTGTTAGGGAGGGAGTTCCAGGATTTTGACCCAGCGACGATGAAGGATCGGCAATATACTTCCAAGTCAGGATGGTGTGTGACTTGGAGGGGAACTTGGAGGTGGCGGTGTTCCCATGTGCCTGCTGCCCTTGTTCTTCTAGGTGGTGGAGGTCGAGGGTTTGGGAGGTTAATGCCGCCAGGGAGAGGGAGTTAAACCCCGAGGCCTCAGCTACGACAAGAGCTTTCTAAGAGCGAGATCTTCTAAGATAATTGACCAGATATAGAGAGTAACCCAAGAGCCGTACCTTCATCAGCTGCACAAGGCGGCCCAGGTTCGCCTGAAACATTGGAGGCTATTTTAACCTTACCCACTGGTCACAAGACTGACAGGATTGGGTGGGGCGCCGGATTTACACCCTGACGCAATAAAACTCACTACGCACTTGGTTTGAGTATAAAGCAAGGCTTTAATCAACTTGTTTCAGAACATGGAGGTCTAGTTGTACTTCCCTAGTTCCTTGTCTTACAAAATGTCCCTGGAAAGCTGGGCCCACACCCAAGTATTTATACTCCTTGGACGGCGCCCCCAGCTGGCCGTCCAGCGTTATTTCTTGAGTAGTTTCTTGATGATGATGAGATTTATAACACACCCTGCCCACTATCACTCTTCGTTGATATCATCAAATTAAAAAAATTCTCATCCTTGTTTTCAAATCCATCGCCCCTCCCTATCTCTATAATCTCCTCCGGCCCTAAGCTCTGGAATTCCCTCCCTAAACCTCTCTGCCTCTCTCCCTCTCCTCCTTTCAGACGTTCCTTAAAACCTACCTCTTTGACCAACCTTTTCATCATCTGCCCTACTACCTCCTTACGCGGCTTGGTTAATTTATAATCGCTCCCGCGAAACGCCTTGGGACATTTTACTATGTTAAAGGCGCTGTAC
The DNA here is from genome assembly GCF_052327205.1 of Somniosus microcephalus. Taxonomy (NCBI): domain Eukaryota; kingdom Metazoa; phylum Chordata; class Chondrichthyes; order Squaliformes; family Somniosidae; genus Somniosus; species Somniosus microcephalus. The sequence continues at coordinate 35,378,643 of NC_141015.1, read as the reverse complement.
AAATGCAAGTTGTTGTTGTTGTTTGATTGTGTAAAACCAGTGTTGCCCCCCCCCCCCCAATTCTGTGTGTTTCCTGCCCGGTGAGTTAGGTTCAAATTGCCCTCATCAAATTCGCTGATGCTGCCTTGCCTGACCTGCCTGATCCCCCTCCTGAAGTGAAGAGTAAACTTAGCACCGACTCCAGGAATGGCTCCCTTTACACGGAGGGTGATCAGCAGCTGAAATAACGGGGTGGGGTTGGTGGTGGAAGAGGCGGAGCGGAGGGGAGGGCTGAGGCCAGAATACTGGAGTGAGTTAAGAACTGACTGGATGCTGTAATCAGAAAATGGCCCAGTTGGTATTGTGGAACAATGAGCTCAAATGGACTGAAGAATCATTTTTCAGCTGAATCTGCCTTGAAGCCCTCTATAAGGGGGTCAGCCGTGGCTCAGTGGCGGCAGCACCCTCGCCTCTGAATCAAGTTCTGAAGGTTGTGGGTTCAAGTCCCACTCAGAGACTTGAGCTCAAAAATCTAGGCTGACACCCCAGTGCGGTGCATAGGGAGTGCCACACTGTCGGAGGTGCCGGCTTTCAGATGAGACGTTAAACCGAGGCCCTGTCTGTGCTCTCAGGTAGATGTAAAAGATCCCGTGGCCTCTATTTTGAAGAGGAGCAGGGGGGAGTTCTCCCCGGTGTCCTGGGGCCAATATTTATCCCTCAACCAACATCACTAAAAACAGATGATCTGGTCATTATCACATTGCTGTTTGTGGGATCTTGCTATGTGCAAATTGGCTGCCATGTTTCCTACATTACAACAGTGACTACACTTCAACTGTACTTCATTGGCTGTAAAGAGCTTTGGAATGTCCTGTGGTAGTGGAAGGCGCTATGTAAATGCAAGTCTTTGTTTTTATCAACTGACTATGGGGAGCAATTAGCAATGTTATGAGCGGGTTTTTTGTATGTTTGCTCAGCCAAGGTTGGTATGTTGTGGGTGGGGTGGGGGTGGGTGGTGGGGGGCTAAGGGGAGACTGTGAAAATTAATAAAAATGGCTTTTAATGTAAAAAGTGCATTTCAAAGAACAACAATACAGTTCCCAGAAAGAGTAAATGAAAATGTTGAAGTTTACATTGAAATAAAAGTACAAAAAGCGAAATACTGCGGATGCTGGAAATCTGAAATAACACCAGAAAAATGCTGGAAACACTCAGCAGGTCAGTCAGCATCGAGGAGAGAGAGAAACGGAGTCAACGTTTCAGGTCGAGGACCCTTCTTCAGAAATAAAAGTAGTTCTGCCATCTTTTTTTGTCCAGTTCCGACGAAAGGCCATCGACCTGAAACGTTAACTCTGTTTCTCTCTTCACAGATGCTGCCTGACCTGAGTATCTCCAGCATTTTCTGTTTTTATTTCAGATTTCCAGCATCTGCAGTATTTTCTTTTTGTATTGTTGTAGTTCTGCGGTCTGCTTCTCTTAATTCGAATAATCTGTTCACTTAAATTGAAATCATAGAATGATACAGCACAGAAGGAGGCCATTCGGCCCATCGTGCCTCTTGGAATTTGGTACTGAATTTGGATGATTAGCGATGATCTCATTAAATGGCGGAGCAGGCTCGAGGGGCCGAATGGCCTACTCCTGCTCCTATCTTCTATGTTTGAACGAGCTCTCCAATTAGTCCCACTCCCCCCTGCTCTTCCCCATAGCCCTGCAAATTTCTCCTTTTCAAGTATTTTATCCAATTTCCTTTTGAAAGTTACTCTTGAATTTGCTTTCGGGCCGTGCATTCCAGATTACCACAACTCGCTGCGTGAAAAAAATTCTCCTCATCTCCCCCTTGCTTTTTTTAAAATTTTAAATCTGTCTCCTCCAGTTACCGACCCTCCTGCCAGTGGAAACTGTTTCTCCCAGTCTAACTCTATCAAAACTCCTCATGATTTTGAACATCTCTAATAAATCTTCCCTTAACCGCCTCCACTCTAAGGCGAACAACCCCGGCTTGTCTAAGGGGGAAAATTCGGTATCGCCCCGTTTGGGGCGCCATTATTGGCGGTGTGCAAAGTTTAGCGCCTGGTGCTAATTAGCGCCTCCGACAGCAAACTTGGCTTTTATCGCCCCTGGAGGTGATTGGAGCGCTAAATCAGGCGCTTCACACCTGTCTTAAGGCGCAAAGGCCGAGGAGCGAGGCGCTACCTCAGAGCGCTGGCGAAGCAAGGAAAGGCAAATCAAAATTAACAGCGTTGAATCTCTCCAGAAGTCTCTCTCTCTCTCTTTCTCTCTCTCAGAATGCGTGGTGCAAAAATGTCACCAACAAAAAAAGGCAGGAAGCGGTCGCCTTTAAATAGCGCTCCCCCAGTCCCTTTCTGACAGCAAAACGCTCCCCTCAACCTGTCATTGCTAGCGGCAGGCGGTAAGGCAGGGGGCGCCACTCGATATCTGGTCCGGGGCGTTGCGCACTCGACTGACGTCACAATCTGCCGGCGCAGGAGATCGTGGCGGTAGTGTTTAGCGCCGCCGCACGATGCTTAGTTAATTTCGCGAGCGGCGCAAACATCGCCGCACCCAGCCTCCAGTTGCTTTACGCCCCAATTGGCGCCCTCTTAAGGCGCTAACAGGAGGTGCAAACAACTGCATTTTTCCCCCTAAATCTCTGAATTCCCTCATTCCTGGCACCATTCGGGTAAATCTCCCCTGAAATGTGTGGGAAACGGTCTCTTCCTCTTGCGACTATTTAATTCACATTACTGGATAATTGAAACCTTTTTCTCGAGCAGAAATGGAATTTTGAATTTACAGGAGTGGACTGTACTTGAATTTTTTACTGCCGGTTAACAGGCACCTTGGAACTCCGACGCTGATTAAAATCAGTCGTTGCCAAAATACTTCGTGAAGCCACCAGACCCAAAATATTTCCACATAATCCCTTGAAGCCGCTGATGGAGTTAATAAGTGAGACTTTCAGCGGATTTTCTTTCTGCCGAGATAGTGTTTCTGTGGCTACAAAGGGCGGCCTTCATTAGCGCGGGAGTGGGAGGGAATTCGTGTTTACCAGTGTTGATCCAACTGATGCGAGAGGAGATGACATTGGCTTTCTGGTATTTTAACTGTGCACTGCAGTCGTTTTATTTTTCCCCTCGCGATGTGGAGCCTTCCAGAAATAGCTTGTGTGTGTGTGCTGACCTTGTGAGTGAGTGGGTGGGTGAACATGGCTCATTAACAGGATGGGTCGCTGAGAGCTCAGCACTTTTTGCCTGGTACCTGGAGATGGTTCAAAATAAGAGGAAAAGACCCCATCGCTCACTGGCTCTGTGTGGGTGCGAGCCATTCTACAACAACCGCAACGTGCATTTATATGGCGCCTTTAACGTAGTAAAACATCCCCAAGGCGCATCACGGGAACGTTATAAAATAGAATTTGACACCGAGCCACAGAAGGAGATATTAGGGAAGGTGACCAAAAGCTGGGTGAAAGAGGTTGGTTTTAAGGAGCGCCTCAAAGGAGGAAAGAGAGGCGGAGAGGTTTAGGGAGGGAATTCCAGAGCTTAGGGCCTGGGCAACAGAAGGCACGACCACCAAAGATTGAGTGATTATAATCAAGGGTGCTCAAGAGGGCAGAATTAGAGGAGCGCAGATACCTCAGAGGGTTATGGGGCTGGAGGAGATTGCAGAGATAGGGAGGGGGAGAGGACATGGAGGGATTTGAAAACGAGGATGAGAATTTTATGGAAGGTAGAACGTACCAACCTTCAGAAAGACGGCTTCCTTTCCCCTTGAGCTACCTTCAGGTCGCCCTACATTCAGACCTGGTCCTACGAGAGGGAAATTGTAAGACGATAACATAAGAATTAGGAGCAGGAGCAGGCCATTCGGCCCCTCGAGCCTGCTCTGCTATTCAATAAGATCATGGCTGATCTCAACTCCACACCATCCCCCCGATCCCCATATCCCTTGATTGCCATAGGGTCCAAAAATCTAGCGATCTCAGTCTTGAATATCCTCGACTACTGAGCCTCCACAGCCCTCTGGGGTAGAGAATTCCAAAGATTCACCACCCTCTGAGTGAAGAAATTTCTCCTCATCCCAGTCCTAAATGGCCGACCCCTTATCCTGTGACGATGCCTCCTAGTTCTAGACTCTCCAGCCAGGGGAGATTAGGCAATAGATTGGGAGAAGGGGAAGTGCAATGAGACCTGGGTGTCCTTGTGCACCAGTCGCTGAAGGTAAGCATGCAGGTGCAGCAGGCGGTTAAGAAGGCAAATGGTATGTTGGCCTTCATAGCGAGAGGATTCGAGTACAGGAGCAAGGATGTCTTGCTGCAGTTGTACAGGGCCTTGGTGAGACCACACCTTGAGTATTGTGTGCAGTTTTGGTCGCCTTATCTGAGGAAGGATGTTCTTGCCATGGAGGGAGTGCAGCAAAGATTCACCAGACTGATACCTGGGATGGCAGGAATGACGTATGAGGAGAGATTGGGTCGATTGGGCTTATATTCGCTGGAGTTTAGAAGAATGAGAGGGGATCTCATTGAAACGTATAAAATTCTAACAGGACTAGACAGACTAGAGGCAGGAAGGATGTTCCCGATGGTCGGGGAGTCCAGAACCAGGGGTCACAGTCTAAGGATAAGGGGTAAGCCATTTAGGACTGAGATGAGGAGGAATTTCTTCACCCAGAGAGTGGTAAACCTGTGGAATTCTCTACCACAGAAGGCAGTTGAGGCCAATTCATTAAATATATTCAAGAAGGAGTTAGATATATTTCTTAAGGCTAAAGGGATCAAGGGATATGGGGAGAAAGCAGGGACAGGGTACTGAATTTGGATGATCAGCCATGATCGCATTGAATGGTGGAGCAGGCTCGAGGAGCCGAATGGCCTACTCCTGTTCCCATCTTCTATGTTTCTATGAAGTAGCCTCTCAGCATCTACCCGGTCAGGCCCTCTCACTCTTCTAAACTCTAGAGAATATAGACCCATTCTATTCAATCTCTCATCCCAGGAATCAATCTAGTGTTGTGTTTGAACTCCAAAAGTCTCTAACGCTAGTTTACAGCATGTTCAGGAATGATCCTGGCAGGTGAGGCGGAGTGAATGCTTGCCTTTGTTACTACAGGGTTATAGCCTATGAAACCCAGGCAGAGAGGACCTGCGGGAAGGAGGGAGGAGGACAGTAGGAGTATGTTTGTGTGTGTGTGCCAGGCCGATGTAGCAGAGCCTGGTCTCCAATCATCTTGGATCCCCTCGCCATTAGACCGAGACCTTGCTCTGTCAAGCCCGTGTGGTAGCTGATGTGCAACGGCCACCCCACGTTAAAAGAATTCACACACAGGCATCTTCCACCCTTTAAAATGAAGGTCGGGACCCTCACGGACAACCCCAACAGTGACAGAGACTGTAGGTCCCGCATTGGACTCATCAGTCACCTGAGAACTCATTTTTAGTGTGGAAGCAAGTCATCCTCGGTTCCCAGGGACTGCCTAAGAAGAAGTAAGAAGATGTATGTAACGAGCGGTTGTCTGTGCTGATGCTGCAATTTCTCAGGTTATTTGTGACTCCCCTGATTCTTGTCGTTGAAGGAGCATTTTTGTTCTGAATTTATCTCTGCCAGTTTCCTCCTCCTGATCGCATTGGCTCCTCGGTAGGGTACAGTTCACAGAGATACTCGCCCCTCCAGTACCTCACCTAAAGGTGTGAGTGTGAACAGCTATAAGTTCAAGGTGGGGAGGGGGCCTGTGAAGCAGCTCCACAGCCAAACCCTGTTCTCAGTTGACATCCACACTTGTACTTCCGGCAGAGATTGCCCAATAGCAATCGGAAACACTGGCCGATTTGACTTTATTTCCGCCCCCCCCCCCCCCCTCCAAACACCTTCCCCCTTCCTAACCCAGGGCAGTGAGACAAACTGCTGAAATCAGCTACCTGCACACAGACTGGGGATTAAACCTGGACCCTCACTGGTTTGTATGGCTCCGCTACGCTCTAAATAAACTCACCGAGACATTGCCATTCTGGTTAACTGACTGGGATGTTTCGCTAGGCTCGGATTTCAAAATTCTCATCCTTGTTTTCAAATCCCTCCATGGCCTCGCCCCTCCCTATCTCTGTAAACCTCCTCCAGCCCCACAACCCCCATGAGATATCTGCGCTCCTCTCATTCTGGCCTCTTGAGCATTCCTGATTATAATCGCTCCACCATTGGTGGCCATGCCTTCTGTTGCCGAGGCCCTAAGCTCTGGAATTCCCTCCCTAAACCTCTCCGCCTCACTACCTCTCTTTCCTCCTTTAAGACGCTCCTTAAAACCTACCTCTTTGTCCAAGCTTTTGGTCACCTGCCCTAATTTCTCCTTATGTGGTTCGGTGTCAATTTTCTTTGTCTTATAACACTCCTGTGAAGCGCCTTGGGATGTTTTACTACATTAAAGGTGCTATATAAATACAAGTTGTTGTCCAGGCTATTGCCAGCGAGGTACACGATTAAACCGCTATATCATCAGTATGGTCTGAACTAACGATCCCTGTAAGCTGCGCTTCGTTCTGCGCGACCTCTTTCTTTTAATGCGCGGTCCCTTTAAATTTCTGCGGCTGTGCGCTATTTACAATGGAAAAGCCAGAGAGTGGCCTGCGCGGGACCTTAGCAGGAACATTGCTAGCAATATAGCTCTGGGAATAAACTTTGAGCGATGTCATCTTACAAATGTTTTAATGTGTTCGCGCCAAGCTCTCTGTTTCTTTAACAGACCTGTTTAAAATCAACGGTTCAATGAATTAGTGCTTCCAATAAGACAGTGGCGGGGGGGGGGAGAAATTTGATATGAGCTCGTTAAGCCAAGGTCCCATCTGCTGGTTTAAGGGGATGTAAAAGATGCCATGGTAGTATTAAAAAAAAAAATGGCCAACATTCCTCCCTCAATCAGCGCCACCGAAAAACACATGATCTGCCACTTGTGGGGAGGGAGACCAAAACTAGGCGTCATAAACAATGTTCCCTGTAATTTCTTTTTTGGTGCGCGGGCCCTTTAACTGGCTGCGCGGCCCATTCAATTTTCCGTGCACGTGCGTGGTTATTCCCACTGTGAAGCCGGTCAACGGCCTGCGCGGGAACCTCAGACCGCAGCGGCCGTGCAGCTTAGCGGGAAAGTTAGTCATAAATATAAGATAGTCACCAATAAATCCAATCGGGAATTCAGGGGAAACTTCTATGTTTTACCCGGAGAGTGGTGAGAATGTGGAACTCGCTACCACAGGGAGTGGTTGAGGCGAATAGCAGGGATGCAGTTAAAGGGGAAGCTGAGTAAGTGCATGAGGGAGAAAGGAATCGAAGGATATGTTGATGGGGTGAGATATAGTAAGGTGGAAGGAGGTTCCTGTGGAGCATAAACACCGTGTGGACAGAGACCAGTTGCGCTGAATGGCCTGTTTCTGCGTTGTAAATTCAATGTACAGGAAACTCTTTTTTATCCGGCACCGACGGGACTGGCCTGGTGCCGGTTTATCAAAAAGTCCGGATTACAGAGAGGTATAATTAAAAGGTGATGCGCTATCAATTCTAATAAAAGGCTAGGCAGAGTTCAGAACAACAGGCTTTTATTAACTACTGAATTGCACTTCAGACAGATCAGGACTATGCCTCTAGTGGACGACCGAATGCCAGGAGCTGCCATGCGGCCGCTCTTATACTCGGTAGCCCAGGGGCGGAGTCAGCTGAGGCATAGTCAGGCACAACAGTGAAACAAGAGTGAACGACAACAACAACAACAACAACAGTGAACACAGTGAACTACAGTGGTTTACCACATTCACCCCTCGTTTAAAATTAAGTCCGGCGGGGTGAAGTGTATCAAAAGTTCGAGTAGGCGAGTCTGTCGGGCGGCCTCGTTTGCCGTCGAGATCTTCGTGGCGACGGTTGCGATGGTACAGCTTCCCACGACGCGTCTTGAGCGGGGTCCAGCACCGGCGTATCGTCCCCTTTGGTGTTGGGTGGGCGAGTGGGCTCCGGCTGGTCCTGGGGGCGTGGCATACCGTCTACTGGGGTGGAATGGACAGGGGTGAGAATTGGGTCTACTGAATTTTGGGCCGTGTCGGAGGGGGTCGTGGTGGGGGGCAATGGTGGCGGGTCAGTGGACCCCGAGGGTGCCAGATCTCTAATGGAGACTGTGTCCTCCCGCCCGTCCGGGTATGCCACGTAGGCGTACTGGGGGTTGGCATGGAGGAGGTGAACCTTCTCTACCAGGGGAGCCGTTTTGTGGGACCTTACATGCTTCCTCAGCAGGACGGGCCCTGGGGACGTCAGCCAGTGTGGTAGTGAGTTACCGGATGTGGACCTCCGGGGAAAAACAAACATTCGCTCATGGGGGGTTGTGTTGGTGGCTGTACACAGCAGTGACCGGATGGAGTGGAGCGCATCGGGTAGGACATCCTGCCAACGGGAGGTCGGAAGGCCCCTAGATTTTAAGGCTAGGAGGGCCGCCTTCCAGACCGTCGCGTTCTCTCTTTCAACCTGTCCGTTCCCCCGGGGGTTGTAGCTGGTGGTCCGGCTTGAGGCAATACCTCTCATGAGCAGGTACTGACGGAGTTCGTCGCTCATGAAGGACGAGCCCCGGTCGCTATGAATATAGCTGGGAAAACCGAACAGAGCAAAGAGGTTGTGCAGGCATTTAATGACCGTAGCGGTGGTCGTGTCCGGGCAGGGGATGGCAAAAGGGAAACGGGTGTACTCATCAACTATGTTGAGGAAGTACACATTGCGGTCAGAGGAGGGGAGGGGCCCTTTAAAGTCGATACTCAGGCGCTCAAAAGGGCGGGTGGCCTTGATCAGGTTTGCTCTGTCAGGCGTATAGAAGCGCGGCTTGCACTCTGCACAGACTGGGCAGCTCCTGGTCATGGTCCTGACCTCCTCGATGGAGTAAGGCAGGTTGCGGCCCTTAATGAAATGGAAGAACCTGGTGACCCCCGGGTGGCAGAGGTCATTGTGGAGGCCCCGTAGTCTATCGATCTGCGCGGTGGCGCATGTGCCTCGCGATAGAGCGTCTGAGGGTTCGTTGAGTTTCCCTGGCCGGTACAAGATGTCGTAATTGTAGGTGGAAAGTTCGATTCTCCACCTCAAAATCTTGTCATTTTTGATTTTACCCCTCTGCTTGTTGTTGAACATGAAAGCAACTGAACGCTGGTCAGTAAGCAGGGTAAATCGTTTTCCAGCCAGGTAGTGCCGCCAGTGGCGCACCGCCTCCACAATGGCCTGGGCCTCCTTTTCCACAGAGGAGTGTCTGAGTTCGGAGCCCTGGAGGGTTCGTGAAAAGAAGGCCACGGGTCTTCCCGCCTGGTTAAGGGTAGCGGCCAGGGCGAAGTCGGATGCATCGCTCTCCACCTGGAAGGGGATAGACTCGTCTACCGAGTGCATGGTGGCCTTGGCAATGTCATCTTTTATACGGTGAAAGGCTAAGTGGGCCTCCGCCGTCAGGGGGAAGGAAGTGGACTTGATAAGTGGACGGGCTTTGTCCGCATAATGAGGGACCCACTGGGCGTAATAGGAAAAGAAGCCCAGGCACCTTTTGAGGGCCTTGAGACAGTGGGGCAGGGGAAGTTCCATCAACGGGCGCATCCGGTCAGGGTCAGGACTGATGACTCTGTGTTTCACCACGCAACCAAGGATAGCGAGGCGGGCTGTGCGGAATATGCACTTTTCCTTGTTGTACGTGAGGTTTAGGAGTTGGGCCGTGCGGAGGAACTTATCAAGATTGGCGTCATGGTCCTGCAGGTCATGGCCGCAGATGGTCACGTTGTCTAGGTAGGGAAACGTGGCCTGTAACGCATTCTCGTCGACCATCCGGTCCATCTCCCTCTGGAAGACGGAGACACTGTTGGTGACGCCAAAAGGAACCCTGAGGAAGTGAAAAAGGCGGCCGTTTGCCTCGAAAGCTGTGTACTGGCGGTCCTCAGGGCGGATAGGGATTTGGTGGTATGCTGCCTTGAGGTCAATGGTCGAGAAAACGCGGTATTGCGCTATCTTATTAACCATGTCGGCTATGCGGGGGAGGGGGTATGCGTCCAACTGGGTGTACTTGTTGATAGTCTGGCTGTAGTCGATGACTAGGCGCTGCTTGTTGCCAGTCTTAACGACTACCACCTGGGCTCGCCAGGGGCTGGTACTATCCTCAATAATCCCCTCTTTCAGGAGCCGCGTCACCTCAGATCTTATGAAGGATCTGTCCCCGGTGCTGTATCGCCTGCTCTTTGTGGCGATAGGCTTGCAGTCGCGGGTGAGGTTGGCGAACAGGGGGGGGGGTGTGATTTTGAGGGTGGAGAGACTACAGGTGGGGCGTGGCGGGCAATTTAAAAACTGCTGGTTGCAGACAGTGAGTGGGGGAAAAGGTCCACCGTATGTCAAGGTGACACTCTTAAAGTGACAATGAAAGTCCAACCCCAGTAGAACGGCAGCGCAGAGATGTGGCAGGACGAAGAGCTTTACATTTTTATATACGGAGCCCTTCACCGAGAGGGTCACTACGCAGTAGCCGCCGACGTCTGCTGAGTGGGATTTCGAGGCCATGGAGATCCGATGGCGCGTTGGCCGGACCGAGAGAGAATAGCGCCGTACTGTATCAGGGTGTATGAAGCTCTCCGTGCTCCCGGAATCAAAAAGGCAAGTTGTGGCGCGGCCATTTACCTGGATGTCCATCGTGGACCTGGCTAGCTGATGGGGTCTGGATTGATCCAGCGTGATGGAGGCCGCTGTGGAGTCGGTAGCGTCGCTGTAGAACCCCGGTGAGGCGGCGGTGGGTGAGTCGGGGGCCCGTTGGCAGAATGGCAGACAAGATGGCGGCGTCGGAGAGGAAGGACAAAATGGCGGCGCCCATGACGATCCCGATCCCCACGAGGCTGGAGGGAGGCAAGATGGCCGCTCCCACGAATCGCACGCGGCGCTGCTGGAGGTAGGGGTCTTCTGGCTTCTGCAGACGCCAGCGTAGTGTCCCTTCTTACCGCAGGCAGAGCAGACCGCGTTTTTCGCCGGGCAGCGCGCCCTGGGGTGTTTGGTTTGGCCACAGAAATAACATTTCTGGCTCGGGTGGGACATCGCTGCAGCAGTTGAGGCCAGGGCCCGTGGCGGCGCCGCGTCCCAAGGTGGCGGCGGCTGCGGCATCCATGAGGCGGCCGCGCGGTCCGGGGAGTAGGCCTCCATGTTCCGGTGGGCTACGTCCAACGAGAGGGTGAGTGAAATCGCCTTCTTCAGGTCGAGCTCGCTACTTTCCAGCAGTCGCTGCCGTGTGTGAGTGGACCTAAGGCCCGCCACGAGGGCGTCCCGGATGAGCTCCTCCGTATGTTCCGTGGCTGTTACTTGCTTGCATTCGCAGGCTCGGCCGAGTTCCTTCAGCGCCCGTATGTATGCTTCTGTGGGTTCCCCGGGCTGTTGTTTGCGAGACCCCAGGAGATGTCTTGCGTAAACATAGTTGACCGGGCGTGCGTATTGCTCCTTCAAGATGTCGATAGCCCCCTGGTAGCTCGTAGCGTCCCGGATAAGGGCAAAAGCTCGGTGGTTTACTTTAGAGTTCAGCACCCTGAGCTTGTCGGCATCGGCGGCGACGGTCTCGCCGGATGCAGTCAGAAAGGACTCAAAGCAGTGCAGCCAGTGCGAGAACTTAGCAGTCGAGTCCGGTTCTTGCGGGTCGAGTTCCAGGCACTTGATCTTAAGAATCTGCAGCATCGTTTTTTTTTTTTTTCAGTAGTTAATAAAATTGATGCGCTATCAATTCTAATAAAAGGCTAGGCAGAGTTCAGAACAACAGGCTTTTATTAACTACTGAATTGCACTTCAGACAGATCAGGACTATGCCTCTAGTGGACGACCGAATGCCAGGAGCTGCCATGCGGCCGCTCTTATACTCGGTAGCCCAGGGGCGGAGTCAGCTGAGGCATAGTCAGGCACAACAGTGAAACAAGAGTGAACGACAACAACAACAACAACAACAGTGAACACAGTGAACTACAGTGGTTTACCACAAAAGGTACGAGAGCCCCGTACACAGCAACAAATCCAGGCTTCCCTGTTGCTTAGCAACAGGTGCAGGAACCCCGGTTACATGGCCACAGATCCAGGAACAGCCACTAATATGAAGTAAAACTTACCTGAACCTACTCCTGAATTTTGCCGGTTAACAGAGAGTTTCCTGTAATACTAGATGAGGAAGCACATGAGCTCAATAATGGGATTGATTTCTCCGTTAATTAATACTATTAATCAGTAAGTGACTTACAGAAGCTAGTTCCTAACCTTGGAATAATATCAATCCTTGACTGTTTTACAAATGGTGATTTCTGTGCTCCATTGCTGCTCAACTTTAATGCTTTGGCAGATGCGCTAAAGATACCTGTTCTAAATACAGTGTTTTATTTTTAAAAGGTTATCTTCCAAATAACACAGTCAAATTAAAGCATTCAACTCTCAGCATCAAGAACTGTGCCCTAAAAAGAGCTTGAGCATAAACAGAACTGTGCGGGGTTACAGGGTTGACAGCTCAGTTTCGAAACAGTGCCTTACAGAGCAAAAAACCAGCTCAGCTTCCCAAGTAAAGACAGAAAGGGGGAAACATTCAGTTGTTTGCGTCTCCCGTTAGCGCCTTATGAAGGCGCAAAGCCACTAGCGCCCGGGCGCGGCGATGTTTGCACCGCTCGCGAAATTAACGAGACACTTTGAGACGGCGCCAAACACTACCACCACGATCTCCTGCGCCGGCAGATCGTGACGTCAGTCGAGTGCGCGACGCCCCGGTAGCGCCCCGGACCGGATATTGAGTGGCGCCCCCTGCCTTACCGCCTGCCGCTAGCAACGACAGGTTGAGGGGAGCGTTTTGCAGTCGGGAAGGGACTGGGGGAGCGCTATTTAAAGGCGACCACTTCCTGCCTTTTTTGTCTGTGACATTTTTGCACCACACATTCTGAGAGAGAAAGAGAGAGACTTCTGGAGAGATTCAACGCTGTGTGAAGGGGCTTTGAGTACTGAGCAGCACTTTGCAGGTTCATTTTGATTTGCCCTTCCTTGCTTCGCCAGCGCTCTGAAGTAGCGCCTCGCTCCTCGGCCTTTGCGCCTTAAGACAGGTGTGAAGCGCTTGATTTAGCGCTCCAATCACCTCCAGGGGCGATAAAAGCCAAGTTTGCCGTCGGAGGCGATAATTAGCGCCAGGCGCTAAACTTTGCGCACGGACGATAATGGCGCCCCTCTGAATTGTTCCCCCAAAATTTTGGAAATGCACAGCAGTTGGAAAGATAAAGGGTGGGGCTGCACTCCCATCAATTTCCTAAACTAGTTCACTAGTTGCCAACCCTCCAGAATTGCCCTGGAGTCTCTTTTTTTTAAATTTATTCGTTCATGGGATGTGGGCGTCGCTGGCAAGGCCAGCATTTATTGCCCATCCCTAATTGTCCTTGAGAAGGTGGTGGTGAGCCGCCGCTTTGAACCGCTGCAGTCTGTGCGGTGAAGGTACTCCCACAGTGCTGACTTTGTCGGAGCGGTTTGGTTTGCTCGGCCGTTTCAGAGGACAGTTGAGAGCCAACCACATTGCTGTGGGTCTGAAGTCACATCGGCCAGACCGGGTAAGGGCGGCAGATTTCCTTCCCTAAAGGACATTAGTGAACCAGTTGGGTTTTTCCAACAAGCCGGTAGTTTCATGGTCACCAATACTGATACTAGCTTTTTAATTCTAAATTTATTTAATTCGCTGAATTAAAATTCCCCAGCTGCCGTGGTGGGATTTGAACTCACGTCTCCAGATTATTAGTCCAGGCCTCTGGATCACTAGTCCAGTAATACAACCACTATGCTACCGTACCCCCTACCATCTCCAGGAACTGCAGAGTAATCTCCCAGGACAGTACCGCAAGCAAAACCCGGGAGAAAAATCATAGGGGGCATTAAACAAAATTGTGCGGGTTTTTTTTTCATTTTCTTTAAACACTTTAATTTATTAGTTATAAAAACTGACGGGTCAAGAGTCATCCAATTGGGTAGCAGAGAGTCTGTTCCCTTTCCAGTTGGCCGTGGGGGAAGGCAGTGGCGCCTGGAGGATGGGCCAATGGCGGGAGTGAACGGCGGAGTGCTTCGAGGTGGGATGTCGCGCAATAAACCTGCAGGAATACCCCCAACCAGAGTTGGCGACCCCACTTGCAGGGCAAGCCAGGACTCATCTTCAGCGGTATTGGCAGGGGTCTGAGACGTGGTTGTCTCATAGAAACATAGAAGGTAGGAGCAGGAGTAGGCCATTCGGCCCCTCGAGCCTGCTCCGCCATTCAATGCGATCATGGCTGATCATCCAAACTCAGTACCCTGTCCCTGCCTTCTCCCCATATCCCTTGATCCCTTTAGCCTTAAGAAATATATCCAACTCCTTCTTGAATATATTTAATGAATTGGCCTCAACTGCCTTCTGTGGTAGAGAATTCCACAGGTTCACCACTCTCTGGGTGAAGAAATTCCTCCTCATCTCTGTCCTAAATGGCTTACCCCTTATCCTTAGACTGTGACGGTTCTGGACTCCCCCGCCATCGGGAACATCTTTCCTATCAGCTGGAATATCGTCTACGGGTTGGGGGGTGGAGGGAGAATGGGGAGAAAGTGAGATCCTAAGGAGAGGAGAAAAATAACGTTACGCTCTGAACAGTTTTCATTGTGACAGAGATACTTGAGAACTTGAAATAAAAATTGGGATACCTGGGCCATTATAATAACGAGACAAGTTTAAGACTGAATTACCAGGGTGCATGCACCAGTTAAGAGGCCCACCATGCAGATAAGCAGCCCGGGTAGTTTGATTTGGAAAATGCAATGCAGCCCGTTATTCTTTCTGCTTAGAACTGCCTCCGGCCATCCATCTCACTGAGTGCTGTGTGCTAAATTATTCAGCAGTATACAACGGCACTAGCAGGCTGCATGCAGAGTGAGTGTGAGCTGTATCATTTTGGGTTATGTTGGGTCCTGTCAGTGCTGATGTATAGCAGCTAACGATACCTCTTTGGGCTTGTTGGGCGTTTTAATGTTTTATAAAGTCAGAAAACGTCTATCTGTTTTTGTTTATCGTATTTTCAAGGCCTTTCATTTCCTCATATATTTTGTACATTTTGATTACACAATACCAACAACAACTTGCATTTATATAGCGCCTTTAATGTTGTGAAAACACCCCAAGGTGTTTCACAGGACAAAAAATTGACACTGAGCCACATAAAGAGATATTCGGACGGGTAGGAGGTGGGTTTTATGGAGCAACTTAAAGGAGGAGAGAGAGGTAGAGAGGTTTAGGGAGGGAATTCCAGAGTGCTTGAATACTTTCTGAATCACTCTGATCTGGT
The DNA here is from genome assembly GCF_052327205.1 of Somniosus microcephalus. Classification (NCBI taxonomy): domain Eukaryota; kingdom Metazoa; phylum Chordata; class Chondrichthyes; order Squaliformes; family Somniosidae; genus Somniosus; species Somniosus microcephalus. The sequence continues at coordinate 35,363,327 of NC_141015.1, read as the reverse complement.
AACTCATTGTGCAAGGGACACGCTTGGCTCATTCTTGAAAAACCCTTTTCAGGCCTGCACACTTTCTATAGAAGTGAAATTAAGCATGGCACCAGGAATCAGTGTTTGCCACGAATTAAATATTAAGCCAAATAATGATCCCATTGTCAATAGCTAACCATTGTAATTACTTCGGGTCTTCAGCTACCTTGGCTTTGGGTTGTATTTTGTCCCACCTGCATCTCATTTTCCACAACAACAGTCCCAACTATAATCGTGAGGCCTTCTTCTTATCGTGTCCACGGACAGTCTACACACAGCCCAGCCAGAACGGGACACATTTTTGCGCCTTGTTGTTGGATTCGGCAAGATCTGCAACAGTGCAGGGTTCCTCTAACGATGGACATTGCAGGAGATGTTGCATAGTCTGTGCCTCAGTTCCACATTCACAAGTTGTCGGGCTGGTTGAATATCCCCATTTGCTTAGTGACACCATTGAGCAACCTACACCGGTCCTAAGTCTGTTAAGGCACTTCCAGGTTGCCCAGTTGCAATTAGCTCCTGGGGGAAGGCTTTCATCAAGTAAAATTTCCATCGCTGGGGGTTGTTCAAGACTGGCGAGCCGGTCTTTCCACAAGGCGATGCGGGCTTCAGATGAGGTTGATTGTAATGGACCAACACTGTTCCTGAAGCTCTTTCTTGACTTTAGGCGGCTGGGTGTAGGTGTATGACAATGCAGAGGGTGTCTCTCATCTGATGTTTGACGGAGTCGTCCTTTCTTGCTGGCTACCATTCTTCTTCAGTAAACGTTTAACCAGCATGCTGTTATTTTCACTGGTTTATTTTGTGTGTCAGCCATGGCTCAGTGGGCAGCACTCTCTCTCGCCTCTGAGTCAGAAGGTTGTGGGTTCATAGTCCCACTCCAGAGACTTGAGCACATAATCTTGGCTGACACTCCCAGTGCAGTGCTGAGGGAGAGCTGCACTGTCGGAGGTGCAGGGCTAAGGGGAAAGAGCAGCACAGTGGGATTAATTGGAGAGCTCTTTCAAAGAGTCGGCACAGGCACGATGGGCCGAATGGCCTCTTTCTGTGCTGTACAATTCTATGTGACTGGTAGGAAGGATGTTTATTCTAATCTCAAATCCTTGCAAAATGCATTCTGTCATGTCACTGCCTCATTTGGGATGGAGTATAAAAGTAGGGAAGTCTTGCTATAACTGTACAGGGCGTTGGTGAGACCACACCTTGAGTACTGCGCACTGATTCCTGGTGCCATGCTTAATTTCACGTCTATTGAAAGTGTGCAGGCCTGAAAAGGGTTATGAAGAATGAGCCAAGCGTGTCCCTTGCACAATGAGTTACCAGATCGGAGTGATTCAGAAAGTATTCAAGCACTCTGGAATTCCCTCCCTAAACCTCTCTACCTCTCTCTCCTCCTTTAAGTTGCTCCATAAAACCCACCTTCTACCCGTCCGAATATCTCTATGTGGCTCAGTGTCAATTTTTTGTCCTGTGGAACACCTTGGGGTGTTTTCACAACATTAAAGGCACTATATAAATGCAAGTTGTTGTTGGTATTGCGTAATCAAAATGTACAAAATATATGAGGAAATGAAAGGCCTTGAAAATACGATAAACAGAAACAGATAGAAGTTTTCTGACTTTATAAAACATTAAAACGCCCAACAAGCCCGAAGAGGTATCGTTAGCTGCTATACATCAGCACTGACAGGCCCAACATAACCCAAAATGATACAGCTCACACTCACTCTGCATGCAGCCTGCTAGTGCCATTGTACTGCTGAATAATTTAGCTGGTCTCCTTGTATTGGAGGCAGTTCAGAGAAGGTTCACTAGGTTGATTCCTGAGATGAAGGGGTTGTCTTATGAGGGCAGGTTGGGCCTATGAGTATAGAAGAATGAGAGGTGATCCTATTGAAACATATAAGATTCTGAGGGGGCTTGACAGGGTAGATGCAGAGAGGATGTTTCCCCTCGTGGGGGAATCTAGAACTCGGGGGCATAATTTCAGAATAAGGGGTCGCCCTTTTAAAACGGAGATGAAGAGGAATTTCTTCTCTCAGAGGGTCGTGAATCTTTGGCATTCTCTTCCCCAGAGAGCTGTGGAGGCCAGGACATTGAATATATTCAAGGCAGAGATAGACAGATTTTTGAAAAACAAGGGAGTCGAGGGTTATGGGGAGCGGGCAGGAAAGTGGAGTTGAGGCCAAGATCAGAACAGTCATGATCTTATTGAATGGCGGAGCAGGCTCGAGGGGCCGAATGGCCGACTCCTGCTCCTGTTTCGTATGTTCTTATGAGACAGAGGCCAAGATCATTGGGACGTTGACAATTTCAAACATAACATTGAGGTGCCAAATTGTGACACACAAAATGTATAGTAGATTGATTGTAGAAACCGTTCAAACTTCACTTCGCGAGCACAGGGCATTCAAACCTTTCCGTTGTAGTTCTTTGGCTGCCTCCTGCACTCTCCATCGACTGCACGTGAACATTTTATGAATGGGACCTGACATGAATCAGTCATTCATGAAAGAAAGACTTATGAAATAATACTGAGCGGCCTACGGGTGGCACTGTCCAGGGAGAGTATAAATACTCGGGCACGGGCCCAGCTTGCGCAGGACATTCTTTAACAGGAACTAGTGAAGGACACAACTAGACCTCCATGTTGTAAAACAGTTGATTAAAGCTTTGTTTAACGCTTAGACCAAGTGCCTAGTAGTTTTTTTACGTCTGGGCCTGTGAGGAAAAATCGTCTTTAAAATATGTGCCAGGCTTTCCCGTACTGGGAATGGTTCCAGTCAGACTTGTGCAGGAAGCGACAGAAGGCCGTGGAAAGCAAGGGGCTCCCTCCTGGATTGAGTTGCTGGGAATTTACTGAAGCTCTTGTCATTTGGCAGCGTCGGGTTGGATAATGGTCAGAATGTTTTTCAAATTAGAATAAATATGGAAAACTCTGCAGCTCTGCGAGCAGGTTTACCACATGCAAAGCCGTGTGTACTTGCGACTAGTCAGTGTTTCTGCTCTTTAAACTGTTTCTTGGGAATTTGAAGGTGGAATTGGCAAAACAGAAAGCAAATAATGAGCACTGTGGCTGTTGCCTGCCTCGGACCACTGATCGTGTAGTTCTCAGGCAGGTACTTCGATTGCTTGGCCTGGTTCTAAACTGATCTGTACTCTTGTCTTTTTTTGCTTACAGGCATTACTGACCACACAAAACAAACTGAAATCTCTCGTCCCAAACTTCACCTTCAACCTTGGTTTCTCCGGAAAGTTCTACCACACAGGTAAAAGTGGTGTTAAAAAAAAATCCTTTTCTTACCCGTCTTTGGGTAACCCTTGAAACTTTCTTCAACCTCTAGGCCAGCCAGTTCCCGATTCTGACCCCTTTCACCAGATTCTATGTTGGGGGTGGGGGCAGGCTGAGTTGGAGAGATTTTCCTCTGGACAGGGCGGGGAGAGAAGAATGAGACACCAGTAAGCCTTTGCATTGTGCTCCCCTCCCCAATCTCCTGCATGAGTCATAACGGCACAGAAGGAGGCCATTCGGCCCATCGAGTCCGTGCCGGCTCTCTGTAGAGCAATCCAGTCAGTCCCATTCTCCCGCTCTATCCCCGTAGCCCTGCAAGTTTATTTCCCTCCAGTGCCTATCCAGCCTCCCCTTTAAAAACATCGAGTGTCTCCGCTTCCACCACTTCCGTCGGCAGCGAGTTCCAGGTCCTCGCCACTCGCTGCGTAAAATAGTTTTTCTTCACATCCCCCCTGTATCTCTTGCCCAAAACCTTAAATCTGTGTCCCCTAGTCCTTGTACCATCAACTAGTGGGAACAGCCTTTCCCCGTCTAGCCTATCCAAACCCATCATAATCTTGTACACCTCGATCAAATCTCCCCTCAACCTCCTTTGCTCTAATGAAAACAAATCCAGCTTCTCCAACCTGTCCTTGTAGCTAAGATCCCCCATCCCTGGAACCTTTCTGGTAAATCTCCTCTGCACCCTCTCAAGTGCTTGCTGTGGAAAATTTATGATGAATACCTGCCCTTAAAGAAAGAAAGACTTGCATTTATATTGCGCCTTTCACGACCTCAGGATGTCCCAAAGCGCTTTACAGCCAATGAAGTACTTTTTGAAGTGGAGTCACTGCTGTAATGTAGGAAACGTGACAGCCAATTTGGGCACAGCAAGCTCCCACAAACAGCAATGTGATAATGACCAGATAATCTGTTTTTTAGTGATGTTGGTTGAGGGATAAATATTAGCCCCAGGACACCGGGGAGAACTCCCCTGCTCTTCTTTGAAATAGTGGCCGTGGGATCTTTTACGTCCACCTGAGAGAGCAGACGAGGCCTCGGTTTAACATCTCATCCGAAAGACGGCACCTCCGACAGTGCAGCACTCCCTCAGCACTGCACTGGAGTGGCCGCCTTGGCAGAGACTGTAAGGTCATTTAAAAGAGAATTGGATAAGTACAATCCCCACTGCTTATAGCGGCTACACACGATGGCCGGTATAATGCAACAGCGTTAATAAAACTAAAAATCTATTTTTTTTAGAATGCTTTGGCCAGCACGCACCCTTTGAATTCTGATTATTTACGGAGTTAAATTCCAGTACTGTTTTGTACGGCATTTCTTAATATCAATTCTTAACTTGCCTTGAGAAAGTCAGTTAGTATTTTCTGGAGCTGCAGCACTAAAGTGTCTGTCGTTGATGCTTCGACTTCACTTCATGTAAACCCAATTTTATTTTTGCTTAAATACATCTGAAGAAAGGAGAGCGATCCCTGCGTTTATATTGCACTTTGTCACATTTTCGGAATGTCTCAAAGCGATTCAAACAGTGAATTTGCTTAAGTCCGGGCTTGTATTTCAGAAGAAGCCTAAGGAAAGTGAGGTCTGCCTCGATAAGGCTCTTTTATTACAATCAGCGCCCCTTAACGAGGTGCGAACTAATGAGTAAACACAGCGGTTTCTGCCCGAAGTAAGCGGAGCTCTTAAGACGCTGTAACCGGCAACTTTGAAAATTGACGTTAATCCAAATGGATCATGGGTTTCGCTTTTGGCCAATATAAGCGACTGCCCATTTTAAACGTGGACGATTTAAGTGGTGAGGGCTATATTTGAAATGGAAGAATAAAAAAAGGATGTGGGGATAGGGCACGGAAATGGGATTGAAGTAGATTAGGGTTTAGGGTTGTATTCCCTGGACTTTAGAAGGCTAATGGCTGATTTGATCGAAGTTTTCAAGATATTAAGGGGAACTGATGGGATAAACTATTTCCGCTGGTTGGGGATTCTAGGACTAGGGGGCATAGTCTAAAAGTTAGAGCCAGGCCTTTCAGGAGTGAAGTTAGGAAACACTTCTACACACAAAGGGTGGTAGAAGGTTGGAACTCTGTTCCGCAAATGGCAATTGATGCTACATGAGTTGTTCATTTTAAATCTGAGATTGATAGATTTTTGTTAACCAAAGATATTGAGGGACATGGGGCAACGGCAAATATGGAGTTAGGTCACAGATCAGCTGTGATCTCATTGAATGGCGGAACAGGCTCGAGGGGCTGAGTGGCCTCCTCCTGTTCCTATGTTTTAACCCCTGACACACTCATTTTAAGAGTTATACCGGATTACATGCTGAATACAGTGGCTAACGTTGGGTCTTTCTCTCTCCAGTTACCAGTTTGCAGGCTGGAACCACTTTCCAGGCTGTTCAAGGAGCATCGATGCCTAGCTTAACAACCCAAGGCCCCTCGATAGTAACCTCAACCTCATTGAATGGAGGAACAGGCTCGAGGGGCTCCTCCTGTTCGTATGTTCCTAGATTGCTCCAGTAGAAGGGTTAGCACTAGCACAGGCCCGGATACGATATATGAATGGCCGCCTTTGCTGCATGATCCAAACTTCCTAGGTGAAGGAGGAGGTTAGGTGTCACTGTGAACTAAAAAAAAATGTGCGGGGCTTTAAGATGAAAGGGAGAGGCTAAGATGAGTAATTTGAATGCGAGGCCTCTGGATTCCTGTGAAATAAAGCTGACACTGACCGTGCAGTGGTGCTGCTTCCCTGAGTGCTTGACCCCCTGGATCACTTTTAATCTTAACTGATGGAACGCAGCAAGCACTGACTGGAGGAGCCAAGTTACAAGGTTGTCGGTGACTTCTCGTCATTTGCCTGTCAAGCAGATGGTGGATTCACATTAGCTGGGGAATGCTGCCGTGGAGGTGAGGGATGAGAGAAACAGCAGTGGGCAGACGGGAAAAATATGTCCCAAATGAGGAGGAAGTACGGCCGACAGATGGAGAAAATGTTACAGTTGACATGTGGCTTGCGAGTGATTTAGGAAACGAGTAATCCAAAGCAGCCTTGCGCACAGTTTCAATTAGCGGGTTTCGACAGTTGCCGGTCAGGTTCTGTGGGGTTTTTTTTTACGATGCAACAAATGCTGCCAAAAAAAATCTTTTTTGTCCAAGAAAAGTGCCTGTTGTTGCTGAAGGGGTTGTGCCATAAGAAATAGGAGCAGGGGTCGGTCATTCGGCCCCTCGAGCCTGCTCCGCCATTCAATAAGATCATGGCTGATCTACCTCAACTCCACCTTCCCGCACTATCCCCATATCCCTTAATTCCTCCCAAAATGTTGACCTCTGTCTTGAAATAAACAGAGCGTGTTGGATAATGTGCCGATGGTTAAGATATGATCAGGATTGAGTGGTGGTGGCGGATTGAGTAAATGAAGCGTATAAAATATGGTGGTGTTGAATCAACACTCATGCCGTTGCTGTCGACCTCTTGGCTTGATCTGCCCAGACGGTGCAACGTTTTTATGGGTTCACTGTACAATTGCTTCCTTTAAAATCAGAGTGGGGTGCGGGGAGAGGAAAAATAGGGTGCGATATCTAATTGTGACTTCCATGGAAATGCTGGATGAATGTCGGACTGTGTTTAGTGCCCTGCCCGTGCAGCAGCCCATCGTTCTCTCGGTCTGCTGGGTGCTGTTGCAGCCCAGGAGGAAGAGGATGCAGCGAGTGTTCCCCCGAGGACGTGTCTCTGGGATGGGCTTTGTTAGTAATGCAGTTGTAGAGCTGAGCAGAGTGGTCAAAGGATTTCACGAGCCTGTGGGGCTTTGGTACTATGTCCACTTAAACCGCACACCCAGCCGCATGATTATAAGTTTCGCTCTTCCAGGTTTTATTTGAAACTTTATTTATCACGTCCGTTGGGTCGAAGCAGCATTCTGAGATGTCGAACTCGGCTTTCAGTTTGCACGGAGAGAGTGTGAGAGAGTGAGAGCGTGTGTGAGAGAGAGAGAAAGAGAGAGTGAGTGTGAGAGCGTGTGAGAGAGAGAAAGAGAGAGTAAGAGTGTGTGAGAGAAAGAGTGTGTGTGTGTGAGAGAGTAAGAGTGTGTGTGTGAGTGAGTGTGAGAGCGTGTGTGAGTGAGTGTGAGAGCGTGTGTGTGTGTGTGTGTGGTGTGTGTGTGTGTGTGTGTGTGTGTGTGTGTGTGTGTGTGAGAGCGTGTGTGTGTGAGTGAGTGTGAGAGCGTGTGTGTGAGTGAGTGTGAGAGTGTGTGTGAGTGTGAGCGTGCATGTGTGTGTGTGAGTGTGAAAGTGTGTGTGAGAGAGAGAGTGTGTGTGAGAGAGAGAGAGTTAGAGAGAGTGAGAGTGTGTGTGTGTGTGAGAGAGAGTGAGAGCGTGTGTGAGTGAGAGCATGTGAGAGTTAGAGAAAGAGTGTGAGAGAGTGAGAGCGTGTGAGAGTTAGAGAGAGAAAGAGAGAGTGTGTGTGAGAGTGAGTGTGAGAGAGTGTGTGTGTGAGAGAGAGCGCGAGCGCGCGAGTTCCTAGCTGTTAAATTCAAAATGTTTGCACGGAACAACCTGGAATTGCAGAATATAATCCCGCAAACATCGATCAGAAACCCGAAATCCCTTGTAATAAAAATAGGAGATGACTTATTCCGTCACTGTAAGCCAGTGGCCCAGGTGATGGGCACCACACGAACCGCATCTTAGCCAAAGCCCCTCGTATATTGTTTTTAGCATCGATAAACCTGAAGAAGCTCAGTGCTGAAACCGTGCAGTAACTTCAACCTGAAGAGAGGAGCAAGGTTTTCTATAACCAGATGTGCGGTTGATCATTTTACTGTGGGCAGGAAGTTGTCTCTGAAGCAGAATGAGAAATACAGAACATATGGATTTTCATTTCTAGCCCAAAGCTAAAAGTTTCCCAAAACGTTTTCTGCTGGGACGTTGCAAGATGTATGTGCTGTTGCAGTGTCTGGCTGTGTATATAACTGTAGGAATTTAATGGCTGTGTCAGGAATATTTGCCAAGACAATAGATATGCCGTACGTAAAAGAAAGAAAGACTTGCATTTATATAGCCCCTTTCACGACCAGCGGACGCCTCAAAGTGCTTTACAGCCAATGAAGTACTTTTGAAGTGTAGTCACTGTTGTAATGTGGGAAACGCGGCAGCCAATTTGCGCACAGCAAGCTCCCACAAACAGCAATGTGATAATGACCAGGTAATCTGTTTTTGTTATGTTGGTTGAGGGATAAATATTGGGCCAGGACACCGGGGAGAACTCTCCTGCTCTTCTTCGAAATAGTGCCACGGGATCTTTTACGTCCACCTGAGAGAGCAGACGAGGCCTGGGTTTAATGTCTCATCCGAAAGATGGCACCTCCGACAGTGCAGCACTCCCTCAGCACTGCACTGGAGTGTCAGCCTTGATTTATGTGCTCAAGTCCCTGGAGTGGGACTTGAACCCACAACCACCTGACTCAGAGGCGAGAGTGCTGCCCACTGACCCACGGCTGACCCACATACTTCAATAGCGAACAGGCATACCGAAACAACTAATACTGGGTGTTGTTTCTTTTGAAATCTGAAAATATTTCCCAAATTGGTCCCCAAGGTTTTGTTTGTTAAAACTGCTGGCAGATATTCCACAGAGCTGTGCACAGTGAGACAGAGCTTATACTTTGCTGGGGCATAGACATGAGGGAGAAATACCCATCGACACAAAAGGACTTTGGAAGGACTTTGTGAGGGGTCCTTCAAGAGACACTACGGGGGTAACTTTGACTTTGAATGACAGTGTGAAAAGGGCGCTATCGATTCAGCCGCCTGTTCTACATCCCTTCCAAATTGGGAAGAACATAAGAAATCAAGGTTTATGGGGAGCGGGCAGGAAAGTGGCGTTGAGACCCAGATCAGATCAGCCATGATCTTATTGAATGGCGGAACAGGCTCGAGAGGCCGAATAGCAGGAGTCGGCCATACGGCCCCTCGAGCCTGCTCCGTCATTCAATAAGATCATGGCTGATCATCGATCTCAACTCCACTTTCCCGCCCGATCCCCATATCCCTTGATTCCCCTAGACTCTAATAATCTATCAAAACGTACGCATGCTCAGGTGCAGCTTTCTAAAATGCAAACGTAATTTGCTCCCCGTGGCCTCTCGAGGCGTGCGTCAATTTAGAATAGAATAGGTATTTGATTGCGAATTGTTCCCTCCCTCGTGTGTCCCCGTCTCTTTTCAATCGCCAAAAAAAAGAAGAAAATTTGGGCCAATTTATTCCAATGCATTCAGAATAGAGTGTGTGCCAGATGGAATCAGCTTTCATTTCCCCCAGTGAGATGTGGTTTGCTTCAGCTACACACCTCCCATCAACAGCCTCAGCTCATCTAGTCAGCTCAAGGAACTATGCAGACAGAAAAACCACTGCGCTCACTCAATGTGGCTCAGCATTGAACTAGATCATGAGAACGTAAGAATTAGGAGCAGGAATAGAGCATACGGCCCCTCGAGCCTGCTCCGCCATTCAATAAGATCATGGCTGTTCTTCGACCTCCGTTCCACTTTCCCGCCCGATCCTCTAGACTCCAATAATCTGTCGCTCTCAGTCTTGAATATACTCAATGACTGAGCAGTCACAGCCCCCTGGGGTAGAGAATTCCTAAGATTCACCACCCTCCGAGTGAAGACATTCCTCCTCATCTCAGTCTTAAATGGCCGACCCCTAATCCTGAGACACTGCCCCCTCGTTCTAGACTCTCCAGCCAGGGGGAAACGAGGTGTAACGGACGGCTGTATCAGAATCGCTCGTTTTACACTATCGGCCAAAGTCAAAATTGCCTCCTCAACATGAAATGATTGGGTCCGGGAAAACAAATAGGGGCCAAATTTCCTCTTTGCTAATCTGATGTAACCTGGGTGGGAGGGGGAGATACGTTGGGTGATGACCTGTTCTGCTGACCACCCACCCCCCACACACCATCCAATGTCACTTTCCCAATTTTCCGCCAGTGACCAAAGACTTTCAATACGACCAGCTAAGTATGGATGGCCATTCCAACGACAAACAGGAGTGGAAGCGACGGTGGGGGCTTACACATTGCAAATCCCGCCGTGCTCTTGTTGTAGATCATCTCCACCCACCCACACCGCATTTGATACACCGGTTTTATATCTTTTCAGCTGTGATTTATTGCTCTTCTATAAGCACAAAGACGGAGCCATTCAGCTGCAAGAAATTTGCATGCATGCAGGTGTGACGCCTGAAGTGTGACATAGGAAGTATGATGGACGAAACACGAGCTCGATACCGTGGCTTTTTATACCATAGATGTGCTCTGCGTAATGCATTCTCGCAATTCTCGAAACACAGCTGCTTTCATATCGTATAATGGTACAGCACCGAAGGAGGCCATTCGGCCCATCATGCCTGTGCCGGCTCTTTGAAAGAGCTCTCCAGTTAGTCCCACTCCCCCTGCTCTTTCCGAATAACCCTGCAAAGTGTTCCTTTACTAGTATTTATCCCATTCCCTTTTGAAAGTTACTATTGAATCTGCTTCCACCGTCCTGTCCTCTGGTTACCGACCATCCGGCCACTGGAAACAGTTTCTCCTTGTTTACTCGATCGAAACCCCATATAATTTTGAACACCTCCATTAAATCTCCCCTTAACCTTCTCTGCTCCAAGGAGAACATATTTGAAATCTTTGTATGCATTTGACCTGCTTTGTGTAGCAGAATTTGTGTTTTCCTTCTAAAGGTGTCTGTTTTGTGTTCTGTCCTGGACATCATTTAGGGTTAGTTGACAGCTGGGTGCCTGAACTCCAGGTCGTTTTACCAGTTGAGTGTGGCTGCCTTAAAAAGGTGTGGTTGTCCCTTTCTGATGATGCCCGGCTTTAAGCCACCCAGAAATGCTCTCTGTCAGAATGTGATTGCTGCAGTGAATTCAGCATTTTGGATGTGTCAGGTCTGTTGTGTGGATTGGAGCCAGCAGTGGCATTGCATTTGCCTAGAACATATGATCTACCTCTGATACCTCCTCCAGCCCTCCGAGATCTCTGCGCTCCTCCAATTCTGGCCTCTTCACAACCCTGAGTTTCATCGCTCCACCATTGGTGGCCGTGACTCCAGCTGCCTAGGCCCCAAGCTCTGGAATTCCCTGCCTAAACCCTCTGCGCCTCTCTCCTCCTTTAAGACGCTCCTTAAAACCTACCTCTTTGACCAAGCTTTTGGTCACCTGCCCTAATATCCCCTAATGAGGCTCGGTGTCAAATTTGGTTTTGATAATCGCTCCTGTGAAGCACCTTGGGACCTTTTACTACGTTAAAGGCGCTATATAAATGCAAGTTGTTGTTGAACAAGGCAGAGACTGGAGTGGAAGCACCCTGGCGAAGGCAGAATGCTGACAAAGTAAAAAAATATATATATATTAAGAGACAAAAAATGAAATGTGATATAGATAAGAGAATGAAAGGAAAATGTAGAGCAGGAAGATAAAAAGGAGTCTGAAGACAGAGAAACTGAAAAGGCACAATATGGGCAATTGAGAAGAGATGAAAAGGAGTCAGCTCGATGGCGACCTTGGGCCTGAATGCAGATAGACCTGGATTAAGCAACCACTTTACAGGAATCCCTTGGGTACCTGCTTCGTGCAGGTTTCACCATATGAAATAATTTGTAACCTGATCCCGAACTAGATTTTCAGAACAACAAGGCTGAACTCTGTTTCTTTGTGCTTTAAATGGAAACCAAACCAGCCTGTAGAGTTTCAGCTGAAGCTGCATGACTCCACAGCGATTAACTACCTCACAAGCGCGAGTCGCGCACTTCCAGGAAAAGAGGAGTGGTGTCATGTGTTAAGTCTGTGAATTGTTCAAGTAATTAATACTCAGACTTAATCAGTAACAATAAAACAGGTCTTTACTGGTTGGAGGTAGGGACTACACTGAATACAAGATTACTGCACAGTGCTTATATACCGGTGTGTTCACCCCCGGTATTACGTCTACAGCAGCCTGAGAAAGTAGTACATCTCTTAAGGTGGAACAGGCTTAAGCTCTCTTAAGGTGGAACAGGTTACATACACAACACTCCTCCCTTCTTAGCTTTATAGTCACCCCCCCATTTAACATAACGTAATAACATATATACATATATAACTTCATGTTTAACGTAACATATCACAGATTCAGTCTCTGCGGAAAACAGTTCACAGATTCAATCTCTGTGGTGTAGTCGGTTCACGTTACTCATTCAATAGTCCTTTCATGGATTTAACAGCTTGAACTTCCGAACTGATTTGGCTCTGTTTGGAGGGACCACGTGTGTGATCTGGTAGAGGTGATAATGGTTCAGATGGGTCATCTTCTGTTTTTACTTTTCCTTTTCTGCTTCTTGGAGACTCTCTGGGCTCCATTGTCAGCTGCCACAGCTGCCAGCTGCATGCGCAGTTCCTCCTTCTCTTCCTCCTTTTTTCGTAGTAGAGCCACCTTCTCCCGATGTTCCGTAGACTTTCGGTGCTCCTCCATGATTTCTGTATGGTGGGAGTCGAAGTTACAAGTTGGGCAGGACAGGACATAGTAATATTCGGAGTCGTCCGACAGGTCAGCGAGAGGGTCGTCTATTTCCTCCATACCCAGCTGGACGTTAGCCAGCTCTTGTTCCAAATCCAGACATCTTTCCTGAAGAGACTTCTTCATGTGTACCTCTGCATCCAGCTTTTTCTGGGCTTTCAGCAAGTCGTTTACTAGTGACCTCATTTGTGATTTTAATACTTCAACTTCCTTTGGAGATTGATTGATCGGACTATGCAATCCCTCTACCGGAGCAGCTGTTTCAGCGGTCTGTTGTTCTACATTGACATGAGTCAGCGTACTTTTGGCATCCAATGGCTGCTCTGTTGCAGTCGTTTCAGTCTGTGTCGTCACATCAGCCATCTCAATGACTTTTGAGAGCTCCGAACCCTTTTCCTTTGAAGATCGCAGCTCGTGTTCAAGTTTTTCCCATTTCAGAGTCTTGTCCCTCAGCATATGAAGGAGTTGGCTGACCGTTAACTCTTCTGACACCAGATTATGGCACGCACCTTCAGAACCTGAATCAGCTTTGATTCGTTCGGCCTCCTCGCGCAGATGGTTGGTGTGCTCCTGCTCCATTTTCCCCATCAGTTGCTTCTGTTGCCTTTCCAGATTCTCCCACTCTGTAACAAAGAACTTTTTTATTTCATTCATCTCTTGCTCAAAACGGCGAATCATTTGTTCTAATTGCTGTTGTAGTTTGAAATGGAGTTGAGTTCGAGCCCAGTGTCCCTCAAGAATGTGCATATCAGTAGACTTGACAGACTCAGAATTCTCTGTTAAACTATGTTGTTGTTGCTCAGTGGAATTCTGTGCTGAAACTTTGTCTTTTGCACATGGGTTGGTCTTACCATCATCAGTTCTAGAGTCTGGGCTGATTATCTGCACCGAGTTCTCACTCTTTATGGCTTTTAGCGAATGCCAGTCCATATTTATGTTTCTAAACCACTCCCGGCCTAGTAGTGGTGGACCTCCCTCCGGTAGCACATATAAGTCCATTATTTGACTTCCTTCGCCCTTGTTGGCCACTGCAACCTTTATTGTCCCGATGGGGTACACTCTCTGCCCCGTGTAGGTTGTCAATATAATCTCCGTATCCTGTAGGGGAATATGTTGGAATAACCTTCTGTAATCTTTCTTATTCATGACCGACAATGCCGATCCAGTGTCCAATTCCATTTTTACTTGGACTCCTTCTATCTGAAGAGTAACCCAAATTGTCTGGAGGTCTGCACCCTTACCAACGTTGAGTACCCTTAAGCTAGCCAGTTCAATACTGCTTAAGCCAGCCAGTTCATTACTGCTAGCGTCTGAATCGGACTCCTGTTCGGCCACCTTGTGTACTTTTGCGTATTTTCCTTGCGGTGACTTCTTGTTGCTGGTCTTCTTCGCTGACCTGCATACTCTAGCTATATGTCCAAGCCTACCACAAGTTCTACATTCTTGGTTTTTAAACCAACACTGGTTCTGATCATGCGTTGTCTTTCCACAACGATAACATTTGCCAGAACTCACACCCAATTTGTGTGCACTGAGCTCCGGTGACCGTAGCTGCATTACTGCCGTGCCTCTCGCTGCGGCTTCGTGTGCTGCTGCCATAGTGACCGCCTTCTCAAGCGTCAGCTCATTCTCCTCGAGCAGTCGCTTTTGTGTATCCTGTTTAAATAAACCACACACAAATTTGTCTCGTAGTGCATCTGTCAGTCCCGTTCCAAACTGGCAATATTTCGCTAATTTACGCAATTCCAGCAAATATTCAGCATTGCTTTCATGCTGTAGCTGCCTTCTGTCGTAAAATTTAAATCGTTCCGCTAGCATCAGCGGCGTGGGGTTTAGATGATCTTTCAGGACAGTAACAATCTCATCGAACGTCTTATCCGCCGGTTCATCTGGTGATAACAGGTGTTTCAATTGCCCGTATGTCTTCGCACCCATTAAATTTAATAATGTTAGAGCTTTATCTTGGTCACGAATTTTATTGGCCTTACAATAATTTTTTACTCTTTCAACATATATGGCCCAATCTTCGAGGTCACTATCAAAGGTGCTAATATTCCCGTGTTTAGGCATTGTAGATTTGCAATTTCTCAGATTTTATTTTCTTTACTTGTTATCAAAGATGGCGGCTTCCCGCTCTTGCCGTTGTCCTCCGCCCACAAAATGGCGGTTTTCCCGCGCTTGGCGGTCTTCACCCGTCCCCCGACGCCGTCTCCCTTCAGCCCCCGAGTGCGGCCCTTATCTTCGCCGCGATCGCCCGAGTGCGGCCCTTATCTTTGGTCCCGATCGCTGGCCCGCGCTGTGCCTCGCACTTGAAGCGGCTCCCGGCCTCTGGCTCACCCGCTCGCGCGGCTCTTGCTCGCTCCCTCCCGGGCTCTGGCTTACCCACGAGGTTATGGAGGCTTCAGGGTCCTAATGCCTGTCGCTTCCAGTCGCTGGAAGCTGTCAGGATTTCTGCTGCCCTTCAGTTTTGAGTGGGGTGTTGAGGATTGAAACCTCTCTTCAACGTCCTGTCTTTGGACGAAGCCGCCGTGGAATAACTGCCGCAGGGTAAGAACCTGACTCGTCGCCAGTGTTAAGTCTGTGAGTTGTTCAAGTAATTAATACTCAGACTTAATCAGTAACAATAAAACAGGTCTTTACTGGTTGGAGGTAGGGACTACACTGAATACAAGATTACTGCACAGTGCTTATATACCGGTGTGTTCACCCCCGGTATTACGTCTACAGCAGCCTGAGAAAGTAGTACATCTCTTAAGGTGGAACAGGCTTAAGCTCTCTTAAGGTGGAACAGGTTACATACACAACATCATGGAACAAACACATTGAGGTTTTCAGAAAGTAGGTTACAGAAGTAAAGGGAGACCACAGAGATAAGTCCCGATGAGCCATTTGTCCCAGAGCAGTTCTGCCCCCAATCCATCACAGCATTCAAGTACCTCCTGAATGATGAGAGTTTTTGCCTCCACGACCCTACAATTCCAGGTTTAATCGCTGTCTGTGTGTGAAGAAATGCTTCCTGATTAAAGTCCGAGGCCTAAAAATTCGATTGCTTTGCGCCTCCCGTTTGCGACCTAAGAGCCCTTTAAGAAGGGGAGGAAGGCCTGCAGTACCGCGGTGTGACGTGCTGCAGCACATGGCGCTGCGGCACGTAGCACCGCGATATTCACTCGCAGCGTCTGAGGGAGGCGGGGCGCTTCCAATAGCACCCCGCTTCCCTCTTGGGGCGCTACCGATGAATTTCCGCCGCGGGGGGGAGCTACTGTAATTTTTTGGGGGTACTAAAAGTAGTGCTCCGGCGAAGTTAGCGCCCCAAAGGGGGTGCGACTCAATTTTCCCCCCCTAAAGTTGCCTATTACAACTTTGTACCTACGTCCCCGTTGTGCTTGGGATGAATCTTTTCTATTCCACTTATTTCTGTTCTTTCCTCCTGCTTCAATCCTCTGATCCTGCAGCCCACCTTCGTCGCCCTTCCTTGCACCACTTCTCGGCCGTGTATATGTCCCTTGCAATGTTCCCTCTAATTTTTATTTGGGTGCGCGGCCCCATTTGAATTTCCGCGCAGGCGAGGTTTTTCCCACTTTCAAAGCCGGCGAGCTGGCTGCGCGGGACCTCTAGACCACTGCGCGGCCGCACAGGTTAACGGGAACATTGGTCCCTTGTGCTGTGGTCGTTCATCCCCTGTGCTCGTTGACCTACATTGGCACCCGGTCCACCAACACCTCGATTTTAAAATTTGTGTTCAAATCGCTCCATGGACTCGCCACCGCCCCCCCCCCCCCCCCCCGCCGGCTCCCAACTCTGTAAACTCTTCCAGCCCTACAACCCTCCAAGATCTCTGCGTTCCTCCAACTCTAGCCTCTTGCGCATCCCCAATCCCTTCGCTCCACCATTGGCGGCCGTGCCTTCAGCTGTCTAGGCCCTAAGCTCTGAAATTCCCTCCTTAGGACTGAGAAGGACACTTAGGACTGAGATGAGGAGAGATTTCTTCACTCAGAGGGTGGTGAACCTGTGGAATTCTCTACCACAGAAGGCTGAGGAGGCCAAGTCACTGGATATATTTAAGAAGGAGATCGATAGATTTCTAGACACAAAAGGCATCAAGGGGTATGGGGAGAGAAGGGGAATATGGTATTGAGATAGGGGATCAGCCATGATCATATTGAATGGCGGAGCAGGCTCGAAGGGCCGAAAGCTCCTATTTTTCTATATTTAAATCTCTCCCCCTCCCTACCTCGCTCTCCTGTAAGACGCTCCTTAAAACCTTCCCCTTGGACCAAGCTTTTGGTCACCTGTCCTAATATCTCCTTAGATGGCTCGGTGTCAGATTCTGTCTAATTACGCTCCTGTGAATCGCTTTGGGATGCTTTACTACGTTAATGGTGCTGTACAAATGCAAGTTGTTGTGGTAACGAGAACTGTGTGCAGTATTCAAGGTGCGACCTGACCAGAGTACGACACGGAGGGAAGAATGTAGCGGGGAGAAAAGCAAAGCAGCCGATTTTTCATACATACCTTGGGTTCACTTGGTAATTTCAGGGCCACCAGCCGGTGCGTGTTAATATGCGGAGTCTCTTGCTGAGGTGTCAGGACCGCATGTTGGCTGTGACCCCTCGTTGGGGCTATTGGCCAGACGTCCTTAATAAGCTTTTAGGCTTCCTTTTGTGGGGGAAAGAATTGGCCTGTTCAAGAAAGAGGCCTTCTCGCGTAGGTCTCAAGGTAAGGGCCTCCGATTGCGTGGCACTTGAGCTGTTTTAAGCAACAGCTTTACATCGCCCGACCGATTGACACATCTGTGTTGTCAGCGAGTACTTGAAGTGCATTGGGCCCCGTACACTCTGTAGTAGCTGGCCCGAAACACAGTAAATGTTTTTTATTTATTCATTCACTGGGTGTGGGCGTCGCTGGCAAGGCCACCATTTATTGCCCGTCCCTAATTGACCTCGAAAGGATGGTGGTGAGCCGCCTTATACGACTGGGTGGCTCGCTCGGCCATTTCAGAGGGTCAGTTAAAAGTCTAGCCACATTGCTGTGGGTCTAGAGTCACATATCGGCCAGACCGGGCAAGGACAGTAGATTTCCTTCCCTAAAGGACATTAGCGAACAAGATGGGTTTTTCCGACAATCCAGTGGTTTCATGGTCACCATTACAGATACTAGCTTTTTATTCCAGATTTTTTAAAATATCATTATTTGAATTTAAATTCCCCAGCTGCCGAGATGGGATTTGAATTCCTGTCTCCGGATCATTTGTTCAGACATCTGGTTCACTAATCCAGCAGTAACATATCCACTATGCTACCGTACCTCTGCTACTTCTAGTTCCTAGTGACCTAGTTCCAGGGTAATATTTTAATTCTGAGTTGGCCCTGCCTCTGATTAGCCTCCAATCACTTGTGCTGTGGGTTTGGCCCTTTAATCGAATCCGTTTACAAAGCAACAACTTGCATTTAACGTAGTAAAACATCCCAAGGCGCTTCACAGGAGCGTTATCAAACCTCATTTGACACCGAGCCTCATAAGATATTAGGACAGGCGACCAAAAACCTTGGTCCAAGAGATTGGTTTTAAGGAGCAGCTTCAAGGAGGAGAGAGAGGCGGAGAGGTTCAGGGAGGTAATTCCAGAGCTTAGGGGCCCAGGCAGCCGAAGGCACGGCCGCCAATGGTGGAGCGATTAAAATCAGGGATACTCAAGAGGCCAGAATTGGGGAGCGCAGAGATCTCGGAGGGTTGTGGGGCTGAAGGAGGTTACAGAGATAGGGAGGGACGAGGCCAGGGAGAGATTTGAAAACAAGGATGAGAATTTTAAAATTGAGGCATTGCCAGACTGGGAGCCAATGTAGGTCAGCGAGCACAGTGGGTGATGGGTGAACAGGACTTGCTGTGAGTTAGGACACGGGGCAGCCGAGTTTTGGATGAGCTCAAGTTTACGTAGGGTGGAATGTGGGAGGCCAGCCAGGAGTGCGTTGGAATAGTCAAGTCTAGAGGCAACAAAGGCATGGATGAGGGTTTCAGCAGCGGATGAGCTGAGGCAGGGGCGGAGTCGGGCGATGTTACGGAGGTGGAGGTATGGTCATCCAACATATTTGATAAACTCTCAGGCCACCCGTAGTAGCTCCTGACTCCAATGTTGTGATTGGTCCCCAGACGGTGCAGGTCTGTTGTCTTGTCTAGAGGTGTACAGCTGGGGAGGACCATCCAGAACCGTAGCGGTCAACGGTCAGGGTCTGTAATCCTCCCGAATAGTTACTTTGCACCTTACTGTATTTATGTGTGGACAGGAAACTAGTCTTACAAGCCTAGACTTTGAGCGAGTCCTATTCTTAGAAACATATTAGTCCAAAAAGCATGCTTCGGATTACTTCAAACCGTACAGGCTGAACAGTAATTCTTGTTGTAAAGGATTAGACGGTAAACCCTAATGACCTATCAACATGCTTCATAGAACATGTAGGTGGATGTTTACACAATTTACCACAATTCCAATTCCTGATTACATTAGGAAGAGTATGCAGATTTAACAGTTCAGACACACACAGACACACACACACACAGACACAAACACAGATACAAACACACACACCCGCACAGACACACATGCACACAAACACACACAGACACACGCACTCACACACACACTCACAGACACAAATACACACACACCCACACCCAGACACGCACACACGCCCGCGCACACGCCGGCACACACGCCCGCCGGGGCACACCCATGCCCACACCCAGACACACACGCACACCCAGACACACACGCACACCCAGACACACACGCACACCCAGACACACACACACGTGCATGCATGCACACAGACCAAGGTGACTGGGTACAGCACCTGTCGCCGGCTGGGATCACAGCCAGAGCTAAGCACACGAGTGGGCTCAGATATGATGCACACTGCAGTTGAATAGCCTGCCGACAGTCACTGGCGAGGCTCGCGCACCAAGAACAGTTACAAGGTACGAGGGGGCAACTAGCGGCCATGGAACTGTCCCGGACAAAAATATCTCCTTCAGCTTTCAGTGAGAGCGCGTAAGTTGTTTGGTTGAAAATAAGAACGGACTGAGTTATTGTAAAACTCAATTACTTCAGTGTCAGGAAGTTACAGCTGCCGTCGAATTGAAACGGCTCAGAAGGCAAATTGTAAATTGTTCCAGTCTTCACTTCAATCAGACATTAAAGTAGCTTTCAGATGCAATTTGTGGCTGGAGCACTGTTGCCGCTCGAGGGTAGCTTAGTGTTCTTGGCCAACCTGTGTGTATATATATATTGGAGTGAAGAGGAGGGAGGTACATTGAGCATGCACGCTACATAGCAAGGAAGAATATAAAAGGATTACAGGGGAAGGGTAAGGGGCGGCTGGGATTCGCCTTTCTTTGCACTTTCAGTAAAAACACTAACTCTACAAAGTCGTACAGCACACTAAACCAGATTAGCATTGCACAGCCCTTACACAACTAAGAACATAAGAAATAGGAGCAGGAGTCGGCTATACGGCCACTCGAGCCTGCTCCGCCATTCAATAACATCATGGCTGATCATCGACCTCAACTCCACTTTCCTGCCCGATGCTCATATCCCTTGATTCCCTTAGAGTCCAAAAATCTCTCGATCTCAGCCTTGAATATACTCAACGACTGAGCCTCCACAGCCCTCTGGGGTAGAGAATTCCAAAGATTCACCACCCTCTGAGTGAAGAAATTTCTCCTCATCTCAGTCCTAAATGGCCGACCCATTATCCTGAGACTGTGACCCCTGGTTCTAGACTCTCCAGGGGGAGACATCCTCTCAGTATCTACCCTGTCAATCCCCCTCAGAATCTTATATGTTTCAACTCCCAAAATCTCTAAAGCTAGTTTACAGCATGCTCAGGAATGATCCTGGCAGGTGAGGCGGAGTGAATGTTTGCCTTTGTTACTACAGGGTTATAGCCTATGAAACCCAGGCAGAGAGGACCTGCGGGAAGGAGGGAGGAGGACAGTAGGAGTGTGTGTGTGTGCGCTAGGCCATTGTAGCAGAGCCTGGTCTCCAATCGTCTTGGATCCCCTTGCCATTGGACGAAGACCTTGCTCTGTCAAGCCCCGTGTGGTAGCTGGTGTGCAACGGCCACCCCACGTTAAAAGAATTCACACACAGGCATCTTCCACCCTTTAAAATGAAGCTCGGGACCTGGAACGTCAGGACCCTCACGGACAACCCCAGCTGTGACAGAGACAGTAGGTCCCGCATTGGACTCATCAGTCACCTGAGAACTCATTTTTAGTGTGGAAGCAAGTCATCCTCGGTTCCGAGGGACTGCCTAAGAAGAAGAAGATTAGTCTAACACCAGAACAGATGGTGACTGCCTGCGTACTTGTGCTCCAGTCAAAGACCTACCACTGGCACAGGCAAGGTGGGCTGAAGGGCCTCCTTCTGTGCTGCAAATTTTTTGTGCGGCCCGGTTTTTCTTCACACTTCCTCCGGCCTTCGGCAGTGCGCCCTTTTACCGCGCCATCTCTATGATGGTGAGGCCCAAGGCCCCGTATCTCAGGAGCCTCACTGTTCCGGCGCCGGGGATTTATCCTCATTCCCCCAAACGTTCAGTGGGCACTCCCGAATTTCTAGGCTCACATTTCTATACAGCAACTGATCCCATCCTCAAATCCCAAAGTGCTTCACAACCGCGACTACATTTGAAGCGTAGCCGCAGTTTTTTTTCCTGTAGACAAACGGGACAGCCAAGTTATGAGCAGCAAGATCCCACAAATGATAAACTAAGTTGGAAAAGTCTGATTTTATCGGTGTTGGTTGAGGGATGAATGTTGGCCAGAAGACAGGAGAACCATCTGCTGCACTTCAGACAGTGCCATGAGATATTGTAAATTTCCACTCGAACAGGCAAATGGACCTAGGTTTAATGCCTCCTCGAAAGATGGCACCTCTGACAGTGCAGCACTCCCTCAGGACTGCACTAGCCTAGTTTATGTGCTCAGGTTGCTGGAGTGCAGAATCTGTTGATTTAAGAGGAGTATTCTGTATTGTTACTCATCTCCTGAACTACCCAGCCCATAACCCTACAGATAAAGACCTAGGAGTTCCCTTGAGCAATATTATTGTATGATTACTGAACAGAAAGAAGAAAGAAAGACTTGCATTTATGTAGCGCCTTTCACGACCACTGGACGTCTCAAAATGCTTTACAGCCAATGAAGTATTTTTGAAGTGCAGTCACTTGTAATGTGGGAAACACGGCAGCCAATTTGCGCACAGCAAGCTCCCACAAACAGCAATGTGATAATGACCAGATAATCTGTTTTAGTGATGTTGATTGAGGGATAAATATTGGCCAGGACACCGGGGAGAACTCCCCTGCTCTTCTTCGAAATAGTGCCGCGGGATCTTTTACGTCCACCTGAGAGAGCAGACGGGGCCTCGGTTTAACGTCTCATCCGAAAGACGGCACTTCCCACAGTGCGGCACTCCCTCAGCACTGCACTGGAGTGTCAGCCTAGATTTTGTTCTCCAGTCTCTGGAGTGGGACTTGAACCCACAACCTTCTGACTCAGAGGCGAGAGAGTGCTACCCACTGAGCCACTTGCTGACACCTAATAAAATGAGACAGGCACATAATAAAACTCCTCTTGTCTATCTGAACAGAGGCATGAACCTGTTTTGAGTTCCATTCAGTAATACAGGAAACTTTCGATTAACCGGCCCCTAAATAACTGGAAATGTCGGTTAACCGGCATAATTCAGGAGTAGGTTCAGGTAACTTTTATTACTTTTATTAGTCCACTTGTTGCTGTGCAAGGGTGTGGCTGCAGCTGTTGCTAAGCTACAGAGACGCTTGCAACTTGTGGACGTTGTTCTGAAGCTGTTGCTAAGCAACAGGGTTTGTTGCTTTATACGATCTTTTACTATAGTGTTCGGTTATCCGGAATTGTTGCTGAACCGGCACCACGTCGGTCCCGTCCGTGCCGGACACCAGAAAGTTTCCTGTATTGCACAACGAGCCTAACTGCATCGGGAGCAGGCGAGCAGCTGCAGAGGTCTGACTCAAAAAGCCACTTGGGATAGGACAGAGCAGTAGGGGGATGTACTTCGAATGTGCTGATGGGTTTAAATGGTGAAAGTTTTTTTTTTAAAAGATCCCAAGATGACTCCTGGCTTAATCTGGAAAAACAAATAAAGGCCCAGGTTCCTCACTGTTTGCCCTTAGTATATTTTTTTTAAAGCGGCTAGCAACAAAACCGACTTTGTAAAGCAAAAGCAATGTTGTGGGTTTTAACATGATAGCAAAATACTGCGGATGCTGGAAATCCAAAATAACAACAGTGTCATAAATCGCAACTTCTACAAGAAGTAACTCAGGAAGTACTGCTGAACGGCCAGCTGAGGGCGCCGTCCGAGGTGTATAAATACTCGGGCGTGGGCCCACCTTGACCAGAGACAATGTGGAAACAGGAAGCTAGTGACTACTAACTAGACCTCCATGTTTTGTTACAAGTCGATTAAAGCCTTGCTTTATGTACAACCAAGTGCGTAGTGAGTCTTTATTACGTCAAACAGAAAATGCTGGAAAAACTCAGCAGGCCAGGCAACATCCGTGGAGAGAGAAATAGAGTCAACGTTTCGGGTCGAAACCCTTCGTCAGGACGAAGGGTTTCGACCTGAAACGTTGACTCTATTTCTCTCTCCACGGATGTTGCCTGGCCTGCTGAGTTTTTCCAGCATTTTCTGTTGTGGGTTTTAAGAGGTTTTTTTTCCCAGGTGCCTTTCATCGAGTCCGCAGACAGTCTCGGGTTATCGTCCATCTTCTCTGATGTTGCTGATCGTTGCTGACATGCCATTGATTCCCTCCAGTTGCTTACAAACCATATTCTTTTAAGAGGAAACGTTGGATCAAGTACG
This sequence comes from Somniosus microcephalus, assembly GCF_052327205.1. Taxonomy (NCBI): domain Eukaryota; kingdom Metazoa; phylum Chordata; class Chondrichthyes; order Squaliformes; family Somniosidae; genus Somniosus; species Somniosus microcephalus. The sequence goes on along the minus strand of NC_141015.1, from coordinate 35,339,565 downwards.
CGATTCCACAAACCCCCCCTCCCCCCCCCCCCCCCGACCCCTGTCACTCAATCCATATCCAGAGATGTTTGAAGCTTTAGACCAGAGTACAATTTTAGCCCATGGTTAAATTTGCATAAATTGTGTCAGCTTGGCTCAGTGGTAGCACTCTGAGTCAGAAGGTTCAAATCCCGCTGCAGGACTTGAGCAGATGATCTAGGCTGACACCCCAGTGCAGTACCGAGGGAGTGCTGCACTGTCAGAGGTGCCGTCTCTCAGGCGAGTCGTTAAGCAAAGGTCTTTCCCGTCTGCCCGTGTGGGTGAATATAAAAGATCCCATTGCTGTTTTGTCTTCTGAAGAGCAGGGAGTTCTCCAGACGCCCTGGCCAACATACATCCGTCAACCAACACCGGGTTACCTTATCGTTCATCTCATTGCTGTGTGTGGGACCTTACTGTGCGCAAATTGGCTGTCATGTTTGACTACAAAACAACACTGACTGCACTTCCAAAGTACTTTTTTGGCTGTGGAGTGCTTTGGGATGTCCTGAGGACTTGAAAGACCCCCTTATAGATGCAAGTTCTTTCTATTCATACTTTTTTTCATTCTAATTCTTTCCCTTTTCTCCTCTCATCCTCTCCCTTGACTCGTTCTGGGATGCAGTTCTTTGGGCGCTGGTAACACTTTGACAACTTGCCCAAGTTGCTTCTCTGTATGTGAATCTAGACAGTGGCTGCAGGCGAGCGAGTTAATCTCTGTGCCCAGCCCAATCTTTTTCCTGAAGTGCTCTTGTCCAGCAGGGATTGCTGGATTACGATCAGGAGCAGTCAAAATAGCATGGGATCTCACTCGGGCTGAATTTTATTTTTCCTCTGAAACTATGCCCAGTTATGCTGACGTCAATTGATAGCACCTCTACTGAGAGCAGCTACCTTAGCACAGACTGGGGGTTGAACCCCCGACCTTGCTGGCTTGTGCAGCTGAGGTTCGCACTGTCTTCACCAAACGAGACATTCAGGGGCACGTCTGTGGTTTATACAGAAATGTTGATGGCTACCACATCAGTCCTCCTCAAAGAAGGAGTCCTCTCGAGTGCCTGTTTTAAACTTTTTGAAAAGATCTTTTGTCTTTTTCTCTTGCATATTTCCTTGCATGAGAATTACCTACGATGACTTGCCTGCCAAACTGTTGATTGGCCATTGCTTTCATTGTAACTAGAATCATACAGCACAGAAGAAGGCCATTCGGCCCACCGTGGCTGTGCTGGTTCTTTGAAAGAGCTCTCCAATTAGTTCCACTCGCCCGCTTTTCCTTTTCAAGTATTTATCCAATTCCCTTTTGAAAGTCACTGTTGAATCTGCATCCACCGCCCTTTCAGGTAGTGCGTTCCAGATCGTCATAACTCGCTGGGTTTAGGTGGTAGAGGTCGCGGCTCCCAAACCCGCGACCTCTTCCACCTAGAAGGACAAGGGCAGCAGGCACACGGGAACACCACCACCTCCAAGTTCCCCTCCAAGTCACACCCCATCCTGACTTAGAAGTGTATCGGCCAATCCTTCATCGTCACTGGGTCAAAATCCTGGAACTCCCTCCCTAACAGCACTGTGGGAGCACCTTCACCACACAGGACTGCAGCGGTTCAAGAAGGCGGCTCACCACCCCCTTCTCAAGGGGCAATCAGGGATGGGCAATAAATGCTGGCTTTGCCGGCGATGCCCACGTTCCAAGAACAAATTTTTTTTTAAAAAGAAAAATTCTCCTCATCTCCCCCCTGGTTCAGTGTCTTGTAACAATCAGGCCAACTGAACTCAAATGACCAGTTTTGGAGATGGTCCTCTTCAATGCTAGTGCTTCTTTTGGAAAAAACCTTTCTGTGCTAACTTGATTTTAAACAGATTGTGGGTCAGTTCGTTGGGGGCCATTGCCTATTTTGACTCACTGGTTTCATCAGACACATGTAGTCACTCTGCTAAAGCTCTTCCCTGACATGAATCAGTCATTCATGAAAGAAAGACTTATGAAATAATACTGAGCAGCCTGCGGGTGGCGCTGCCCAGGGAGAGTATAAATACTCGGGCACGGGCCCAGCTTGCGCAGGACATTCTTAACAGGAACTAGTGAAGGACACAACTAGACCTCCATGTTGTAAAACAGTTGATTAAAGCTTTGTTTAACGCTTAGACCAAGTGTCGAGTAGTTTTCTTACATCACTCCCTCTCTCAAATGTTTTTTTCCAGGAGCCAACGAGGAAGATGAAGGTGACGACATGCTGCTGAAGCACCGGAACGAGTTCTGGTGGTTTCCCCACATGTGGAGTCACATGCAACCACATCTGTTCCACAACGAGACGGTGTTAGCCGAGCAGATGAAACTGAACAAGCAGTTTGCGCTGGTATGTCATGAGCTTGGGATCTGGAAACTGCAGTGAAGACCTTTTGTGAAGCCAGCTTTTCATTGCCCATTCTACAAATCGTGGGATTCACCAAACCTGCCCAATGCTTTAACCCAGTATGATGGGTACAATAAAAATGTTTAAATTCACAGAATCATACAGCACAGAAGGAGGCCATTCGTCCCATCGTGCCTGTGCCGGCTCTTTGAAAGAGCTCTCCAATTAGTCCCACTTCCCCTGCTCTTTCCCCCGTAGCCCTGTTACTTTTTTCCCTTCAAGTATTTATCCAATTTCCTTTTGAATATTACTATTGAATCTGCTTCTACCGCCCTTTCAGGCAGCACATTCCAGATCACAACAAGTCACTGCGTAAAAAAATGTTTCCTCATGTCGCCTCTGGTTCTTTTGCCAGTCACCTTAAATCTGTGCCCTCTGGTTACCGACCCTCCTGCCACTGGAAACAGATTCTCCTTAGTTATTCTTATCAAAAGCATTCATGATTTTGAACGCCTTTATCAAATCTCCTCTTAACCTTCTGTGCTGTAAGGAGAACAACCCCAGCTTCTCCAGTTTCTCCACATAACTGAAGTCCCTCATCCCCTGGTACCATTCTGGTAAATCTCTTCTCCTACCTCTCTGAGGCAGAAGAGGAGTGCAGAGATCTCTGAGGGACCTGCTCTCAGCAAATGTAGGTACTGCTGGGCCTTTCGGAGACGTATCTGGTCGGATTGCCAGGGTACCCAGAACGTGTCTGTCCCTCAGATATGCCCCCAAACCGGAAAGGTGGGCAGGTGAAACATCTGCCTCCCCACCTCCTCCAACACCTTGGGCAGAATGTCGTGTGCGTTGAGCAGTGGCCGGAGCTGGATTCTGTCCCAGATCCCAGTGCCTCCATCTGTATAGCCCAGAATCCCACCCCTAGACGGAGTGCACTCTCTGCCCTACATTGTTGGGGCTGAGTAGAGGGAGCTTTACACCCGATCCAAATTAAGCCTGAACTGAACAGTGTTTAACACCAGACCCTTAAATTGATCAGCTGCTCCATTCCCCAACCCAATCCACACAAACTTAATTTGGTAAACATAGCAACATTCAGAACAGGAGGAGGCCATTCAGCCCCTCGAGCCTGTTCCACCATTCAGTTGGATCATGGCTGATGTGTACCTCAACTTCATTTACCCGCCTTGGTTCCGTAACCCTTAATACCCTAGTCCAACAGAAATCTATCAATCTCAATTTTGAAATTTTCAAATGACCCCTCCAGCCTCAACAGCTTTTTGGGGGAGGGTGTTCCAGATTTCCACCACCCTTTGTGTGAAGAAGTGCTTCCTGACATCACCCCTGAATGGCCTGGCTCCAATTTTAAGGTTATGCACCCTTGTTCTGGACTCTGCCCACCAGAGAAAATAGTTTCTCTCTATCTAACCCTATCAACTCCTTAAATCATCTTACACACCTCAATTAGATCGCCCCTTAATCTTCTAAACTCCTGGGAATACAAGCCCAGTCTGTGCAACCTGTCCTAAGAACATAAGAAATAGGAGCAGGAGTCGGCCATTCGGCCCCTCGAGCCTGCTCCGCCATTCAATAAGATCATGGCTGATCTGATCTTGGCCTCAACTCCACTTTCCCGCCCGCTCCCCATAACCCTCGACTCCCCTGTTGCTCCAATATCTGTCTATCTCCACCTTGAATATATTCACTGACTCGGCCTCCACAGCTCTCTGGGGCAGAGAATTCCAAAGATTCACCACCCTCAGAGAGAAGAAATTCCTCCTCATCTCCGATTTAAATCTTTCAGCCCCGGAAAGGAAAAACAAAAGCTGGCGAATTTTGCTAGGATGCCGCGGGTGTGAAACAAGAGCCTCCTCAAACGGCGACGCAAAATAGCCGCATGAATGACTAAAGAGGATTTCTGGAAATGAATCTGCATTAATTTGTAGTCGCTATAATTTGCCCGTGGCTAGCTTCGACTTTTATTGAAAAGGAAAAGCATTGTGAAAATGTCTTCGTTATTTTGTATTCACCGAATTGCTGACGTTTTCTGGCTGGAACAGCAGTGAGTGCAGGCGATGAAACAAAAAAAAGCGACATGAGCAAGCACAGCCCCAGCTAGTTCAAAGGTGCTTCGAGCGCGGGTGATTTTCCGGTAGAATTTTGCCTCTTTGACAGCAGATCTTCAAGGGCAACAGCGTGGAATTATATATATATATTTTTTTAAATGACAAGTGACTGCCAATCTGATCCTTTGGGGCATTTTCTGGAAAGCGTCCAGTGCAGACGGGCAGTGGATTGAGCTAGTCAGCAGGCTGAGTGACTCACAAAGTCCTGTTAAAGCAAAAACCTAGGAAGAGGTGAGCGGCTAGCAACTGGAATCAGAAACCGATGATTTATACCGTGGCTCCATATAGAATAGGAATTTTTTTTTTTTACAAAAACAAGTCTAGTTAATTGGCCCTGAATTATTTTGCAGCATAACCTGCATTCTTAGGTTTTTTGGAAGACATATCTGGTTTTTAAAAAAACTTTTATAGCAGAATAAACATTTAAAACATCGTTTCAAGACGATTTAATGGCTTCCCCAGATGGCTGTTTGGGTTTACCCAGTGTATAGGAGGCTCAAAGAAACTAGAAATGTTGTCTCTTCAACCCCTCATCTCTGTCGAGTTAGCTAGTCTCAACGGTCCTTTGGTCACATTGGGAAAATTCCCCAGGGTATCTGCTCCTGACCACCCCTCCGGTTCACCTCACCAACTCGGCTGAAAGAAAGACTTGCCTTTATATAGCGCCTTTCACAGCCACCTGACGCCTCAAAGCGCTTTACAGCCAATTAAGTACTTTTTGAAGTGTAATCACTGTTGTAAAGTGGGAAACGCGGCAGCCAATTTGCGCACAGCAAGGTCCCACAAACAGCAATATGATAATGACCAGATAATCTGTTTTTGTTATGTTGGTTAAGGGATAAGTAAAGGAATCGTACAGCACAGAAGGAGGCCATTCGGCCCATCGTGCCTGTGCCGGCTCTTTGAAAGAGCCAGGACACCGGGGAGAACTCCCCTGCTCGTCTTCGAAAAAGTGCCGCAGGATTTTTTGACATCCACCTGAGAGAGCAGACGGGGCCTCAGTTTAACGTCTCATCCAAAAGACGGCACCTCCGACAGTGTGGCACTCCCTCAGCACTGCACTGGGAGTGTCAGCCTAGCTTCATGTGCTCAAGTTTCTGGAGTGGGACTTGAACCCACAACCTTCTGACTCGGAGGCGAGGGTGCTACCCACTGAGCCCCGGCTGACGCTGTGCAAGTCCGCATGTGTGGACTTCAGGCCCCTCGGGGATTCCTGTGCTTCCCCTCATGGTTCAATAGCCTGCAGACCGGCGAGGCTCACTGATGAATGCAGCCCACTTAGACAATGTACAAGCAGGCAATTGGCAAAAGAACCAGAGGGGGAGGTGAGGAGAATTTTATTTTTTACGCGGCGAGTTGTTGTGATCTGGAACGCGCTGCCTGAAAGGGCGGTGGAAGCGGATTCAATAGTAACTTTCAAAAGGGAATTGGATAAATACTTGAAGAGGAAAAAAAATTGCAGGGCTATGAGGAAAGGGCAGGGAGGAGTCGAACTAATTGGAGAGCTCTTTCAAAGAGCTGGCACAGGCACGATGGGCTGAATGGCCTCCTTCTGTGCTGTAAGATTCTATGTGGAGCTGCACCGCAGCCGAGCAAGAGAGGAGATAAAAGTGATTAGAAAATAATAGTTTACGATATTGAATTCTGTTTTTGATAGGCCGAAGAAAAACCCAATGCAGTTGTGTCTGCCCTCAGCTCAGGCTGGTACCTAGGTTGCTTGTTTCAGAGCTTCCGTGGATCAGCTTGTGGCCACAGATGAGAATGGGGATTTCCTTCGTGAGATAATCAGAATGTTTTTACGATTTTAACACATACAAAATTCTTACAGGGCTTGACAGGGTAGATGCTAGGAGGGTGTTTCCCCCTGGCTGGGGAGTCTAGAACCAGGGGTCACAGTCTCAGAATAAGGGGTCGGCCATTTAGGACTGAGATGCGGTGAAATTTCTTCACTCAGAGGGTGGTGAATCTTTGGAATTCTCTACCCCAGAGGGCTGTGGAGGCTCAGTCGTTGAGTATATTCAAGACAGAGATCGATAGATTTTTGGATATTAAGGGAATCAAGGAATATGGAGATCGAGCGGAAAAGTGGAGATGAGGTCGATGATCAGCCATGATCTTATTGAATGGCGGAGCAGGCTCGAGGGGCCGAATGGCCGACTCCTGCTCCTAGTTCTTATGTTAATCCGGTTTTTCCTTTGCTCTACTGCACACACAAGCCCACAATAGTTTTGCTGTGAAGGAAGGTGGGAAATATCCAACCAAACCTCGTGTGAATGAAGAAAATTCCCCTTTCACGAATGCCAACGCCAACCTGTTCCCTTGCAAAGACTTTCCTTCAACCTTAAAAAGTTTACTATTCCAGGCCAAATCCTGGATTCCTCCCAAAAGGTAGGATGAGCCAGTCCAGATGCTTGGATTGGATAAGCACCCTCTGATATTCCTGGGACATTTCTGACCAGCAACTACTTTCTCAATTTGGCACGAGGGTTGCCAATCCTCCAGGGTTGCCCTGGAGACTCCTGGAATTAATCTCCAGGACATTGCCGTGAGTAAAAACCCGGGAGAAAAAATCATAGAAGCACCGAGGAGGAAAAAAAAGTCTTCCTTGAACACTTTTAATGATTAATCATATAAATATTGGAGGTGGGTGGAAAGGCTGTTTGGCAAACAGACAAGAATCGTCCAATCGGGGAGCGAAGGGTGAGGATTGACGTATTGGGCGACCAATGGTGGAATCGTGGGGGCGGAGCAGTTGGAGGAGGGAGGTCATGTGATGGAACCTCCTGGAATACACCCAACCAGAGTTGGCAACCCTATTTGTCAGCAGCCTGGAGAACATTAGTTCAAGGGTTCTAACCAGTTTAGAAGCATCCTGACCTGAAGACCCCATCCTCTATTTTGATTGAGCTCTGAAGACCAATCCTTCTGAGGTCCTGTCAGTGTATATCCACACGGCCTGAAATCACACTGTGGACCACAGGCGTATGAACACTTAGGTGGTTGGTGTGAAATTCCTCTCTCTAGCCCTGTACTTCATGACCTACATTGGCTCCCAGTCCGGCAACACCTTGATTTTAAGATTCTCATCCTTATTTTCAAATCCCTCCATGGCCTCGCCCCTCCCTATCTCTGTAAACTCCTCCAGCCCCACAACCCCCCCCGGGATCTCTTCGCTGCTCCAATTCTGGCCTCTTGCGCATCCCAGATTTTCAGCGCTCCGCCATTGGCGGCCATGCCTTCAGCTGCCTGGGACCCTAAGCTCTGGAATTCCCTCCCTAAACCTCTCCGCCTCTCTACCTCGCTCTCCTTCTTTAAAGACGCTCCTTAAAACCTATCTCTTTGACCAAGACGTGTCCCAATATCTCCTTATGTGGCTCGGTGTCAAATTGTGTCTGATAATCACTCCTGTGAAGTGCCTTGGGACATTTTACTACGCTAAAAGGCGCTATATAGATGCAAGTTGTTTTAGTGAACCCATTTATTTTAAACAATTATAGAGGGATTTCAGATGAATATGTTCAGGGTTCATAGGCCAGTATCCCAGTGTGATTTCAGGACCATGATGCTCATTAAGACCCCAGGCCTTCTCCAAGTAAAATGGGACAGAGATCTCCAACTCAATTAGTCCCTCTTCATTCTCTCTGATAACAGAATAAGGGTAAGGTCCTTCAGAACATTCATTATCAGAACTAAACTTCTTGCCTAAAGGTTTTGTTGCAGCAAGGGGTCTTTGTATCAGGAGGTCAAGCAAACCTCTGCGGTTGTGCGATTTGAAATGGCCTTGGATTTAGATTATTCTGCACAGTTTCTGGGAAGAGCATCAATGCATACTAATACCACAACTCAAATATCTGCAGACATCTCGGGGTTAGAAACAATGAAATAGCATTGGCCTCCAGAGATATATGGGCCAACATTGCGAGGCTGTACTCCTAGGCCTGACAGTGAAGACGCAACTCGCATCTTCAGTCCTGCATCGTAGATACCAGCCCTGACACAAAGTCCTTTCGTCATCCAGGCACCCCTAACGAACACAAAAAGAAAGTACTGCGGATGCTGGAAATCTGAAATAAAAACAGAAAATGCTGGAGAAACTTAGCAGGCCAGGGCAGCATCTGTGAAGAGAGAAACAGAGTTAACGTTTCAGGTCGATGACCTTTCGTCAGAACTGGAAAAAGCTGGAAATGGAACAGATTTACACTTCATCTAGAGCCATCCTTTGTTTCTTAACCTGTCCCATTACCATCTCCTCTCGCCTTGAATATCTCTTAATGTCTCTTAACCTCTCCTGCCTTCTATCCTATCACAGACCTTCCCTTTTGTTCTTTCATCCCCTCCCCCCTTTTCCAGCCTCTTCACTTGCTTAAAAATCTGTTCCATTTCCTGCTTTTTTTCCAGTTCTGACGAAGGGTCATCGACCTGAAACGTTAACTCTTGTTTCTCTCTTCACAGATGCTGCCTGAGCCAGCTGAGTTTCTCCGGCATTTTCTGTTTTTATTTACCCCTAATGAACGCTGCTGACACTTGTAGGGAGGGATTAGGACAGGAAAGCAGGGTGAGGCCTCCCTTCCGGCGGCAGATGAGTTTGACAGACCTTGCGAAATGCTTAATCACTGCTGGAGAGCGCTGTGGACTGCTCGTGTTTTATTCATGCTTTTTTTGAGTTGAAATCACTGTGTGCCGCATTGCAATGACTGGTAATTTGCCTTTAATCGCTCAAGTAGGCCGGGGTAATGGGAATGCATCAGAATTTATTTGGCCAAGTGAAATGGCAGTGCATCGCTGTGTCAGAAACATTGAGCTGTGACGTGGCCACGGTTGCTCTCTCGGGGCCACACAAAGAGAAGTCTGTCCGCTAGCAAACGGACACTGGAGTCGGCTCCTGTTACCGCGTCTGTTATCAGAGATCGCTCATTTATAATGGACCTTTCCCCCATGGTTCCTCCAGGAGCCCCATTATCAGTCAGTGCAGCAGCTCAAGCCTTGATAGGATGATCCTCCCCAACCCAGGCTACCCCCAGCTGAATAAGGAGAGCTGGCTTTTCCTGATTTCCCGACAGCTCTATTATGTGACTGGGCTTGACTGTTTATTGAGGATAACTTCAGTGTCAACAGAAAACGCTGGAAAAACTCAGCAGGCCAGGCAACATCCGTGGAGAGAGAAACAGAGTCGATGTTTTGGGTCGAAACCCTTCTACAGAACTGAGAGAAAAGGCAGGAAATGAAACAAAAGGCCAGTTTGGGGGCTGGGAAATGGGGGAGGGGATGAAAGAAGAGACATTAAGAGATATTCAAGGTGAGACGAGATGGTAATAGGACAGGTAAAGAACAGACAATGGCTCTAGATGAAGTGTGAAATGCGCTGGCAGAGGGAGAGACAGCTGCCATGTGGGAGAGAGAAAAAAGGAAAAGGCACAAACCAAAAGCGTGGATAAAAAATATAAAAATATAATAGGGGCCGAGTTTATGATCTGAATTTGTTGAACTCGATATTGAGTCCGGAAGGCTGTAAAGTGCCTAATTGGAAGATGAGGTGCTGTTCCTCGAGTTTACGGTGAGCTTCCGTGAAACAATGCAAGAGGCCGCAGACGGTGAGGTCCGAGTGGGAATGGGGCGGTGAATTGAAATGACGAATGTGGGGTTTCTGACACACAAAAAAGTGTTAGCCAGCTCCACGCAATTTTCCCTCAAGTGGCCAATTAATTCCCAGCATGTGGGAAGCCTTGCTAATTGTCCAATTCGAGTCAGAAATCCCCACACTATGATGTCATCATTCGTGGTGCTTTCAAAGTGTCCAGCAAGCTTCTCCACCTCTGCTGGCTTCTCAACCACTCTTGCACAATGGCAGAGGAGCCTGCACCAGCTGCTGCCAGCGGCAGAGGCCGAGCTGCCTTCAAATTCGACAAGGCTTCACTGCAGGCATTATTGGATGGGGTTAGGGCCCACAGGGAGGTTTTCTTCCCTAGGTCAGGGAGGAAGAGGCCTCCCACTGAGACCAATGCTGCATGGATGCAGGTGTCAGCAGATGCCAACTCGCTGGGAGTCACCAGAAGAACCTTGGCATTACATCTCTAACTCCTTCCTTTACTCCCCCACAGTACCATCCAGAGCCCCCGTCCTCACTGTGGAGGAGGAAGAGGCTGTGCAGCCAGACTCCTCAGAGGAAGCTCCAACCCCTGAGGGCGCAGCATCAGCAGAAGTAAGCGCACCCAGCACCAGCGCAGACACTCACACCTCGGGGGAACCTTCGGGACATAGAGTAGTGTTGTCACCTGGTGTTTCACAGCTCACAAGTGAGCCTCAGCAGATTCTGGAGACAGGGACAGCAGTAGAGAGTCCTCGTCGGAGGGCGCAGGACTCTGCCAGCTCAGCTCAGCTGTGCTGCATGACGACCCTCTGCCTCTGGGTCCATCCGCAAGAGAAGAGGTGATGGATCTCCATGCACAGATGCAGGAGTCTCTGGCAGGTTTTGTCTCCAGGGTCGCTGCGAGTGCTGAGCAAATGGAGGAGTCCATAGCGACCATGAGCAAAGCCTTTGTGGAGTCATTGGCGCATGAACGCATCACCATGGAAAGGTTGGCAACCTCCATGCAGGAGATAACTCGCCAGGGTACGGAAAACATGGTGAGTGCTCATAAGAGAATGACATCTCTTGAGGAGCGTTGGCCATCTGTTGAACAGAGAAACCAGATCTTCATGGAAGTCCTTCTGAGTAGGACTGCCAGTGCAGAAACGGGTCCCACTGGCCCCCTAAAGTGCAGCAAGGTGCTCTCAAGCCACTTCCAAGCGCTGGCCCCTTCTGGCCTGTGCAGCTTCAGGTGAGTGAGCAGCAGCCTGGTGCTCCTGGTGCTCATCCTGCTGTTCCTGGTTCTGCTGCTGCCGCCTCTGTTGTTGGAGATCCTCTAATGCCAGGAAGGGAACGTCCCAAAGGCCTCCCATGCTTCTGGCAGATGCCTCTGTTGAGGGGACGCTGAGTTAGGGTGGTGAGAGGGGCTTCCCAGGAGCTCACACTGGAGAAGTGTGTGAGGCTCTAACTTTCTGCAGCTGCTCCTAAGGCTTCAAAAAGTTCCCCCAAGCCTTGATCAACAAGGTCCTGCAGCCTGCAAATGCTGCCTCTTTAAATCTCTTCAGCCCTCAGCGACCTGCTGCTGCAAGCAAGCAAGCCAGCTGTTTTCACGCCAGCTCTCAGCAGCGGGGTTCCCCGCAGGCGGGTTTCAGGTGGGGAAAGCCCCAAAGTCGCAACGGCACGGGAAAATCCACTTCAACAAGCAGATAATTGCTTGTTAGTGCTCCGACGACCAGTCCCGCCAGCGGCGGCCGGGACTGAAGCGGGGCGCGCGCGGAAACGGCAGTCCGAAAGTCGGACGGGGTGAGGAATCAGGCGGGGGTCATTTCCACATGAATGACAAGATTCATGTCACTGCTCAAATGTAACCACTGTGGGTGGGTTGGCAACGGGAACGTTGGTCGCACAACGGGAAGACCCTCAATCCCAGCCTCAACTGACCCCTGTGCTCAATCTTCGACTGGACGGTGAGCACCACAAGTGTTGCCAGGTTGTCTGAGGTACGGAGGAAAACTATCTGGGGGTGAGGGAAGGTACCTGTCAAGCGCCCAATGAAAGCCAGCACCTACGCAGAGTAGGGTATTGTGGGCTGACTTGCATAGAGGTAACGTACAGAGAGTGACTATGTTATGACGCCCCACTCCACGGAGACATGAGCGCCTAATCTAGGCTGGCACTCCAGAGCAGTACTGACAGAGCACTGCACTAACTTCAGGTGGATTATTAAACCAAAGCCCTGTCTGCCTGTTCGGGTTGATGTTGAAGATCCAATGGTTGAAGACCTGGGCCCACACTCCTCCCTCAACCAACGCCAGCAAAAATAGATGAACTGGCTGTCCATTTGCCAACATAGCCTTTGCCACCCCTCAACACGATTCATAATGTCTGAAACGTTGAGATGTAACGTTACGCCGTGGGTGAATTTTTCCTTTAAAAAAAAAAAAAAAAATTGGATTGTTCTGTGACTGATGTGAAGAAATCGCCGGGTTGAATTTTGTCTCCATAACCTGGGTGATAATCTAGTTCATAGAACCATACAGCACAGAAGGAGGCCGTTCGGCCCATCATTCCCATTCTGGCTCTCTGAGAGCTGTCCAATTAGTCCCACTCCCCCTGCTCGTTCCTCGTAGCCCTGCAAATTTCTCCTTTACAAGTATTTATCCAAATTTCTTTTGAATGCTGTGTTTAAAAAAAAAAAAAATTTAAAAAAAAAAATTAAAAAAAATTCTCCTCCTCCTCCCCCTCAGGTTCTTTTGACAAATTATTTTAAATCCGTGTCTTCTGGTTACTGACACTCCTGCCAGAGGAAACAGTTTCTCCCGATCTACTCTATCAAAACCCCTCGTAATTTTGAACGCCTCTATTAAATCTCCCCTTAACCTTCTCTTGTTATAGAACCCGCCTGATTTGTATTGCGTTGAGATCTGCGGAACGATCATCAGGCAGGTTCCATCAGATGATGTTTCGAGGGCTGTGCTTGCTGAAGTATTTTTTTTTCAGAATAACCTTTTCTAACCAGAGTTCCGAACTCTTACAGGACCATGGAATCCCGACCGACATGGGTTATGCAGTGGCACCGCATCACTCGGGGGTGTACCCAGTTCACACGCAGCTGTATGAAGCCTGGAAATCCATCTGGGGGATCAGAGTCACGAGCACAGAGGAGTATCCCCATTTAAAACCCGCCCGACATCGCAGGGGGTTCATCCACAACGGCATCATGGTGAGTGGCTAATCTCAGGGCCCGGTGATTTGTGGTCTGCTTAATGTGGTGAGTCACCCAGCCACAGATCACACTGACTTGTAAAACTCTCTCTCCCTCACCGCAGCTGCGAGTCATAAAGCCCAGCTTCCCCCCAGTGGGGCAAGTTGGGACTGCTCTCCCCAAGACTGTACAGACCAGGAAAGAAATTTATATAAGCGACCTCAAGATGTCCGATAAACGCTTTACAGCCAATGAAGTATTTTTTGAAGTGTAGTCACCGTTGTAATGTAGGAAAGGTGGCGGTCAATTTGCGCACAGCAAGCTCCCACAAACAGCAATGTGATAATGACCAGATAATCTGTTTTAGCGATGTTGGTTGAGGGATAAATATTGGCCTCAGGACACCGGGGAGAACTCCCCTGCTCTTCTTCGAAATAGTGGCCATGGGATCTTTTACGTCCACCTGAGAGAGCAGGCGAGCAACGTTCCCGATAAATTGCGCGGCGGTCTGGAGGTCCCGCGCAGGCCACTTACCGGCTGCTCAATGGAAATAACCGCGCGTGCGCAAAAATTTGAATGGGCCGCGCAGCCCATTAAAGGGACCGCGCACCCAAAAAAAAAACAATTTACAGGGAACATTGCAGACGGGGCCTGGGTTTAACGTCTCATCAGAAAGACGGCATCTCCGACAGTGCGGCACTCCCTCAGTTCCACACCAGGAGTGTCGGCCTGGATTACGTGATTGAGTCTCTGGAGTGGGACTTGAACCCACAACCTTCTGATTCAGAGGCAGCTACCCACTGAGCCACGGCTGACACTTTCTAGAGGTCCCAGGTTCAAACACTGTTCTGGGCTGAGGTAGCTGTTCTCAGCTTGGGGTGGCAGCATTGGGAAGCACGACAGATTGGCCTTCAGTTTCCCCTCTCCTGGGACTACTAATGGAGGAAAATCATCCGGGGATGCTGTTGAGTAATGACTTTTGGACAGGTCACATGTTTGCATCTTGGGTGGGGGCAGGGCCAGGCTCAGCTGTGATTCCCCCCCCCCCCATAGTGGCTGTCTCGGATCGCACCTGAAGAACAGGCGCTTGGATGAGGAGCAGAGGGCAACTGGTACTCGTGACCCTCTGGATTTCTCTGCCGTTGTCTTCTCCCACCAAGCTGGTAACACAGTGGGGCCTTGGAGGGGGTGCAGTGCAGATTCACCATAATGATACCGGGGTTAAATTATGAGGCCAAGTTGCATAGACTAGGCTTGTAATCCCTTGAGTATAGAAGATCGAGGGTGATTTAATTGAGGTGTTTACAATGATCAAAGGTTTTGATAGGAATAGGCCGAGAGAAACCTTTTCTTCTGGTGGGGGAGCCCAGAATAAGTGGGGATAACCTTAAAATTAGAGCCAGGCCGTTCAGGGGTGATGTCAGGAAGCACTTCTTCACACAAAGGGTGGTGAAAATCTGGAACTCTCTCCCCCAAAAAGCTGTTGAGGCTGGGGGTCAATTGGAATTTGCAAGACTGAGATTGATAGATCTTTGTTAGTCAAGGGTATTAAGGGTAACGGAACCAAGGCGGGTAAATGGCGTTGTGATACAGATCAGCCATGATCTAAATGAGGCGGAACAGGCTCAAGGGGCTGAATGGCCTCCTCCTCTTTCTAATGTCCCCAGTCCTCTTCCATTTGCTGTTTCGTGGCCAACCTGTTGGGAGATGTGTGGGGATAGTTGAGGGTGTTTTATCTTTTGATTTCACTCCCTCACTCCCCTCCCCTCCCCCAACATCTTGAGGAAAGTGCGTATCCAAGCAGAGCTGCCAACAGTGTTTGAGTAATCACAGCTCTCGGCCTACTTCCTGTCAACAACAACAACAACTTGTATTTATATAGCACCTTTAACGTAGTAAAACGTCCCATGGCGCTGCACAGGCGTATTTTAAGACAAAAAATTTGACACCGAGCCACATAAGGAGAAATTAAGGCAGGTGACCAAAAGCTTGGTCAAAGAGGTAGGTTTTAAGGAGCATCTTAAAGCAGGAGAGAGAGGTAGCGAGGCGGAGCGGTTTAGGCAATGAATTCCAGAGCTTAGGGCCCAGGCAACTGAAGGCACGGCCACCAATGGTTGAGCGATTATAATCAGGGATGCTCAAGAGGGCAGAATTAGAGGAGCGCAGATATCTCGGGAGGGTTGTGGGGCTGGAGGAGATTACAGAGATAGGGAGGGGGCGAGGCCATGGAGGGATTTGAAAACAAGGATGAGAATTTTGAAATCGAGGCGTTGCTTAACCGGGAGCCAATGTAGGTCAGCGAGCACAGGGGAGATAGGCGAACGGGACTTGGTGCGAGTTGGGACACGGACAGCCGAGTCGCTCCTTGATACGGCTTGTTAAAGAAACAATGCACTCTGCCACTGGGCAACTTTAAATTCTGTTCTGAACTGTTGATAGCAAAACATGTTAGTTGGCACCAGAGAGTGCCATTTGTTTGGGGGGAAAAAAGTCAATTACTAATTTACTGAAAAGCAGCGGTCGCAATGGAGACATCAGGTTTATTAATTCATAATTAAAATCGCGTGTAAACGTTTTGAATTTGTGCACCGAACACAGCAGCACCTTCAGTGAACAGGTTATGCAATCTGTAGCGTATGTAAAATAACTTCGTCAATAGTTTGTTATATTTAAAGGTGATTGGCAAAAGAACCAGAGGCGACATGAGGGAACATCTTTTTATACTCAGCGAGTTGTTATGATCTGGAACGCGCTGCCTGAAAGGGCGGTGGAAGCAGATTCAATAATAACCTTCAAAAGGGAAATTGGATAAATACTTGAAGGGAAAACATTTGCAGGACTATGGGGAAAGAGCAAGGGGGAGTGGGGCCAATTGGAGAGCTCTTTCAAAGAGCCGGCACAGACACGATGGGCTGAATGGCCTCCTTCCGTGCTGAGATATAATAAATAGCAGCTGTACCTTACAGAATACACACCACTTTCTGTAGAAACATAGAAGATAGGAGCAGGAGTAGGCCATTCGGCCCCTCGAGCCTGCTCCGCCATTCAATGAGACCATGGCTGATCATCCAAATTCAGTACCCTGTCCCTGCTTTCTCCCCATATCCCTGGATCCCTTTAGCCTTAAGAAATATATCTAACTCCTTCTTGAATATATTTAATGAATTGGCCTCAACTGCCTTGTGTGGTAGAGAATTCCACAGGTTCACCACTCTGGGTGAAGAAATTCCTCCTCATCTCAGTCGTAAATGGCTTACCCCTTATCCTTAGACTGTGACCCCTGGTTCTGGACTCCCCGACCATCGGGAACATCCTTCCTGCATCTAGTCTGTCCAGTCCTGTTAGAATTTTATAAGTTTGATCCCCTCTCACTCTTCTAAACTCCAGCGAGTATAAGCCCAATCGACCCAATCTCTCCTCATATGTCATTCCTGCCATCCCAGAACATACAGTGTGAATAAGTAAAATGTCTGGCAAAGGTTTTTAATCTCTACTGTTTTTGCCGGTTACGGATAATGCTGCCAGAGTGTTGGGAGCCTTTCAACGTTGTTAGAAGATTTTGCGATTATTTTCGAATAAACTTTAATGTTAGTGCATGGGCTGGTTTGTGATCTTACACCGTGTTCTTGTGGAGTGAAGCTGAAAGCAGTTAAGAAACAAGTAACCTGTATTCCAGCGATCTGCCCAAGCACTTCAAACTGTTTCAAGTCAATGGATTCCATTACTGAAAATGTGTTAGAAGTTTAGTGCTGCCTTGTGCAATGGACAATCTGCCGGAACAAATTTCTATATACAGAAACGGATCGAAGTTGATTGTGTTGACAAAAGCCTGGTGAATCTTTCATCTCCCTCTGTCTCTTCATATCAAACAGGTTCTGCCACGCCAAACCTGTGGGCTGTTCACACATACTATCTTTTATAATGAATATCCAGGAGGATCCAAGGAGTTGGACAAAAGTATTCGGGGTGGAGAGCTCTTTCTTACGGTGCTACTTAATCCGGTAAGTGAGATTTAAAGCTATTTGTCTGAATAATAACCTGATTATTGTAGGAATATGGGGCAGTGCATTTCCACTCTCACAGCAGTGAGATCCAGCTAGAACGAACTAATAAGGGCACCCAGTCACTTTAATATCTGTGATTTTTTTTGAACTGTTACAGACAGAGAGCAAAGAACACCCCTCTCACAATGGATTAGTGTCAGCTGTGGCTCAGTGGGTAGCACCCTCGTCTCTGAGCCAGAAGGTTGTGGGTTCAAGTCCCACTCCAGGGACTTGAGCACAAAAATCTAGGCTGACACTCCCAGTGCAGTGCTGAGGGAGTGCCGCACTGTCGGAGGTGCCGTCTTTCTGATGAGACGATAAACTGAAGCCCCGTCTGCTCTCAGGTGGACGTAAAAGATCCTATGGCACTATTTCGAAGAAGAGCAGGGGAGTTTGCCCCAGTGTCCTTGGCCAATATTTATCCCTCAATCAACATCACTAAAACAGTTTATCTGGTCATTATCACATTGCTGTTTGTGGGGGCTTGCTGTGCGCAATTTGATTGCCACGTTTCCTACATTACAACAGTGACTGCACTCCAAAAGTACTTCATTGGCTGTAAAGCGCTTTGAGACGTCCGGTGGTCATGAAAGGCGCTATAGAAATGCAAGTCTTTCTTTTAAACCCGTCGCACCGGTACGGGCTGAAGTCCCTGTTAACGGCACATTCCCCACAGAAGCCCAGCCAGAATCTTTTGTGAATAGAATCTAAAGCAATGCCAACCCCCCGTCCAAATAAGCACCCAAAGGTCTGGTTCTCTTGGCTCCTTGTTCAGGGAATGGGAGAGACACATTGTGAGTAGCCTCCTGTCATCATTAATTGTAGTCGTGTGCAGTGCTGGCACAGTGCAGCTGTCTCGCACCCCAGTCCAGTAGCTCTGACAGAAAGAAATGTCCACCACGATCTATCTGCAGACTATCCGCCTGCATGTGTTGAAGAGCAACAGTGCATGGGAGAGCAGGAGGTTTGTGCGGTAAGGTGGAATAAACAGGTTGATTAAGGGGACTTGAGGGGACACAGTCTCGTGCTCTCCTGAAGCTGGTTGTGCCCGGTTACAGGTGCGGCATTGGCCAAGGAAGAGTGTACGTGAGAAGGACGGCATTGTAAAGCACTCTGCATTCTGGATCTCATAAATCGCAGTTCGTGAATACTTTAAGGACATAAGAATTAGGAGCAGGAGTAGGCCACAGGGCCCCTCGAGCCTGCTCCGCCATTCAATAAGATCATGGCTGATCTTCAATCTCAACTCCACTTTCCCGCCTTCTCCCCATATCCCTTGATTCCCCTAGTGGCCAAAATGTATCGATCTCGGCCTTGAATATAATCAAAGACTCAGCATCCACAGCCCTCTGGGGTAGAGAATTCCAAAGATTCACAACCCTGAGTGAAGAAATTCCTCCTCATCTCAGTCCTAAATGGCCAACCTCTTATCTTGAGACTATGCCCCCTAGTTCTAGACTCCCCAGCCAGGGGGAAACAACCTCTCAGCATCTACCCTGTCAATCCCCCTCAGGATCTTATATGTTTCAATGAGATCGCCTCTCATTCTTCTAAACTCCAGAGAGTATCGGCCCAATCTACTCAATCTCTCCTCATAGGACAACCCTCTCATCTCAGAGAGGTAATTTCTGTCCTTCATGCTGCATAGTCAGTAGGGTAGCCAACCCCCCAGCAGTATCCTTTCATTTTCTTTGAACACTTATTTATTAATCAAATTTTGTCTGATAAGGCTCCTGTGAAGCGCCTTGGGACATTTTACTACGTTAAAGGCGCTATATAAATGCAAGTTGTTGTTGGTCTAAGATTCACAACCCTGAGTGAAGAAATTCCTCCTCATCTCAGTCCAATATGGCTGACCCCTTATCTTGAGACTGTGACCCCCCCCCCCCCCCCGCCAGTTCTAGACTCTCCAGCCAGGGGGGGAAACAATCTCTCGGCACCTACCCTGTCAATCCCCCCCTCAGAATCTTACATACGTTTCAACAAGATCACCTCTCGTTTTTCTAAAGAAGTTATAGGCCCCCATTCTACTCGATCTCTCCTCGCAAGGCAGTCGTCTCATCCAGGAATCGATCTCGCACACTTCAATCTGCTGAGTGAGTTTGGGGGAAAAAGAAAAAGTGTGAGCAATTGCTGCAGCTCAGCATCAGGGAGCAGATGTGACATTTCGTTACAGATGCAAACGTTTTCTTAAAATGCCGGTTGCTTCTGCTCTGCAGCCTAAAACTGACAAAACACATTCCTATCTGCTAAAGTTCCCTGATCAAACAACAACTGAACTGGATTGATTCAAAACTCTGTTCCCTTACCAATTGTCCTTTGTGACCATCGACGGGCGCAGCTGCAACATAGAAGAATAATACATTGTGCATTGCAGAGCACAACACTTTTATTGCCCTTCGTAAAACGGAGCATCAAACCCAGTTGCTGTAAGCAAATGCCATGGAAAAGCCACGAGTGGATATAAAAGTTTGAGAGAGCCTGTCACTCCAAAGTGTAAAAGTATTTTTTTTTTAAACCGGAAGTAAAGTATTAATTTCAGGCAATTAGGGTCAATGAGAGATGAATTGTTTGTAGATTGACCTGGAGCCTGACATTTACAATCACTTGGCAATCTGCAAACTTCCCTCAGCAACAGCAATTAACCTGTAATGGGTCTCGGAGTGTTTGCACCAATCAGACTTTTGGTCACTTTAAAGGGCAGGCCATGTTTGAGACTGTTGCGCTTTAGCAGCAGAATAGTACATGGCGCATTCTTCTTCTTCTTAGGCAGCCCCTCGGAACCGAGGATGACTTGCTTCCACATTAAAAATGAGTTCGCAGGTGACTGAAGAGTCCAATGCGGGACCTACAGTCTCTGTCACAGGTGGGGCAGACGGTGGTTGAAGGGGCGGGTGGGTGAGGTGCTTGGGTTGACGTGCGCTCCTTCCGCTGTTTGCGCTTGGCTTCCGCTTGCTCCCGGTGAAAAGACTCCAGGTGTTCAGCGCCTTCCCGGATGCTTCTCCTCCACTTTGTGCGGTCTCGGGCTAGGGATTCCCAGGTGTCGGTGGGGATGTTGCGCTTTTTCAAGGAGGCTTTGAGGGTGTCCTTGAAGCGTTTCCTCTGCCCACCTGGGGCTCTCTTGCCGTGTCGGAGCTCCGAGTAGAGCGCTTGTTTTGGGAGTCTCGTATCGGGCTTGTGGACGATGTGACCCGCCCATCTCCTGTTATTGTAAGGCAGCGTGTCATCCAACTTACCACGAGCCACGCCACAGAAGATCTGCTTGTAATTTATGATGCGTGCAATGTTCCGGCACTAAATCTGCCCAAATCTTTCTCAGATAAACAAGTTAGTTGCATCATGCTTGTGTTATCAATGAAAGGGAGTGCTCTGGCATTTGGTATCTGCACTGGAGACTGTAAAGTGGAAACACAAGCCAGCTAAAACTAGCACTGTACGACTGTTTCATTAACTTGTGTCTATGCATAATTGTATAACGTATTAAAAATCTTCCAGCCTATGAAACCTTACTTTCTGCTGCCATGCTTTTGTCACATTGGTCAGCATTATGACTTCCTGTGTCCATGCTTATTAAGGCAATTGCTATGTAAACTTGTCGTGCTGTAATGACACCTTCCCGCCAGTAGTGGTACTGGCCGAGAATTTGCGGAGGTAATGACAGCGAAACTGGCTGCGTTCGCCGCCACTGCCCCTCTGAAACTGACCGCATGCGCATCTAAACGCGGAAATCCTGACGTTCCAGTCAGTCATTCTCTGCTCCACCACAGGCTGCACTCTGGAGCTCCCCATAGCCGGTAATCAGTCGAACTGATTAAAAACTTAAGCTTTTCCGCTTTAATTACCCCATTAAAAGCTAAGCCTTGTTGGAATCGATGTAACTGGGGTTTTAACAGCATATTGACTGCCTAACAACCGTTCTGGCTCTGAAAAATGAATTTTATATTTGCGGAATGTCAAATTTCTCCATTATGATAGAAAATTACTAGATTTTTAAAATAATTTTTTTTTTAAGTTTGTTTATGATATTTCAGCTTGCACCTTAACCCCATGTGCATGTCCCAATCTTTATTTCGCTCTCTGTTTAAAAAAAAAAATTACAAAAAATTGAAAGGTGCAGATAATCAGTGTTTTTTATTTCCTGGTTTGTTGCCTGTGAGAATTCTTCAATTTGATTGGCTGCTTAGACAGCTTGATGATGTCACTGCTGCATCGCGCTGGGGGAATTCCCCTTTTGACAGCGCTACAATCAATTTAACATCGAGAAACCTAAAGTTTTCGCCACAGAGATCACGAGGTCTTTGCGGGCAGCTTTCTTTGAGGTCAGCGGCAATCGCCGCCACTTCAACGCTGACCGCAAATTCCAGGCCATTATAGCCTCTCGGTTTAACATTGCCCAGGTCCTCAGTCTCTACTGTAGAGAAACTCTCAACACTCCAACCAGCTCAATTCCTTCAGTTTAGCTCCATGGCCTATTAAAAAAAATCTGAAGTCTGCCTGTCCTGCTATAGTTATCCCCTGACCTCTAACCCCACTTCACCTGAGACCATACTCGGGCACCATTCCCCACGTTCAATGCCTAGGGAGATCAACCAGCACATTCCACCTTTTAAAGGTACCAGGAAGTCCGTTCAAAGCAGTCATCAAATCTGAGATATAAACAGAAAATGCTGGAAACACTCAGCAGGTCAGGCAGCAACTGTGGAGAGGGAAACAGAGTTAACGTTTCAGGTCGGTGACCTTTCGTCAGAACTGGAAAAGGTTAGAGATGCAACAGGTTTTAAGCAAGTGCAGGGGCAGGGAAAGGGGGGAGGAAAGAACAAAAGGGAAGGTCTGTGATGGGATGGAAGGCAGGAGAGATTAAATGACAAAAGGGATGATGGAGCGAGGCAAAAGGAGATGGTAATGGGACAAGTAACGAGACAAAAGATGGGTCTAGAGGAGGTGTAAATGGCAACAGCAGAATCAACGGGTCCTTTTCCGAGTGGCAGGCAGTGACTAGTGGGGTACCGCAGGGATCGGTCCTTGGACCCCAGCTATTCACAATATATATTAATGATCTGGACGAGGGAACTAGATGTAATATCTCCAATTTTGCAGATGACACAAAGCTGGGTGGGCGTGTGTGCTGTGAGGAGGATGCAGAGAAACTCCAGTATGATTTGGACAGGTTGGGTGATTGGGCAGATGCATGGCAGATGCAGTATAATGTGGATAAATGCGAGGTTATCCACTTTGGTGTCAAAAACAGGAAGACAGATTATTATCTGAACGGCAATAGATTGGGAGAAGGGGAAGTGCAATGAGACCTGGGTGTCCTTGTGCACCAGTCACTGAAGGTAAGCATGCAGGTGCAGCAGGCGGTTAAGAAGGCAAGTGGCATGTTGGACTTCATAGCGAGAGGATTCGAGTACAGGAGCAAGGGTGTCTTGCTGCGATTGTACAGGGCCTTGGTGAGACCACACCTTGAGTATTGAGTGCAGTTTTGGTCACCTTATCTGAGGAAGGATGTTCTTGCCATGGAGAGAGTGCAGCAAAAATTCACCAGACTGATACCTGGGATGGCAGGAATGACGTACGAGGAGAGATTGGGTCGATTAGGCTTATATTCGCTTGAGTTTAGAAGAATGAGAGGGGATCTCATTGAAACTTATAAAATTCTAACAGGACTAGACAGACTAGATGCAGGAAGGATGTTCCCGATGGTGGGGGAGTCCAGAACCAGGGGTCACAGTCTAAGGATAAGGGGTAAGCCATTTAGGACAGAGATGAGAATGAATTTCTTCACCCAGAGAGTGGTGAACCTGTGGAATTCTCTACCACAGAAGGCAGTGGAGGCCAATTCATTAAATATATTCAAGATGGAGTTAGATATATTTCTTAAGGATAAAGGGATATGGGGAGAAAGCAGGGACAGGGTACTGAATTTGGATGATCAGCCATGATCTCATTAAATGGCGGAACAGGTTCGAGGGGCCGAATGGCCTACTCCTGCTTCTATCTTCTATGTTTCTATGCACCACCAGTACCTGCTGTCCGAAAAAATGGGACCAGTGGTCATGATCTGAAATTGTTGAACTCAATGTTGAGTCCTGAAGTTTGTTAAGTGCTTAATCAAAAGATGAGGTGCTGTTCCTTGAGCTTCATTGGAGCCGTGTAGGAGGCTGAAGACAGAGAGGTCAGAGTGGGAGTGTGACAGAGAGTTCAAGCGGCAAGCGACCGGAAGCTCGGGGTCATGCTTGCGGACTGAACGGAGGTGTCCAGCGAAGAGTTCACCCAATCTGCGTTTGGTCTCCCCAGTGTAGAGGAGACCGCACCGTGAGTGTTGAAATAATAGATTGGACCTCACTGTCGTGCTTTGATGTCGTCCAAATCCCTTGATTATGTACTGCACGAAAAACAGGGAATGTTGGGAATAGACAGCAGGTCAGTCACCTTCTAAAAGAAAAATGTTTACGGTGGAACTGCCCGTCACAACTGAGCAGTGGTACATCCCCAGCATTTTCTTATATTTCAAGGTTCAATTTTTCTTTAAAGTCCCTTGATTATACTCGTGCCTTGTAATCACTCTCGGGTATCCATAATATTCTGTATATAAAAGCTTCTATGATAAATTCATTGCCCTCAGCTCCCAATGTGTCACCATCAAGATCTCAGTCAAGCAGAGAAAGTAATGATGGTATATCTTGCTGATGGAATGTTGGCCTGAGTCCATCTTTTTAGAAGCATTTAATGGATCCTTCTGCATAAACTCTTTCCATTGGGAGGTCTAGTCTCTGGTAAGTTTGCATCGTCTTCAAGCTTGATGTCGAACAATGTGGGGATTGTGACTGATGGCAACATTCTCTCTCACTCGCTTTAATTAACGTGCGCTTAAATAAAAGTGGCGAGCAATTCAACGAAAGATAAAGACAATTTTTGCTGCTCAGTTGCTTCCATAGGTTGCTTCTGAGAAATGAGAGGCTCATTATGGCACATGCTTGACTTTTTTTTTGTTAAGGCGGATACAGGCAGATTTATCGCCTTAACAACGACGTGCTTCCCAGAGAAATTACAGTACATTACAGTTCTGCGGTGTGATCTGAGGTTCAGTAACAAAGGATTTGCACTCAAGTACACCTCGTCGTACGTCTCGCAGTGCTTCGTGCGGATAGAATTATTTTGAAATACGGTGATTGTTATGGGGTAGAATTTAGCATTCGTTGTGCCTGCGTAAAACAGCCGCAACGCTGACAAATATGGCATCGGGATCCCCTCCGGTCTGCATGTGTGTTTGTGCCACTGCTAGATTTGTCAGGCCTATTTTTTTTTAGGTGTCCCTGGCTGCCTAAAGCAGGCAATAGCCCCCCCACCCCTGCATATCTTAATTAGGGGCCTAACTCCTGTAGAAGGACCCCTCTGTAAAATTTGTTTAGGAATGAGCGGAACAGGTGCTGGGCCTTCCCCACTCAGGATTCTTCTCCTTCTTAGGCAGTCCCTCGGGGCCGAGGATGACTTGCTTCCACATTAAAAATGAGTTCTTAGGTGATTGATAAGTCCAGTGCGCGACCTACAGTCTCTGTCACTGTTGGGGCTGTCCATGAGGGTCCTGACGTTCCAGGTCTCAAACTTCATTTTAAAGGGTGGAAGATGCCTGTGCGTGAATTCTTTTAACGTGGGGTGGCCGTTGCACATCAGCTACCTGGAGCAAGGTCCTGGTCCAATGGCAAGGGGATCCAAGATGATTGGAGACCAGGCTCTGCTACATTGGCTTAGCACACACACACAAATATACTGCTACTGTCCTCCTCCCTCCTTCCCGCAGGTCCTCTCTGCCTGGGTTTCGTAGGGTGCATTGTGGTCCTCCCGACCTCACTGTTGGCCCGTGCCGCACCTTCCCTGGGCCTTGACCTCGCTCCTGGGTCCCGGCCTCGCTCCTGGGTCCCGGCCTCGCTCCTGGGTCTCGGCCTCGCTCCTGGGTCCCAGCCTCGCTCCTGGGTCTCAGCCTCGCTCCTGGGTCCCGGCCTCGCTCCTGGGTCCCAGCCTCGCTCCTGGGTCTCAACCTCGCTCCTGGGTCCCGGCCTCGCTCCTGGGTCCCAGCCTCGCTCCTGGGTCTCAGCCTCGCTCCTGGGTCCCGGCCTCGCTCCTGGGTCCTGGCCTCCACTCA
The DNA here is from genome assembly GCF_052327205.1 of Somniosus microcephalus. Classification (NCBI taxonomy): domain Eukaryota; kingdom Metazoa; phylum Chordata; class Chondrichthyes; order Squaliformes; family Somniosidae; genus Somniosus; species Somniosus microcephalus. Next base: position 35,314,113 of record NC_141015.1, on the reverse strand, counting down.
GGATTATTCAGCCAACGAAAGGCGAGGTTTTTTTTTAGTTTAAATTTTAACGTAAACCTTCCTGAGGAGGCAAGAAACCTTCACCTCCCCTCCCTTCTCCGCCCCCACCACCATTGTCAGCACCGGCAGCTCGCGCATATAATGTTAATAAGGCCCGAGTCCCAATTTTGGGCCTCCCGGATTGGGGTGAGCGCTGACTGCATTAATGAGGCCCAAAAAAAGAAGCCCAGCTGAATTTCTACCACTTGTACCACAAACACAGTAGCTATTCTGCGCACAACAAGATCCCACAAACTTCAGTGAGATAAATGAGCACTGAATTAAATTTTTTGATGGCATTGTGTGAGGGAAGCATATTGTCCAGGACACTGAGAAAACATTGCCATCTTAACTATGCAGAACAAGGAGGTGGGACCTCAGTTTAACCCATAGGATAGCTCCCCTGACAATGGAGCACTCCCTCAGTACTGCACTGAAGTGCCATCTTAGATTTTTTTTTAATTCGTTTATGGGATGCGGGCGTCGCTGGCAAGGCCAGCATTTATTGCCCATCCCTAATTGCCCTTGAGAAGGAGCCTTCTCGAACCGCTGCAGTCCGTGTGGTGAAGGTGCTCCCACAGTGCTGTTAGGGAGGGAATTCCAGGATTTTGACCCAGCGACGATGAAGGAACAACGATATACTTACAAGTCAGGATGGTGTGTGACCTGGAGGGGAACTTGCAGGTGGTGGTGTTCCCATGCGCCTGCTGCCCTTGTCCTTCTAGGTGGAAGAGGTCACGGGTTTGGGAGGTGCTGCCGAAGAAGCCTTGGCGAGTTGCTGCAGTGCATCTTGTAGATGGTACACACTGCAGCCACGGTGCGCCGGTGGTGGAGGGAGTGAATGTTTCAGGTGGTGGATGGGGTGCCGATCAAGCGGGCTGCTTTGTCCTGGATGGTGTCGAGCTTCTTGAGTGTTGTTGGAGCTGCACTCATCCAGGCAAGTGGAGAGTATTCCATCACACTCCTGACTTGTGCATTCAAGCCTCTGGAGTGGGACTTGAACCCACAACCTTCTGACTTGAGAGAGGAGAGCGCTGCCAACTGAGCCAACCTCAGCCGCCTTGGAACAGCCTTCATGTTACGTATAATAATAATAGAAATAGCTGTGCATCTTCATCGTTTGAAGCTGACGTGACATTTTGAATGAGGTGTAAATGATGGGACGAACCTCCACCAACCAGACTTTTGGGTTAGCATAAAATACCCTTACCAGTGGAGCTCCTGTCATATTCCACACTCCGTCTGGTCCCCATAGTTTCTGTTGGCTGTAGTTAGCGAATTTGTTCTTTCCTCTGATTCTAAAATAAATTATTGCCGCACAAGATTCTGCCAAATTTGATGTGAAATCCGCCATTGATTCCGACGGGGCAAGCTTCCCGACTGTTGCAGGAACCATGCAGCAGTTTCTGAGGGCAGAGGCTGGTCCTAACATTAAGCACTTCATTCGAACGTAATATAGTTGGATGTGTGCATTCAATCAGATTTGGAAAGGTTTGTACCTTTGCGCGTCCATCCACTTACGGCCATATGCCACATAGAAACATAGAAGATAGGAGCAGGAGTCGGCCATTCGGCCCCTCGAGCCCGCTCCACCATTCAATGAGATCATGGCTGATCATCCAAACTCAGTACCCTGTCCCTGCTTTCTCCCCAGATCCCTTGATCCCTTTAGCCTTAAGAAATATATCCAACTCCTTCTTGAATATATTTAATGAATTGGCCTCAGCTGCTTTCTGTGGTAGAGAATTCCACAGGTTCACCATTCTCTGGGTGAAGAAATTCCTCCTCATCTCTGTCCTAAATGGCTTACCCCTTATCCTTAGACTGTGACCACTGGTTCTGGACTCCCCCGCCATCGGGAACATCCTTCCTGCATCTAGTCTGTCTAGTCCTGTTAGAATTTTATAAGTTTCAATGAGATCCCCTCTCATTCTTCTAAACTCCAGCCAGTATATGCCCAATCGAGCCAATCTCTCTTCATACGTCATTCCTGCCATCCCAGGTATCAGTCTGGTGAATCTTCGCTGCACTCCCTCCATGGCAAGAACATCCTTCCTCAGATAAGGCGACCAAAACTGCACACAATACTCAAGATGTGGTCTCACCAAGGCCCTGTACAACTGCAGCAAGACATCCCTCTTCCTGTACTCAAAGCCTCTCGCTACGAAGGCCAACATACCATTTGCCTTCTTAACTGCCTGCTGCACCTGCATGCTTACCTTCAGCGACTGGTGCACAAGGACACCCAGGTCTCGTTGCACTTCCCCTTCTCCCAATCTATTGCCGTTCAGATAATAATCTGCCACGAGTCCACTTTATTGATAGTCACCCTCCCCGGTACAAATAAGTGGAATGGTCGGTCACCTTACTGACAGGATAGGTTGTTATAGAAACAGATATTTTTTGCATTAAATTTTTTTAAGAAAGGAAAGCTTTTCATTCATCTAGTGGTGTTATCTCATCTCTCAGAAAAGCTCTTCACATTCAGTGAATACAGTGAAGTGGAGACAAATCCCCCAAGCAACAGTGTGAACGAATAAACAATTCATCTGTTCTTTGATGGTGTTGGTTGAGGGAGGAATGTTGACCAGCCCACTGGGAGAACTCCCTGCTGAAAAAGTGCAATGGAGAATTTTAACATCCACCTCAATGGACAGGTGTGACCTGAGCTTAATGTCTCACCTGGAGGATGGCATCTCTGGCAGTGCAGCGCCCCCCTCAATACTGCACCTACATCTCAGCCTAGATCGTGGAGAAGGCCTTGAACCCGCAATCTTCTGACGCGGAGGCAGCAGTGATGCCAAATGAGCCACATTGGCAGAAACGCTGATCATTTACCGTGTTTTAATTTTCATGCCATCTCCCCCCTTTAGGAATCGTCGAAGGATTTTCGCCAATCCATTTGTCGGTACCTTTCCAGAACTGGGCAACTCTTCCGAAATTTCAGACGGGCATGCTGCCATTTATTTTTTAGTGTCACCTCAGTAACTTTGGAAATTCTTGGTGTGTAGGCAAATGACGCAGGGCCTAAAGCTATTATTCAAATTGAAGAGGAACAGTAATGCTGTTTTTTTTTCTCCAACCCGAACCCAGACACGTTGAGGGCAAGTGTTAATGCTAAACCGCTATTTCATTGGCTATCAGCTAATTCAGCACAGACGAGGGATCTGATTTGGAACATTATTGGTCCCCGTGGGGCCCTTCATTCAAATCAGGAAATGCCTTTGCTAAATGAAACACAAAAAACATTGTTTAAAGTGCAGTTTAGTTGGTTTCATTTCATCGTTCTTTTCCTTTGATTGATGTGCCAGTGTGATTCATAGATGGGCTTCACATTCTAATTGGGAAGATTTTGATTTTCAATTACTAGTTGATGTAAGAGACGCAAACAGCGCAAAAAATAAACTGACTCATAAATGGAACCACACCCGTAGTCTGGTTTGAGTGTTGTACCATCTGTCATGGCGTGCTGTCCATCTGACTTTAGTTAGTCCTTTACAGCCCACCACCTTTCCTGAACAAGGCTTTAGTGGTACTGCTAACTCCTCAGTTTTACGTCTTGTCAAACGGCTACGACAACCTTGGGTTATAAACGAGTCTGGGATGTTTCCTACAAGTGAATGGGGCTCGTTCCGAGGAAGCAGAGCCACTCAGGCTGTCAAGCCGTATGCCGTCAGGTTGTGCAGGAAATTCTGGATGCCTGGAGGACTGCAAATACACGTTGATGTAATTAGAGGGCAGATATGCTGTTTTGCAATCGTATATAACTTGTCATTTTTTTTCAGTTAGAAAGAACTTGCATTTGGAAGAGGGCCATGATCCACGATCTCTCAGACGCGATCCAAAGCGTTTCAAATACAATCAAATACTTCTAGTTGCTGTTGTTATGTAGGTAACTATGGCAGCCATTTTGAATCCTTGGCTTACAGAGGGATTTTTTCCACATTTCTTTCCCCCTAATTGGCCTGGGTTTTTAAATCTGGTTTTTCACCTCTCCCAGGAGATTACATGGGTTGGGTGGGGAGTCTGTATCATGATGCACAAGGCATCGCAACTATATGGCGCTGACTAGATGGATCAGTGGGTCGTTTCCTGTCCACCATTTTTGTATGTTCATAACCCACAAACCAATGCGTAATATTTCAAAATCATCATGACACACAGGTTTTATCCAGAAGTCACTGGGAATTTACCTGGCTTTGTTACAAGGAAAACTAATGGAGTGTCAGCAGTGGCTCAGTGGGTGGCACCCTCGCCTCTGAGTCAGAAGGTTGTGGGTTCAAGTCCCACTCCAGAGACTTGAGCACAAAAATCTAGGCTGACACTCCAGTGCAGTGCTGAGGGAGTGCCGCACTGTCGGAGGAGCTGTCTTTCGGATGAGACGTTAAACCGGGGCCCCGTCTGCTCTCGGGTGGACATAAAAGATCCCACGGCCACTATTTGGAAGAAGAGCAGGGGAGTTCTCCCCAGTGTCCTGGGGCCAATATTTATCCCTCAACCAACATCACTAAAACAGATTATCTGGTCATTATCACATTGCTGTTTGTGGGAGCTTGCTGTGCGCAAATTGGCTGCCGTGTTTCCTACATTACAACAGTGACTACTCTTCAAAAAGTACTTCATTGGCTGTAAAGCACTTTGGGACGTCCAGTGGTCGTGAAAGGCGCTATAAAAATGCAAGTCTTTATTTTTTATCACAGACCGGTAAAACTAATGGATCACCGATTTTCCTTTCCATTGAGGTCAATGCACAGGAAAATCGGGCAGGGTGTGTATCTGTTATCGTCTGCTTCCCCCGCCGCTAAAAGTTAAAATCATCCTTCATATCTTGGCCAAATATACAAGCTTGCTTTTCTTAGCCGTACAAAATGACGTCGTAATTTAACAGCCCCAACATCTGGGGTGTCAGCCATCTTGATGGGACATCTTGCACTGTCTGGGGTTTTGATGGAGCGAATCGTTAGAAACTGTTTCCACTGGCAGGAGGGGCGGTAACCAGAGGACGCAGATTTAAGATAATTGGCAAAAGAATCGGAGGGGAAATGAGGAGAGTTTTTTTTTACGCAGCGCGTTGTTGTGATCTGGAATGCGCTGCTGGAAGGGGCGATGGAAGCAGATTCAATAGTGACATATTGTGGCCAGGATATTGGGAGGACTCTTTGCTCCTCTTCAAGTAGTGCAATGGAATCTTTCCAACCTAGTTTTCCTTAGAGCAGAGAAGGCTGAGGGGGGACCTGATTGAGGTGTACAAAATTATATGGGGCATAGATAGGCTAGATAGAAAGGAACTTTTCCCCTTAGTAGAGGGGTCAATAACCAGGGGGCATAGTTTCAAGGTAAGGGGCAGGAGGTTTAGAGGGGATTTGAGGAAAAACTTTTTCACCCAGAGGGTGGCTGGAATCTGGAACTCACTGCCTGAAAGGGTGGTAGAGGCAGGAACCCTCACAACATTCAAGAAGCATTTAGATGAGCACTTGAAACGCCATAGCATACAAGGCTACGGACCAAGTGCTGGAAAATGGAATTAGAATAGACAGGGCTTGATGGCCGGTGCGGACACAATGGGCCAAAGGGCCTCTGTGCTGTATAACTCTATGACTGTGACTCGAACAGACGAGAGCCTCAGTACGCATCAATAATGCTGATATAATAAAAGGGAGATTGATTTCACTGCTCTGATCACTCCAATAACTTTTTCAAAATGATTGTAGGTTATAGTCAAAGGACCAGCCAACTACAAAGGGAATATTTTCACAGCAAAGTATTGCCCCCACCACCAAAAAGATCTAGTACTTTTTCTTTCAACTATCGTACTTAGATATTTCAATTAGAATCACTGCAGGGCAGTAACGACATACCCTCCTCCTCACGGCTCCCCTCTCCCCACATTTGCATTTACAGTACCTTCAATTAAGCTGCAGAGGTTAAAGAGTCATTGAGCTTGTGAGGCGAGGAACAGCTCCCGCACATCAAGCAAGGCCGCAGCCTTCACTAATGAGTGCTGATAGCTGATTTTTCCCCCCGGTAACCTTGGCAGTGTTGATGTACGTTCCCATTCTGCTGTGTGACTTTATTGGAAGAGTTTCAGGGTTAGAAGTAAGAATATTGATCGCGCAGGTTCGATGTCGAGTTGAGTGTGCCTGCTAAAGCAGATTGCATATTGGTGGACAGTGGAAAGAACGATGATTGAATTATCCTGTATTACACGGTTGCACAGTAATTAAGATGGTTCCTTGCAAACAGAGTGCATCATCCTTATTTATCCAAACCCACTTGTGCCTGGCTCCATTATTTCAGCGCCAAAGTTTCAAAATGGAAATTGGAGAGTGAGGCCAACTGTGAGTTTTGATTGGTCGATGGTAGACAGGTCATGAGTTCTCCTGTATAACAACAGAAAATGCTGGAAAAACTCAGCAGGCCAGGCAACATCCGTGGAGAGAAAATAGAGTCAACGTTTCGGGCCAAACCCTTAGTCAAGACTGAAGGCCAGGCTGGGAGAGAACAAAAGAGAAGTGAAGAGACATTGAGAGATATTCAAAACGAGACAAGATGGTGATAGGACTCGTGGAGACAAAAGACGGCTCTAGATGAGGTGTGAAATGCGCTGGCAGAATGAGAGACAGCTGCCATGTGGGAGAGAGAAAAAAAAGAGGTGGGGGGGGGAAAGGGCCAAAACAAAGGTGTGGATAAAAAATAAGTAAAAATGTAATGGGGGCCGAGGTTATGTTCTCCTGTGTTTTGATTGGTCAGTGGTGTATTTTGGTTAAAAAAAAAAAGTTGGTCTGTAGCTTAATTCTATATTGGCTGACTATTGTTTAGATTTCTGATTATCTTCATGTAATATAATTGGGTAATAATAAATAAAAATAGGCAGCACGTTCCAAATCCGAAGAGCTGGATTTTCATTCAGAAGTCGGGAAGGAGGCGGGACTACAACTTTCGGGTTTTAGTCCCGCCTCCATCGAGATGCGGCCAATCCTTGCGATTTTCCCTTGATTGACCTTGTTGAGCCCGCCCAGCGGGCTCAGCAGGCCAATTAAGGGCCACCCGGCAACAGGTGATGTCACAGACTGAAATTTCATCTGTCAAGACGTGTTGACAGATGAAATATCAGTGTTTCACAGCTGTTTGAAGCTGTCAAACACTGACAGTCTGACTTCTAACCTGAGTCCTTCTACGCAGACGCAGTTAGAAATCTCGCCGGCACAGAAAGCTGAAGGCTGTCACTTTTGACAGCTCGCAGCCATTTTGCTTTCAGTGCCGGTTAGATGATGGACTCCCGAAACCTAGAGGAAGGAAGGCTGTAAAGGTAAGTACAGGTAATTTAAACTTCTTTACACACTTTAGACACACCAAACACACTTACCTTTGCACTCATGCACCCATCACTCACCTGAACACTGACATCTCAACCCCTCCAAGTCCTTTAACCTGGCGTGGTTTGGAGCCGTTGGGAATCCCACACGACAACCTTCAAAATAGGGATTAGGCTAAAAACTGCCTGTTAACAGGCAGTTAATTGGCACTAATCCCTTCCCGCCTCAGGTCGGCGGGTCCCAGTGCGGGGCGGGTACCCGCCTCCTTTGAAACTTACGTGGAGGCGGGTTTTGGGCGGGATGGTGTCGGGACCCCCGAATTCGGGATTTTTGCCCCCCGCACGCCTAAAAGCCCGCCTCACGGCACACTGAAAATCGACCCTGAAGTTTTTCCTCATGTCGCTTCTGGTTCTATTGCCAATCACCTTAAATCATAACGGCGATCGGTGTGAGATCAGCGGGAAGGTTTGTTGGACGTGTGACCAGCTCTGCCCGGTATCACCCAGCTGCCACTCCACTCACCATTTAGCGAGAAAGCAAAAAACAGCACTGCCCGAGGAACTAAACTCCTGAGATCTGGAAGGGGGACATGAGCTCGCTCCATTCAGTGTTGGTTCAAATATTGAGCTGGATTATGTTGTGAATGGAGTTTTATTTCCTCCCCTTTGAGCCAGGTTAATGACATGATGTCTTTTGTTCGTTTCCGGAGTACATATGCTCCACTGAAGTTTTGCGCCTGAGTTAATATTTAAACAGACTCACTCGAAATCCCTTCCATGAATAGGTCAGATTTCTCTCTCGGTGCAAAGCAAACAAATTTGCAAGGTTCCCTTTGCAGAAACAAGAAAAGAAAAGTAAATTGAACCAAGGTTTGTGTGCGATTCATTGGGGACTGCCAAAGGGGGCTGTTTTGCATTGACAATACACAATTCTTCCCGACATAAAGACATCTCTGTGAAGGCTAAACTATATGAAATGAGCTTTGTTCCAGCCCAAAAATATGGGAAACGGACTGACTGATCCCATTAAGGGCTTTGAAAAACATGAAGCATTGTTTGCATGTGGTATGTAACAAACAACACTGTCCAAACATTAAGTGGTGTTGCATGTCTGTTATTGGAGATGATCCACCCCCAGCCAACTGGAAGAGGTGAACTGTACCATATAAATTCAGGAATGGACGGCCACGCCGTCACTGGCTTCTTTCAAAATGATTTTTTCTCCGTCCATTTCTCTTCGTGATTTTGGGTTTCTCTTTCCGAGTTGCCCGGTCCCACCCTACACAAACTCATCCTGACCTCCACCAGCTGCATCCTGCCACGTTACCCGCTCACCCGCCCTGGTCCTCGTCCTTGCCCTTGCTTACAAACCCCTGCGCAGCCTTGGGTCGCCAGAAGTCTGCAACCTCCCCCTGCCCGACATCCTGGCCGGCCTTCCACCCTCCATAGACCTGAGCACGTCCAAAACTCTGCTGCCCGTAGCCTCACTCACACCGAGTCCCGTTCCCCCATCACCCCTCTCCCCGCTGACCCACATTGGCTTCCGGTCCAGCAAAGCCTCGAAATTAAAATTCTCATCCTTGTTTTCAAATTCCCCCATGGCCTCGTCCCGCGTGTTTTTTCTTTATTCAGATGTGGCAAGGCCAGCCTTTACTCCCCATCCCTAGTTGCCTTTGAGAAGGTGGTGGTGAGCCGCCGCCTTGAACCGCTGCAGTCCGCGCAGCGAAGGCTGTTAGGGAGGGAGTTCCAGGATTTTGACCCAGCGACGACAGCCGATATATTTCCAAGTCAGGATGGCGGGGAACTAGGTGGGGGTGGTGTTCCCAATCACCTGCTGCCCTTGGCCGCTCTTCAGGCAAATGACGACTGCCGATATTGCCAGTGACATGAATCAGTCATTCATGAAAGAAAGACTTATGAAATAATACTGAGCGGCCTGCGGGTGGCGCTGTCCAGGGAGAGTATAAATACTCGGGCACGGGCCCAGCTTGCGCAGGACATTCTTAACAGGAACTAGTGAAGGACACAACTAGACCTCCATGTTGTAAAACAGTTGATTAAAGCTTTGTTTAACGCTTAGACCAAGTGCCTAGTAGTTTTCTTAATGTCAGCTAGTGTTACATTGACACCATCCTGGAAATACAGGGATGCGATTAAAAACACTCCAGCTGTAAAGTTAGCCGATTTGAAAGCAGTTCTTGGAAGCTAATGTTCGATCCTTTGTCATAGCTTGAAATGCCAGGATTATAGGGGACACAATGGGGCATCTGTTTCTCTGAGAATCCTGAGATTGCGCAGTGCCTTGTTTTTGCCCCAACCTAATTGCAGGCACCTGTATAATGTCGTCAAATGATTATTCAGTTCCAACTTTGCATCTTGCTTTGCCGTCTCCTCATTTTATTTTTCCGTGGCGGAACTCGACGCGCTTTATAGTGCGGACGAAGAGACCTGCCGGCTGAAAAATGAGAGAAGAGGAAGAATTGGGAGAGTGGCAGATTGTTTTTGCTGCCCGTAAGATCAGGAGAGTGCAGGTTCGAGAGCCACACCTGTCGTTTTGTGCTTTGTAACTCATAGATCCTGTCTGGTGGTCTCTGCTTCTGCCAAGTGCTGTTGTCAGATACTGTTGTACAGGAAACTCTTTTTTATCCGGGACCGGCGTGGTGCCGGTTTATCAAAACGTCCGGATTACAGAGAGGTATAGTAAAAGGTACGAGAGCCCCGTACACAGCAACAAATCCAGGCTTCCCTGTTGCTTAGCAACAGGTGCAGGAACCCCGGCCACAAGATCCAGGCGTCCCTGTTGCTTAGCAACAGGTGCAGGAACCCCGGCCACAAGATCCAGGCATCCCTGTTGCTTAGCAACAGGTGCAGGAACCCCGGCCACAAGATCCAGGCATCCCTGTTGCTTAGCAACAGGTGCAGGAACCCCGGTTACACAGCCACAGATCCAGGAACGGCCACTAATATGAAGTAAAACTTACCTGAACCTACTCCTGAATTTTGCCGGTTAACAGAGATTTCCGGTTATTTAGGTGCCGGTAAATCGAGAGTTTCCTGTACTTTGATTTGCTTCATATTTCAGAGCTTCTGCTGAAAACCACATGTCCATGTTAAAACATGAAGTCGGGAGTGAGATGAGACATTCAGCCCATCGAGGCCTTCTGCTTCAGGGTCCTCGGATGACTATTCCATCGCAGACTTCCCTCCCACACCATCTAATAAGTAACACTTCAGTTCCAGCCACCTCCCCTGAAGTAGATCAAGCAGTCCTATTAATAAATCTCTCAATCCCTTCACTCAACAGATACTGATCTGGCTCCATTTTAAACAAAGACGACAACTTGCATTTATATAGCGCCTTTAACATAGTGAAACATCCCGAGGTACCTCACGGGAGCGATTATCAAACAAAAAATTTGACACCGAGCCACATAAGAAGAAATTAGGGCAGGTGACCAAAAGCTTGGTCAAAGAGGTAGGTTTTAAGGAGCGTCTTAAAGGAGGAAAGAGAGGCAGCGAGGCGGAGAGGTTTAGGGAGGGAATCCCAGAGCTTAGGGCCCAGGCAGCTGAAGGCACGGCCACCAAGGGTTGAGCGACTAAAATCAGGGCAAAATTAGAGGAGCGCAGATATCTTTGGGGGTTGTGGGTCTGGGGGAGATTACATAGAAAGGTGTCAATTGATCCTAAATCAACTCCTTTCTTTGGGAGTCTGTTCCATATGTCTACCGTACTACAGGGGGAAACGTTTTTCAAATTTCAAACGCTTGAGCCTTGTGAATCATGTCCCTATCTCCTCTAATCCTATGCTCATTGCCTACGTTGCTTAGCTTTCCTACTTCAGCTTTATCCGTACCTTTCTTTATTTCAAAGACCTGGATATCGTCTCCCCACAGTCTTCTCCCGGGTTTAGTTGCTTTCTTCATAGCTTAGTCCCCCATGACCTGGAATCATCTTAGAAACGTAGAAGATAGGAGCAGGAGTAGGCCATTTGGCCCCTCGAGCCTGTTCCTCCATTTAATGAGATCATGGCTGATCATCCAAATTCAGTGCCCTGTCCCTCCTGATCATTCTTCTCTGAAGCCTTGAGAATGCATCTATCTGCTCTGTGAGGGCAGGGTGACCAAAGATGTACACCATACTCCAGAATTGTCTCACTATTGATCTGTGCAATGTCAGAGTAGCTTCACAAGATAACTCTGGTTAAGGAAGTCCATTTGGTCCTTCGTAAGTCATCCACCTGAAGAGACCCTAAATTCAACCCACTGTGGCTTCCAGTAGGTCCTCGAATGATTCCACCTCCAATGTTTCTAAGGTACTTCCAAAAAGAGGCATGTTCATTTTACGCTTAATCCGAAGATTTGTCATTAATCGGATCTGTATTGTTGAAGTTTCTTTCTTCATAACCTGGAATCATCCAGGTCACTCTTCCCTGAACGATTTCCAATGCATCGATCTGCTTTTATTAGAGAGCAACCTTGATTAATCATAAGAATGGACCCTCCCCCTTCCATTTAAAAAAATTCATTTAAGGGATGTGGGAGTCACTGGCAAGGCCAGCATTTATTGCCTATCCCTAGTTGCCCTTGAGAAGGTGGTGGTGAGCTGCCGCCTTGAACCGCTGTAGTCCGTGTGGTGAAGGTACTCCCACAGTGCTGTTAGGGAGGCAGTTCCAGGATTTTGACCCAGCGACGATGAAGGAACGTCCGATATATTTCCATGTCAGGATGGTGTGTGACTTGGAGGTGGTGGTGTTCCCAGGCGCCTGCTGCCCTTGTCCTTCTAGGTGGGAGAGGGTCGCGGGTTTGGGAGGTGGGGAAACAGAGTTGAAGTTCCACGCCAAGAAAAGACCCAACTCAAACCTCCAGTGGGAATGGAAGGGGAGGCTGAACAAAAGGTGCTATCCGAATCCAACCTGACTCCCAGACTCAACCTCACCTGAAGGATTCTATGCAGCATAGAATGGATTTTGTACAGCCCAGGAAAAGAAAGAACAGAAACCAACCCTGTCCCAGCTGAACCCGAGGTGCTTATGAAAGTTTAAGAGAAGTCTTAAGATAATTGGCAAAAGAACCAGAGGCGCAATTGTTTTGCGCAGCGAGTTGTTATGATGGGCAATGCGCTGCCTGAAAGGGCGGTGGGAGCAGATTCAGTAGTCACTTTCAAAAGGGAATTGGATAAATACTTGAAAAGGAAAAATTTGCAGGGCTGTGGGGAAAGAGCAGGGGGGAGCGGGACTAATTGAATAGCTCTTTCAAAGAGCTGGCACAGGCACGATGGGCCAAATGGCCTCCTTCTGTGCTGTAAAATCCTATGATAAGTATAGTCCAGTAGTTAAAAGGCCTGACCCAGCTCCATCTCGCAGATATCAACACGGATAATTAGGGTGCTACTGTACTATTTCCTCACTGAGCACTTGACTTGACTCGAGGGGCTGTATGGCCTACTCCTGTTCCTACGCCTGCTAGCCTAGGTTCGTAATTTACCTACTCCCCCCATCCCTCCCCCACTTCCCGTCCAAAATGAAATCTTAAACCCTGGACGAGCCACAGAGGGCTGGGGAGAGAAACAGCTGCTTGTGGTTTAAAATATTCTCTCTTTATATTTTTACGTCTGGGAGTGATGATTCTGCCTGGATCCAATTCAGGATGCCTCAGCAGGGGTGGCGTCTTGCTGCTGTCCATGCAGAGCGCCTTGGGTGTACAACGGAAATGGCCTATTCACATCCAATAACAGCATGGCCCGCACACTTAATAATCCCCAAGCTGGGATGAACGCTACGTTTCTGGTGGTGGGGGGAGCTATTTGTAACACGTTAAACTAACAAAGTCCTTTTTAAAAAAAAAACGCAGTTTCCTTTCAACAGTCCTGATGTAAGAAAACTACTAGGCACTTGGTCTGAGTGTTAAACAAAGCTTTAATCAACTGTTTTTCAACATGGAGAGCTAGTTGTGTCCTTCACTAGTTCCTGTTAAAGAATGTCCTGAGCAAACTGGGCCAGTGCCCGAGTATTTATACTCTCCCTGGACAGCGCCACCAGCAGGCCGCCCGGTATCATTTCATAAGTCATTTCCACATGAATGACAAGATTCATGTCAAGCCCATCTTCAGCCTGCTGCTAAATAACTGCAAAAGGCCATCTCTTGCTAGCTAAACTAGGTGAAATGAGGAGAAACAGTTTTGCGCGGCGAGTTGTTCGGAGCTGCAATGGATTGTCTGAAAGGGCGGTGGAAGCAGATTCATTCGTCACTTTCAAAAGTGGATGAATACTTAACAAGTAAACATTTGCAGGGCTATAGGAAAAAGCAGGGGGAGTGGGACTCATTGGAACGCTCTTCGAAAGTGCCGGCACAGGCACGATGGACCGAATGGCCTCCTCCTGTGCTGTAAGATTCTATGATAAGTGTGAGCCAGACACAACCCAAAGATGCAGATAAGCGAGCTGCAAAATACAGAATGCAAAACGATTTCTCTTCCTGTCCCACTAAGCACGCAGTTTTCGTGTAGCTAGTATCATAGAGTCATAGAGGCACAGAAGGAGGCCATTCGGCCCATCAAGTCCGTGCTGGCTCCATGTAGAGCAATCCAGTCAGTCCCATTCCCCCGCTCTATCCCCGTAGCCCTGCAAGTTTATTTCCCTCAAGTGCCTATCCGTCTCCCCTTGAAAACATCGAGTGTCTCTGCTTCCACCACTTCCCTTGGCAGCAAGTTCCAGGTCCTCACCACTCGCTGCGTAAAAAAGTTTTTCCTCACATCCCCCCCTGTATCTCTCACCCAAAACCTTAAATCTGTGTCCCCTAGTCCTTGTACCATCAACTAGTGGGAACGGCCTTTCCCCGTCTAGCCTATCCAAACCCATCATAATCTTATACACCTGGGAATCCCTGGCCCAAGACCGCACAAAGTGGAGGAGAAGCATCCGGGAAGGCACCGAACACCTCGAGTCTCTTCGCCGGGAGCAAGCGGAAGCCAAGCGCAGGCAGCGCAAGGAGCGCACGTCAACCCAAGCACCCCACCCACCCGACCCTTCAGCCACTGTCCACCCCACCTGTGACAGAGACTGTAGGTCCCGCATTGGACTCATCAGTCGCCTGAGAACTCATTTTTAATGTGGAAGCAAGTCATTCTCGGTTCCCAGGGACTGCCTAAGAAGAAGAGATCCCACAAACAGGCTATGATTGAGTGACCAACTGATCTGTTTTGGTGGCAGTAGTTGAGGAGACTTCCCAGCTTTTCTTTGAATGAGGTCTTTTAAGGTCTACTTGAAACTCCGAGCAAACAGGTGCAACCTCATTTTGATGCACCGACATGAAAAAAAGGGTATGGTGTGCCCTCCATACACCTCCTCAGCACTGCACTTGAGTGTCGCGCTAGATTACATGCTCACGTCCCGGCGAGGGCCTTCTAATTGGGCAAACTCTACTAATCGAGCAAAGCTGGTGCCTGGAATGGAGCCAAGGCCCCGCCGAGTGATTCAGGTCTTGCCTCTGCTAGGAGGAGAGTCCTACATTGTCGGAGTTCAGGCAGCCTCAGCCCCGCAACCTTGACTCCAGTACATCAACTGGCTCACGATTCAGGAATAATGGCACTAAATTAAGGGAACGGTAGCTTAGTGGTTATGTTACTGGACTAGTAATCCAGAGGCCTGGACTAATGATCCGGAGACGTGAGTTCAAATCCCACCACGGCAGCTGTGGAATTTAAATTCAGTTCATTAAATAAATCTGGAATAAAAAGCTAGTATCGGTAATGGTGACCATGAAACTATCGGATTGTTGTAAAAACCCATCTGGTTCACTAATGTCCTTCACGGAAGGAAATCTGCTGTCCTTACCCGGTCTGGCTGATATGTGACTCCAGACCCACAGCAAGTGGTTGACTCTTAACTGCCCTCTGAAATGCCCCAGCAAACCACTCAGTTGTATCAAACCGCTAGGAAAAACAACAAGAATAAAACCGGACGGACCATCCGGCATCAACCTAGGCACCGGATTCGGACACGGCCCCTCCAAGTCACACACCATCCTGACTTGGAAATATATCGGCCGTTCCTTCATCGTCGCTGGGTCAAAATCCTGGAACTCCCTCCCTAACAGCACTGTGGGAGCACCTTCACCACACGGACTGCAGCGGTTCAAGAAGGTGGCTCACCACCGCCTTCTCGAGGGCAATTAGGGATGGGCAATAAGCATGCCCACATCCCAGGAATGAATTTTTAAAAATGGACATTGTTGCTCGGGTTAAAGCTATGCAGCGTCGAGGAAGCTTTATTTTTTGCACTGGATCTGACAGTGCGGTGTTTGATGTTGGCACCGCCTGACAAAAGTATTCATTCCCAATGTCAAAAATCCCTTCCTTTTAAATGTGTACAAAATTCACCAGAATATGCCTTTTTTTTTGTGCGTGTTATAAAATATTTATTCTGGTCTATTTGTAGATTGATCTGGCTCCCTTTATCAGCTCAGACCTGAATTCCCCTATCGGATGAGTCTAGTTCTCCATTTAGCCTTTACAGTTGCAGCGTTACTGCCTTTGCGCTCTCATTTATATCTGAAAGAGATCGTAATTAAATTACAGCCATTGTTAGTTGATTATTGTAATCTAGATGACGTCCCATTTCATTATGTGCCTCAGACCAGAATGAGTCCTCACGTTAGCGCAGTGAAAGGATATACGGTCTACGCTTAATTCAAAATCAATTAATACGAAGTATCTGAATTCAATTTTTATAAGCTCTAACTCACGACAGGAAACACTTTTTTTTTATACGGGACCGGCTTGGTGCCGGTTGATCAAAAAGTCCGGATTACAGAGAGGTATACTTACCAAGGTATGAGAGCCCCGTACACGGCCACAGGTGCAGGAACCCCGGTTACACAGCCACAGATCCAGGAACCCTGGTTACACGGCCACTAATATATAGTAAAACTTACCTGAACCTACTCTTGGATTTTGCCGGTTAAGAGAGGTTTCCGGTTATTTAGGTGCCGGTTAAAAGAGAGTTTCCTGCTATTCCTGTTGCTTAATTCCAACTACTGGATAATTACATTTTTTTTAGTGCAAAAATGATTTGAAATAATGCAAGTGGCTTGTCGCTTTGAACCTTGTTCTGTACCCGTGAGGCGCACTACCTCAGGAAAAATTGGGGGGTCAAGGGGTATGAAAGGTTTTGTGGGATACGCTCCCACCGAAACTGGGACTAGCCAGATGGATCGCAATCGTTCTCCAGACCTGTGCGTTACCGTGTTCCTATCGACTGATCACTTTTAGTTATGTCGGTGGCAATCACAGTTCTATTCAGTCCAGATATTGAACTATTTTTCCTAGTCTTCACTTTTTTTCATTGACACAATGATGTAGATCGCGGTGGTATTCTAAGAATAGCCAAGCGCAAGGAGCGCACGTCAACCCAAGCACCCCACCCACCCGCCCCTTCAACCACCGTCTGCCCCACCTGTGACAGAGACTGTAGGTCCCGCATTGGACTCATCAGTCAGCTGAGAACTCATTTTTAATGTGGAAGCAAGTCATCCTCGGTTCCGAGGGACTGCCTAAGAAGAAGAAGATTCTAAGAATGCTGGGCGAAGGGAGAGACTAGGAATGACTACACACCTCTGTCGCAGTTCCGTGCTTTCTTTGGAATTGATGTTAAAAAAAAAGGCTTAAATCTGTTTAATTATTGAGAGACAAATATCTCTGTGATAAATGGGTCTTGTCAGATAGAGGTCTTTTCCGGATAGAATGGATTGGAGTAGAGCGACTGCAGCCAATAGGGGGTAGGCTTTGCAGTAACAACAACAACTTGTATTTATATAGCACCTTTAATGTAGTAAAACGTCCCAAGGCGCTGCACAGGAGCATTAGAAGACAAAAAAGTTGACGCCGAGCCACTTTAGGAGAAATTAGGGCAGGTGACCAAAAGCTTGGTCAAAGAGGTAGGTTTTAAGGAGTGTCTTAAAGGAGGAGAGAGAGGCAGCGAGGCGGAGAGGTTTAGGCAGGGAATTCCAGAGCTTGGAGCCCAGGCAACAGAAGGCACGACCACCAATGGTGGAGCGATTATAATCAGGGATGCTCAAGAGGGCAGAATTAGAGGAGTGCAGATATCTCGGGGTGGAGGGGGGTGTTGTGGGGCTGGAGGAGATTACAGAGATAGGGAGGGGCGAGGTCATGGAGGGATTTGAAAACATGGATGAGAATTTTGAAATCGAGGCGCACTAACGTGCGTGTACCCACATGGCGTGGTAGGGCGAGGGTTTGTACTTAACCACTCTCCACACATTGAGGTTCTCAACTCCGCCGCAATTCAAGGAGGAGCTGGGCGGGGTCTGGGATTTTTCTCCGACGGAAGGCTAGCTCGGGGAGTGAGTCACTATGGCCTTCACCCACGCACCTCTTAGCTGCTGAGTACAGAACAGAATTAGCGACAAGTCATCTGCTTGGCATTGCAGCTAAGGATGTGGTCCCTCCATGTTGCCCCAGTGAGGTGAAGTTCATGTTACAATGGGAGAATTTCCAGAGCAGGTTTTTTGCACGTTATTTTTCAATTGTTCTTCTTCTCCTTCTCCAGTGTTCTCTCCCTCCTTTTCTAAAGGTGCTGAGTGCTCGTTAGGATTTGGAGGGTCGTGGTCGTACGTGTCTTCATACTGTTCCCTTTGGGGAACTGTATGAAGTGGTGGAAGGATTTCTGGCCGCGATTAACGCTCCTTCTGTGACCGTAACCATCTTCGTACCAGCCATTAGGGTGGTTAGACCTATGGCGGGAGGGTTTTACGGGCTTCCACAACCCATACGAGGGGGTGGGGCCACCCACACCCACGGACGCAAGTATCCCACTGGATGTCAACCCAGAATTTAGAGCCGGAGCTCCGACTCCACTTGCCGGGACTGGAGCGGGGTTCGAAACCCTACGCCTTCTGGCCCAGCGGCGGGGATGCTACCGCTACGCCAAAGGCCCACTCCCATTTGGAGGGCGGTGGAGGCAGATTCAATAGCAGCCTTCAAAAGGGAATTGGATAAGTACTTGAATGAGAAACAATTGCAGGGATATGGGGAAAGAGCGGGGGAATGGGACTGACTGGATTGCTCTTCGAAAGAGCCGGCGCAGATTCAATGGGCCGAATGGCCTCCTTCTGTGTTGTATGATTCTATGATGATATTCCATAGACACTGGCCACCCTCTGGCATCTCACCCTAGTGGCCGCACTTGGTGCGTCAGCCCAGTCAGTGAGCATCATCAGACTGTTTAATTGTGGGGGACTGCACAGGAGCCTGACCCTATCCTCACTTGTTTTCATACATGTGGAGAGGGCTTGACCGGGTAGATGCTGAGAGGTTGTTTCCCCCTGGCTGGAGAGTCTAGAACTAGGGGGGGTCACAATCTCAGGATAAGGGGTCAGCCATTTAGCACTGAGATGAGGAGAAATTTCTTCACTCAGGGGATTGTGAATATTTGGAATTCTCCACCCCAGAGGGCTGTGAATGCTGAATTGTTGAGAATATTCAAGGTTGAGATCGATAGATTTTTGTACTCTAGGGGAATCAAGGGACATGGGGATCGGGCGGGAAAGTGGAGTTGAGGTCGAAGATCAGCCATGATCTTATTGAATGGCAGAGCAGGCTCGAGGGGCCGAATGGCCGACTCCAGCTCCTAATTCTTATGTTCTTATATAATATAAAAACAGAAAATGCTGGAGACACTCAGCAGGTCAGGCAGCATCTGTGAAGAGAGAAACAGAGTTAACGTTTCAGGTCGATGACCTTTCGTCAGAACTGGAGGCCAGTTCTGACGAAAAGTCATCGACCTGAACGTTAACTCTGTTTCTCTCTTCACAGATGCTGCCTGACCTGCTGAGTGTCTCCAGCATTTTCTGTTTTTATTTCAGATTTCCAGCATCTGCAGTATTTCCTTTTTGTCTTATGTTCTCATGTTGACCTTCTAGCTGTAGTCAGGAGCAGGAATCCTGACTCATTTCCCCCCTCCCCGTAACCCAGGGACGCCAAGGGCCAATTTTAGTGCCCAGCTCTTGGTTCGCCTTTGCTCCGGGCCAAGCAGGAATCGAACCTACGTCCTCCATCATCTGTCGGCTAAGTAACACACCAGGTTAAAAAAAACGTCATAGAGCCCAGGTTACCCACGAGCAATTCCACAGCAGATCAGTCCGCAGATATTTTTTTTTAAAATTCTGTGACGCATCCTCACAGCATTGTAGAGCTGCTGAGATCATCATTAATGTCACTGTAGGAGTCGCTGGAAATCAACAGACTGCGAGACTTTCATAGCAGCAAAGAAAAACGCGTGTTAGCTTTATTAGCTCTCCGCATGGACTGAGGGACTCGGCCTCGTCACAGGGCTATGACGTCATCACACAATCGACGACTCTTAAAGGGACCCTGCCCTGATAACCCAACCAAGTTCCGTACATAACGTGGAGCGATAACAACATTGGCTATACATAGTGAATTGTGTTACTGTCCCTATGTGGTCTCCACCACATCACACAACTTTGCAGAGTTTACATCGCCTGACATTCCAACATGGCAGCAAGATCCCCATTGGCCCAGAAATTCGGGTCGGAGGCTTCCTGCGGGTGCAAGTCCCCGACCTGCACTTACTTAGTGCGCCGGCCGTTGAGCTGTGGGCCTGCATGGAATTCCGATCCTGGGCCTCCTCCAACTGCCGGCGCGCAGTGCTTGCGTATCCCAGGGGCGCAGTTAGTTCGAAGCGTCCCCTGGGGTCACGTGGGCCATGGAGAGCCAATGGTAGCAGGGAATCTGTATTCATAGATTTGACAGGAAGACCCAGCGCGTACTCACCCGTGGGGACCCGAAGTTCTGGCCCATTAATATTATTTATTTTTAAATTGCAGTTTTCACATTAGGCATGTCGACAGGTGTGAATAGGTTATTAAGACGGTAGGAAGTAGGGTAGGTTATATGTCAGGAGCAAAATTACACAACATAGTAATCCAGTGAGATAGCTGACAAAGCCTCCCTAGGGTTTATATAATGTTTGATACCTTTTAATTGGCGTGTGCTTTTTGGAGAGCTTTAATAACAAATTAATCTTTACGAGCTAAGTATTGCCTAAGGTAATAAAGTAATTGTGCAGGGGCATGTCACCATTTAGTTAGGCAGCATCCACAGAGGGGCTTCAGATTGAAACGCTGGGGTTTGCACACAGTAAACGGTTCCTGTATTGGCCGGATGGTAGTCTCCACACTGCTGTACACTGCTACAGATCCGATTCCGAACCGGTCACTGCTTCTGCTAACACAGCGAGGGAGAGGAATTTCTGACGCGTGTCTGTACCCTCATCTGCTGGTTTCATTTTGGGGTCATCGTTCACTGCTGCAGGATTTAGTCAAAACCTGTAAATGTATTTTCACAAGTGTGGCCGTGGAGTGGTTAATGGTACAGGACCGTCGACCAAGAGGGAGAAAGTGACTGAGAAAAAATTGCAGGGATATGGGGAGAGAGCGGGGCGGTGGGGGGGGACTGATTAGATTGCTCTTCGAAAGAGCCGGCGCAGACTCAATGGGCCGAATGGCCTCCTTCTGTGCTGTGCTATTCTGAGAGTTCAAATCCTACCATGGCAAGATACTAGTGGGCCGGACTTTCCGACCCCCACGGGTGTGTACGTGCCCGTAGGGACCGCGCAAGTGCCGGTTTCAGGCACGCGCTGAAAAGCGGCACTTGCGAGCTGTCAAGAATTCTCTTGACAGATCCTCTGCCTGCTCGTAAAAAGGGCCTCCGCGGGCGGAGAGTTCCGCTTTTTGCACAACTTCTGCCCGCTGAACATCCGTGGAATTCTTACTCCTGCTTTTACCAGCTTAAATGTGTTGAAAAATAGAAAAATTAAATTTGTTAACTCATTTATAAATTAAAAAATACTCTTCAAAAATGTAAGTTTATTGTTAGCCCTGTAAAAACATTTAAT
The DNA here is from genome assembly GCF_052327205.1 of Somniosus microcephalus. NCBI lineage: Eukaryota > Metazoa > Chordata > Chondrichthyes > Squaliformes > Somniosidae > Somniosus > Somniosus microcephalus. The sequence continues at coordinate 35,292,826 of NC_141015.1, read as the reverse complement.
TTTTTTTTAAATCATTTTTTTAAACTATTTAAATGGGATTTTAATGAAGTAATTAAAAAAAAAAAAAATTATTTATTGTTTTAGTGTGTTTTTAAATGTGATCTCCGTACGGGCCTGTCAAAAGTATGAAGGGGAATTTCCTTCTTTGATTGGTTCCCCATGGCCCACGTGATCCCAGGGACGCTTGCGAACCGCCTGCGCCGCCCCTGGGATACCTAGGCCTCTGCCCGCGCGGACCCGGAGAGGCCCAGGAGCAAAAGCCTCTGGATCTACAGAGCCGGCAGGTAGATTGGTAGATTTTTTTCCGATCGGAGGCATCTGCCCGAAGGAAGCCTCCAATCGGAAATTCAGGGCAATGGTATTAAAATCAATAAACCTGTTAATTTGTGAGCTGGTGGGAGAGGAGGAAGTCACCACGATCGCGTCCTGATTGTTGTAAAACTGGATTACTGGTGTTTCTCAGGAAAAATGCTGCCTTACCACATCCCAAGAGCACATTATAAAAAAAGCTTCCAGCCTTTGTGTACTGTTAACATAAGAAATAGGAGCAGGAGTCGGCCTTTCGGCCCCTCGAGCCTGCTCCGCCATTCAATAAGATCAGGGCTGATCTGATCTTGGCCTCAACTCCACTTTCCCGCCCGCTCCCCATAACCCTCGACTCCCCTGTTGCTCAAATATCTGTCAATCTCCGCCTTGAGTATATTTAGTGACTCCGCCTCCACAGCTCTCTGGGGTAGAGAATTCCACAGATTCACAAGGACCGTGGTTACATTTGCGACTTATCTGCTTATATTATAGTTGACTCTTCTGCACTCTTGCCTCACAACTTTAACCTTTTGCAGGAGTGAGAAGTGGTGGCGATAAAACTCGAGGGTGCGCAAGAGGCCAGAATGGGAGGAGCACAGAGATCTCGGAGGGTTGTAGGGCTGGAGGAGGTTACAGAGATAGGGGAGGGGGGCGAGGCCAGGGCCAGTGAGGGGTTTGAACACAAGGATGAGAATTGTTTTATACTGGACAACAATGTTCCCTTTTTTTTTAGGTGCGCGGGGGGCCCTTTAACTGGCTGCGCGGCCCATTCAAATTTCCGCCCATTTGTGTTTTTTTTTCCCCCGCATAAAGCCGATGCGCGGGACCTCCGGACCGCGCGGCTTAACGGGGAACATTGATACTGGATAACGCTGCAGCATATTGCAAGGCAGCGCAGTGGCGAGGAGCTTGTTGGTGCCTCCGAGCTCCCAAGATGTGTCGCGTCCTTGAATGCAGTCCAGTCTCTGCTCTAGCATGTGTGTCCAGGTTAGAGGCTGGTGGTGGGGGCATTGCTTTGTTCTATTTTTGGAGCTTGTGTCAGTGGCAGCGGAGGGTCGAGGGCGAGAGAGGGCAGACTCTTGTCACTAAAGGATGAGCTTTGGCCTGGGGAGCTGCCACTGCACCCCATGGGGCGTGAGCTGCCCTGTGAGGCTGGAATTCAATTTTGCTTCTTGGCAACAGGAGAGCAGCAGGCTTTGTACATTTTACTACAATTGTACATCAGGGAATGGTTCTGTACAATTATGCGGACCACAGTCAGTATCTGTGCTAAAAGCAGGTGGATGGAGAAATGGGTAGATCTCATTACTCTACACAATCTTCAATTTGTCCCCAACCTCCACAAATGTACAGTCTATGCCTAAGCTGGGGTTTTTCTTTGCTCGTCAAGCAATTAAGCAATGTAAATAACACGGGCAAAGTGGGAATTTAGTGCTGGAAAGTTGAATTATCACCTAATTAGACTTAATAGCTAGTTCTACGGATAATGCAGTCGTCTCAACATCATCAAAAACAACTTGCATTTAGATCGTGCTTTTAATGTCGGGAAAACATCCCAAGGCACTTCATAGTGGTCTAAGGAGAGAGGAAAAAATTGGGTGGGAAGCAATGTTCCTTCTTACTTTTTTTTTTCAGTGCAAGGGCCCTTCTTACTACAGTTATACAGGGCCCTGGTGAGACCACACCCGGAGTACTGTGTGCAGTCTTGGTCTCCGTACCTAAGAAAGGATATACTTGCCACAGAGTGGAATTCGCTGTTGATGAACTATTACAAGCGTTCCTCTTTGTATAACTTAAGATCAAACAGCGACACGTTTTATAAATTGCTGTAAACACTTCATTTCTCCCCAAGCCTGTTAGTACTTTGTGTTATTGGAGCTCCTTTTATCAGACCCAGGGGTCTTTCCTTGTGTCTTGTTACAGTTTGTAGTTATTTATATGTGACTTTTGTATAACGCAGATATCATTTTTTTTCTGGGATGGCAGGACTGTCGTATGAGGAGAGATTGGGTCGACTAGGCCTGTATTCACTAGAGTTTAGAAGAATGAGAGGGGATCTCATTGAAACGTATAAAATTCTGACAGGGCTAGACAGACTGGATGCAGGGAGGATGTTTCCCCTAGCTTGGGGGGGGGGGTCTAGAACGAGGGGTCACAGTCTCAGGATACGGGGTAGGACACCTAGGACTGAGATGAGGAGAAATTTCTTCACTCAGAGGGTGGTGAACCTGTGGAATTCTCTATCACAGAAGGCTGTGGAGGCCAAGTCACTGAATATATTTAGGAAGGAGATAGATAGATTTCTAGACACAAAAGGCATCAAGGGGTATGGGGAGAGAGCGGGAATATGGTATTGAGATAGAGGATCAGCCATGATCATATTGAATGGTGGAGCAGGCTCGAAGGGCGAATGGCCAACTCCTGCTCCTATTTTTCTATGTTTCTATGTTTCAGCTGGCTGTGCGGCCCATTCAAATATCCGCACATGTGCGGTTTTAGCCCGTTCGAAAGCCGCTGGACGGCCTGCGCGGGACCTCAAGACCGCTGTGCGGCCAATGAGAACATTGGTGCGGCGCCAAAGGAGGTCAAATGTTTGGGTCAAAGAAGTGGGTTTAAGGAGGTGGAGGGGGGTGGGGGAGGAGTTCCAGAGCCAGCGCTGGCTGGCAGCACAGCGGTATGAATTGCAAACCTCACTGGTTAATCTTTCTGCGATCAAATTTCCAGCTTCACTATTCACCATTGCAAAAAAGGGTGAAGGCATCATTAGATGCATTTCAGGGAGGGCCACAGTCTCAGGATAAGGGGTCGGCCATTTTGGACTGAGAGGAGGAGAAATTTCTTCACTCAGAGGGTGGTGAATCTTTGGAAATCTCTGCCCTAGAGGGCTGTGGAGGCTTAATCGTTGAGTATATTCAAGGCTGAGATCACTAGATTTTTGGGAATCAAGGGGATATGGGTATCTGGCGGGAAAGTGGAGTTGAAGTAGAAGATCAGCCATGATCATATTGAAACATAGAAACATAGAAGATAGGAGCAGGAGTAGGCCATTCGGCCCCTCGAGCCTGCTCCGCCATTCAATGCGATCATGGCTGATCATCCAAATTCAGTACCCGGTCCCTGCCTTCTCCCCATATCCCTTGATCCCTTTAGCCTTAAGAAATATATCCAACTCCTTCTTGAATATATTTAATGAATTGGCCTCAACTGCCTTCTGTGGTAGAGAATTCCACAGGTTCACCACTCTCTGGGTGAAGAAATTCCTCCTCATTTCTGTCCTAAATGGCTTACCCCTTATCCTTAGACTGTGACCCCTGGTTCTGGACTCCCCGACCATCGGGAACATCCTTTCCGCGTCTAGTCTGTCGAGTCCTGTCAGAACTTTATAAGTTTCAATGAGATTGAGTTTGAATGGCGGAGCAGGCTTGAAGGGGCCGAATGGCCGACTCCTGCTCCTATTTCTTATGTTATAAACACATGGAGGGAGAAAGGAATAGAAGGCAATGCTGATAGGGTGAGACAAAGAGCGGTGGGAGCATAAACACCGGTATAGACCAGTTGGGCCGAATGGCCTGTTTCTGGGCTGTAAATTCTATGATTGAACCGAGCCGGGAGACTTTTACTGCATTCTGGGGCTGTGGAAACAGGTTTAAACTCCTTCAGCAATTACACAAGTTTTCACACAGCCGGTTGTTCAGTTTATTTCAAGATGTATTATTCCACATTGAGCAACTCGGTCATAAACCATTGAATATGCAGCTTATGGCTCCCCTAGTGGCCCAGTTGGTAAATGCAGTTGATAGTGCGGTGCTGAACTGTATAGAGTGGGATAACTGCAGGGCACTGCCATTCGCCCGTCAGCCCTGTCGCTCGCTGACCCACATTGGCTCCCAGTCCGGCTACGCCTCGATTTTAAAATTCTCATCCTTGTTTCCAAATCCCTCCGTGGCCCTCGCCCCCTCCCTATCTCTGTAATCTCCTCCAGTCCCCCAGATCTCTGCGCTCCTCCAATTCTGGCCTCTTGAGCATCCCCGATTTTAAACGCTCCACCATTGATGGCCGTGCCTAAGCCCTGGAACTCCCTGCCTAAACCTTTCCACCTCTCGACCGCTTTCTTCTCCTTTAAGACGCTCCTTAAAACCTACCTCTTTGACCAAGCTTTTGGTCACCTGTCCTAATATCTCCTTACGTGGCTCGGTGTCAAATTTTGTTCGATAACGCTCCTGTGAAGGGCCTTGGAGATGTTTTACTACATTATATAAACGCACGTTGTTGTTTAATACCCAGTCGGCGTTGAATTAACTGATCGCGGGGGAGGGAGGCAACAATAGGGGTGGTTCTGGATGAGGGTAAAAGAACGCATTAGCGGGAGTTCCTGTTCCTGGTTACTTCCCAGCGGCACATGCTGGAAAGTGGACCTGTCTGCCGATTGGTTGACGGCAGCATCGGGTTCAGCGATGATGCCGTATGTGTTCGAATAGTTTGGAAAAAATACTTGCTACCTGTGGAGAATCGAGCCCATGGTGTTCGAGCAATGCTAGCATAAGCGTTGCTGGAAAAGACGTGGGTAGAATATTTGTACAGGCAGAAAAGAGAAATCACATTGGCTCAATAAATGTATCGAGGGAAATTGTGACCTAAACTCCTTCGAAACCCATTGTGGATGAGAGGTATTCTCGTGACCGTACGGGCACCTTGAAATGCTGGAGGCTCACGGCTTGCGTTCATTTGACTTGCAGATCAGCATCTTCATGACTCACCTGTCAAACTACGGCAACGATCGGCTGGGCCTGTACACCTTCGAGAGCCTGGTGAAGTTTGTCCAGTGCTGGACCAACCTGAAACTGCAGACCCTGCCCCCAGTAAAACTGGCCGCCAAATACTTTGAGCTTTTCCCGGAGGAGAAGCACCCCCTGTGGCAGGTAAGAAACACAGCACCCTTGTGTGGAAGGATATAACCGCCTTGGAGGCGGTGCACCGAAGGTTCACTAGACTGATTCCTGGGATGAGAGGGCTGTCCTATGATGAGAGATTGTGTAGAATGGGCCGATACTCTCTGGAGTTCAGAAGAATGAGAGGTGATCTCATTGAAACATACAAGATTCTGAAGGGGATTGACAGGGGAGGTGCTGAGAAGTTGTTTCCCCTGGCTGGAGTGTCTCAGGATAAGGGGTCGGCCATTTAAGACTGAGATGAGGAAGAATTTCTTCACTCAGAGGGTGGTGAATCTTTGGAATTCTTTACCAGAGGGCTGCGGATGCTGAGTCTTTGAGTATATTCAAGGCTGAGATCGATAGATTTTTGGACTCTGGGGGAATCAAGGGATATGGGGCTAGGGCGGGAAGGTGGAGTTGAGGCCGAAGATCAGCCATGATCTTATTGAGTGGCGGAGCAGGCTCGAGGGGCCGAATGGCCAACTCCTGCTCCTAATTCCTATGCTCTTGTGTTTCCAGCTGCTTGCTGCGTCGGCCTGTACTAGTCGTGACTGTCGTCTGGCGATTATTTTTTTGTCATACCGGAGATGCTATTGCGTTTCTGCAGAGTTTCAGTATTACGCTTGTCTCAGGAATGCAGCTAGCTTGCTTGAGCTGTCATTATTTATTCAACGTGCTGCGAAGCAGGAGTTAACGGGATTCAGATATAATTTCACTTGCTGGAAAATCCTGCCCTTGGTCAATGTGCCCTTTCATTTTGTTTCGGGCGCGCGGCCCCTTTAACGGGCTGTGCGGCCCATTCAAATTCCCGCGGTTTTTCCGTCCAAGAGCCGGCTGCGCGGGGCCACCAGACAGCGCCGCGCCCATGCAGCTTAAAGGGAACGGTGCCCCTGGTACACAGTTTTTAAAAAATCCTTTCAAAATTAACTATTGATTCGCCGCAGTAATATCAGAAAGTGGCGTCTCAACCAGCTATAATACACGATCAGTATTTTCGTAACTTGCAGTTCAGAGACGATTCACTCGGTTGATTCCAGAGATGAAGGGGTTGTCTTATGAAGAAAGGTTGAGCAGGTTGGGCCTATACTCATTGGAGTTTAGAAGAATGAGAGGTGATCTTATTGAAACATATAAGATACTGAGGGGGCTCGACAAGGTAGATGCAGAGAGGATGTTTCCCCTCGTGGGGAAATCTAGAACTAGGGGGGCATAGTCTCAGAATAAAGGGTCGCCCTTTTAGAACTGAGATGAGGAGGAATTTCTTCTCTGAGGGTCGTAAACCTGTGGAATTCTCTGCCCCAGAGAGCCGTGGAGGCTGGGTCATTAAATACATTTAAGGTGGAGATAGACAAATTTTGCAAGATAAGGGAATGAAGGGTTATGGGGAGCGGGCAGGGAAGTGGCTTTGAGCCCAAGATCAGCCCTGATCTTATTGAATGGCGGAGCAGGCTCGAGGGGCCAAGTGGCCTATTCCTGCTCCTATTTCTTAATGTTCTTATGTCCCATCGTTAAGCGAGCCAACTATGTAGGTGGGTCTATACCAGTGGTTTTCTACAGAGATCCGCCCCTGGAGATACCGGAACGCTCCCATGGGTTTAGTGGAAATATGGCAGGGGAGTGGTTACGGCAGCGGATTACTAACTCAGAAGTTCAAACCCCACCGAGTTGGGAAGTTGAATTCAGTAAGTCTGGCCAATTGTGAGCTGGGGTCATGGGGAACAATGCTATAAAGTTGCCAGGTGGGTGTCAAAACCCAAATGCCCCTCGAGGGGAGAGAGCCTGTCGCCCTCGGCCAGTCTGGCCGCCACGTCGGGTTTCCCGCTCTGACTGGACGTATTCCTGAGGGTTTCAGCACCTGACCCCGTGCCTCCGACCGCCCCGCCCCCGCACCCCCTGCCATCGATCTCCGAAAATGCCCACCCTCACGGTTTAACGCCTTTCCCCCGCCGACGGAAAGTTAAACATACGCTTCCTTACCCGTTGTGGTAAACCACTTTTATCGTTACACTATAGTTATCACTGTTGTATTGTTATCACCGTTATCACTGTTGTATCACGATACGAGGTCGCCTCTTGTCGCGCTGTTATACCTGGGCTGACCACCTCCGACTCCGCCCATGGCTCCACCTACCTGCCCAGGTATAAAGGTAGTCGACTGGCTGGTATTCCTCCTTGTTGGACCCGATCACCCACGAGGGTGGGCTCTGTTATTTAGTCAATAAAAACCTTTAGTTACGTTCCTAACTCGTCGCTTTTTATTGGACGAATTGATAGGTATATCAATTTTATTGACTAAATTTTAAAGATGTCTACTACTGGCCAGCCAGAAGCCCTCCCAGAAGCACAGCCACACCAGCCGGCTTGGCTGCAAGCCCTCAAACCACCGTACCTGGATCTAAACCCACAGGCAGCAAACGCAGCCCTCAACTTCAAACACTGGCTGGACTGCTTCGAATCCTACCTGGAAGAATCCGGCGCCCCGCAGAGATCCAAACTAAGACTTCTGAACGCCCAAGCGAGCCCGAGAGTATACGCACTCATACAGGACACGACTACGTACGAGGCCGCTATCAACCTACTGAAACAGCAGTACCGCAGCCCGGTAAATTACATGTACACCAGGCACCTCCTAAGATCCCGCCCGCAACAGCCAGGAGAGTCTGTAGCTGAATTTTTACGGGCGCTAAGAGCACTCGGCAGGAACTGTGACTTTAAAGCGGTGACGGCTGTTGAAAATACGGAAGATAATATCCGCGATGCCTTTGTGAAAGGCCTACGGTCCGACTACTCACGGCAAAGACTGCTTGAAGCTAAAGACCTCGACCTGGACAAAGCTGAAGCCCTCGCTCTCTCCCTGGAGGTGGCCCATCAGGACCAGGAGGCGTTTTCCAGGTACTGCTCGCGACCCTGGGACTCGGGCCCGACCCCTACCGCAATACCCTTCGCAGCGCCGCCCCCGGGACCTACCTCAGCGTCGGCGTCCCGGACCCGACCGGGCCCGCCACCCCCGGTACCGGCTCCGACATCGGGCACCCGCGATCGGGCCGCCGGCTGCTTCTTTTGCGGCCAGGAGAAGCACCCGAGGTCGCGCTGCCCAGCCAGGAACTCTACCTGCACAACCTGCAGGAAGAAAGGCCATTTCTCTAAGGCCTGCAGGAGCGGATCTTCAGAGGCCAGCAGTGCCTCATGCGAACTGTGGGGGCGGCCATCTTCTTTCACGGCAACTGAGGCCAGTATCCCCACACGTGAGTCATGGGGGCGGCCATCTTTGATCAAGGCAACCGACCCCAATAGTGCCTCATGTGAGTTATGGGGGCAGCCATCTTCTCCGCCATTTTGTCCTACCTCGTGGGAGACGCCATTTTACCCACCACGCCCGACTGCCACCGGGCCCCCGGACCCGACGACCGCCTCGCCCGCAGACGACAACGACTCGCTTACCTACACGCTAGCCTCCGTCACTCTGGATCAAGCCCGCCCACACCACCTGTCCAAGTCGATGATGGACATCAAAGTAAACGGCCACGCCACGACCTGCCTGTTCGACAGCGGAAGCACGGAGAGCTTCATCCACCCAGACACGGTGAGCCACTACTCCCTCCCTGTCCTGCCAACGCGCAACCGAATCTCGATGGCATCGAGGTCCCACGCCACGGACATTAGCGGCTACTGTGCTGTGACCTTGTCGGTTAAGGGTACAGAGTATAAAAACTTTAAACTCCTCGTCCTCCCCCAGCTCTGCGCTGCCGTCCTACTAGGGCTGGACTTCCAATCCCACCTCCAAAGTGTAACCCTAGCATACGGTGGACCCCTCCCCCCACTCACAGTCGACAACCAGCGAAGGTTAAACCGCCCACCGCGTAACACCTGCAGCCTATCCACCCTCAAGGTGCCGCCACCTTCCCTGTTCGCTAACCTCACCCCCGACTGCAAACCCGTCGCTACCAAGAGCAGGCGGTACAGCGCTGGGGACAGAGCTTTCATTTGCTCTGAGGTGCAGCGTCTCCTGAAGGAGGGCATCATCGAGGGGAGCAACAGCCCCTGGCGTGCCCAGGTCGTGGTCGTTAAGACCGGCGATAAAAATCGCCTGGTCATCGACTACAGCCAGACCATAAACAGATACACCCAGCTGGACGCATACCCCCTTCCCCGCATATCTGACATGGTCAATCAGATTGCACAATACCGCGTATTCTCGACCATCGACCTTAAGTCGGCCTACCACCAACTCCCTATCCACCCCGAGGACCGCCAGTACACCGCCTTCGAGGCGAATGGGCGCCTATACCACTTCCTTAGGGTCCCCTTCGGTGTCACCAACGGGGTCTCGGTCTTCCAAAGGGAGATGGACCGGATGGTTGACCAGAACGGACTGCAGGCCACATTCCCCTACCTAGATAACGTCACCATCTGCGGCCGCGACCGGCAGGACCACGACGTGAATCTGGAGAAATTCCTCCGTACAGCCCAACGGCTGAACCTCACCTACAATAAGGAGAAATGTGTGTTTAACACCTCGCGCCTTGCCATCCTTGGCTGTGTAGTAGAGAACGGACTCATCGGCCCCGACCCCGAAAGAATGCGCCCCCTCATGGAGCTACCCCTCCCCCACTGCCCTAAGGCACTTAAGAGAACCCTGGGGCTCTTCGCCTACTATGCCCAATGGGTGCCCAATTATGCGGACAAAGCCAGACCCCTCATGAAGTCCACATCCTTCCCCCTTACGGAGGAAGCGTGCGCAGCCTTCTCCCTCATTAAGGGAGACATTGCCAAGGCCACTATGCACGCAGTGGATGAGTCCATCCCCTTCCAAGTCGAGAGCGATGCATCCGACTTCGCCCTAGCCGCCACCCTTAACCAGGAGGGGAGACCGGTGGCCTTCTTCTCAAGGACCCTACAGGGCCCTGAGATCCGACACTCGTCGGTCGAGAAGGAGGCCCAGGCGATTGTGGAGGCGGTACGACGCTGGAGGCACTACCTGGCAGGCAAACGATTTACCCTCCTTACCGACCAACGTTCGGTCGCTTTTATGTTTAATAACAAGCTGAGGGGCAAAATCAAGAATGACAAGATCTTGAGGTGGAGAATCGAGCTCTCCACCTACGATTATGATATCTTGTACCGGCCAGGTAAGCTGAACGAACCCCCCGATGCTCTGTCACGAATTACATGCGCCAGCGCGCAAAGTGATAGACTTCAGACCCTCCACAACGACCTCTGCCACCCCGGGGTCACCAGACTTTACCACTTCATTAAGGCCCGCAACCTGCCCTACTCCATCGAGGAGGTCAGGACCATAACCAGGAACTGCCAGACCTGCGCCGAGTGCAAACCGCACTTCTTTAGGCCGGACAGAGCAAGCCTGATCAAGGCCACCCGCCCCTTCGAGCGCCTGAGCATCGACTTTAAGGGGCCCCTCCCGTCCTCTGACCGTAATGTGTACTTCCTCAACATTGTTGATGAGTACTCCCGTTTCCCCTTTGCCTTCCCCTGCCCAGACATGACCAGTACCACGGTCATTAAATGCCTGAACGACCTCTTCGCCTTGTTCGGGTTCCCAAACTATATACATAGTGACCGGGGCTCCTCTTTCATGAGCGAGGAACTCCGTCAGTTCCTACTAGCGAGAGGTATTGCAGCAAGTAGGACCACCAGCTACAACCCCCAAGGGAACGGCCAGGTGGAAAGAGAGAACGCGACGGTATGGAAGGCCGTCCTCTTAGCCTTAAAGTCTAAGGGCCTCCCAACCTCCCGCTGGCAGGAAGTCCTCCCGACAGCGCTGCACTCCATCCGGTCACTACTTTGCACTGCCGTTAACGCCACCCCCCATGAACGAATGTTTGTTTTCCCCAGGAAGTCGACTACGGGAACCACTCTACCAACCTGGCTGACCTCTCCGGGGCCCGTCTTGCTGCGAAAGCACGTGAGGGCCCATAAAACAGACCCCCTGGTCGAAAGGGTGAACCTCCTGCACGCCAACCCCCAGTACGCCTACGTGGCTTACCCAGACGGGCGGGAGGACACTGTCTCCTTACGAGACCTCGCACCCTCGGGCACTCCGGAGACACCACCTTTACCCCCCCCCACCACCCCCCCAATTCCAGCCCAGGTAGACGGCATGCCGGAACCCCACGAGCCTTCGCCGACCACGCAGACACCAGCACTAACACCGGATAATGCAGCACCGCCGCTGCGACGATCGGAGAGGCTTACGAGGCCTCCGGACAGACTGACATACCAGAACTGGTAGTACACTTCACCCCGCCGGACTCAAATCTAAACAAGGGGTGAATGTGGTAAACCACTTTTATCGTTACACTATAGTTATCACTGTTGTATTGTTCTCACTGTTCTCACTGTTGTATCACTATACGAGGTCGCCTCTTGTCGCGCTGTTATACCTGGGCTGACCACCTCCGACTCCGCCCATGGCTCCACCTACCTGCCCAGGTATAAAGGTAGTCGACTGGCTGGTATTCCTCCTTGTTGGACCCGATCACCCACGAGGGTGGGCTCTGTTATTTAGTCAATAAAAACCTTTAGTTACGTTCCTAACTCGTCGCTTTTTATTGGACGAATTGATAGGTATATCACCCGTTTGGATGTTTCTTGACTGTGTCAACCTTTCCCCCAATCTCCCAATATTTTCAAACTAATTATTAATGGAAGTGGTCAAAGAAAATGAATGGGCACATTTTTCTCTTTTAATATCCCTATTGATTTTTCCCCTGGCAGTGCCCTGGGAGACGAATCTTCAATTCCTGGAGGTTTGGCACACTACCAACACATGACTCCTGTCCCGCACTACCTGCTTGACTCTTAGGGGGAGAAATTCGGTATCATCCCCGTTTGGGGCGCAATTATCAGCTGGGCGCAAAGATTAGCGCCTGGCGCTAATTATCGCCTTCGACTGCAAACTTGGCTTCTATCGCCCCTGGAGGTGATTGGAGCGCTAAATCAGGCGCTACACACCTCTCTTAAGGCGCTAACGCCGAGGAGCGAGGCGCTACCTCAGAGCACTGGCGAAGCTCATGTGATGTCAGTCAGCAATGGAACACAGACACACTGGCGCCGGCCAGTTCTTAAAGGGGAGGGTCGATCTTGCTCTCCATCCACACCCTGCTCATTGCAGCCTTGAATCTCGGCCTGGGGAGACCTGTACATCAAATCTGCTGGAAAGAACAATGGAGAGGCCCAGGGAAAGAGCTCAGAGTGCAGCCCCCATAGTCTCTCCTAAATCGATGCAAGGAAGGTCAAATCAAAATGAATCTGCAAAGTGCTGCTCAGTACCCAAAACTCCTTCACACAGCATTGAATCTCTCCAGAAGTCTCTCTCTCTGAATGCGTGGTGCAAAAATGTCGCCGACAAATAAAGGCAGGAAGCGGTTGCCTTTAAATCGCGCTCCCCTAGTCCCTTCCCGACTGCAAAACGCTCCCCTCAACCTGTCGTTGCTAGTGGCAGGCGGTAAGACAGGGGGCGCCACTCAATATCCGGTACGGGGCGTTGCACGCTCGACTGACGTCACGATCTGCCGGCGCAGGAGATCGTGGCGGTACAGTAGTGATTAGCGCCGCCGCAAAATGTCTGGTCAATTTCGCGAACGGTGCAAAGATTGCCGCGCCCGGGCGCAAGCTGCTTTGCGTCTTGTTAGCGCCCTCTTAGGGGACTAACGGGAGGCATAATGAAACCAAATTTTCCCCCCGTAATGTCTTCTGATGAGGCTTATCAAGTTGCTTTGTTGTGAAACCAGTCACCGCCACAGTTAGGGATTAAATGTAACCTTGTTGGTGTTGCCCACATCCTGAGGACAACATTATATTTAAAAAAATGAAAGACCCCTGTCCTAACCACTGAGGGTCAGTGCCAGATACTGAAAGCAAATCAGTGACAACAAAGAAAACTGTTAATTTATTACGGTACAGCAACAGAAATAACCTTGCCAAAAAGTCAGCACATCTGACAGCAAGACAGAGAGAGAAACTGATGACCTCGCGGATCCATCGCAATCCCGGGAGGTCCAGGAATCCCACTTTTGATTATCTTTAGAACTTGCCCCTTATCCCTTAAAGCACTGCATTGAATCCAGCTGCTGTTTTAGTTGCATAGTCTGTTTATGAAAGAAACTCTGATGGGAAATAGACTCCAGTACGTCGAAAGGGCAGCGGTTTTCTAAGATAAAAGTCAAATTTAAGTATGAGTTAAATTTACTCCCCTTTTTTTTGCAGTCGGATTATAATTCAGATTGCTCGTTTTGGAAGCAATTGGTTGGTTTCCCTCCTGACTTGTTTCCCCCCCCCCCCGCCCCCCCCCAATTTTAGGAACAGGAGGAGTCCGTTCAGCCCCTCGGGTCTGCTCCACCATTCAGTTCGATCACGGCTGATCTGTACCTCAGCTCCATTGACCCGCCTTTGCTCCATATCCCTTGATAACCTTATCCAAGAAAAATCTATCAGACGAAGGGTCATCGACCTGAAACGTTGACTCTATTTCTCTCTCCACGGATGCTGCCTGACCTGCTGAGTGTTTCCAGCATTTTCTGTTTTTATTTCAGATTTCCAGCATCCGCAGTATTTTTCTTTTGTAAAAATCTATCAATCTCAGTCGTGAAAGCTCCAATTGTCCCCCGCCCCCCCCCCCCCCCCCCGCCCCGGATCCTCAGCTCTTTGGGGAGAGAATTCCCGATTTCTACTACCCTTTGAGTGGGAAAAAAATGCATCCCTATTTCCCTCTTAAATGGCCCAGCTCTGATTTTAAGATTATGTCCCATTGCACTGGATTCCCCCATCAGAGGAAACAGATTCTCGATGTCTAAACTATCGGAATCCTTTTAACGTTTTAAAACACCCCAATCAGATCACCCTTGAGCACAAAAATCTAGGCTGACACTCCAGTGCAGTGCTGAGGGAGCGCTGCTCTGTCGGAGGTGCCGTCTTTCGGATGAGACGTTAAACCGAGGCCCCGTCTGCTCTCTCAGGTGGACATAAAAGATCCCACGGCCACTATTTCGAAGAGGAGCAGGGGAGTTCTCCCTGGTGTCCTGGGGCCAATATTTATCCCTCAACCAACATCACTGAAACAGATTATCCGGTCATTATCACGTTGCTGGTTGTGGGAGCTTGCTGTGCGCACATTGGCTGCCGCGTTCCAGATACTGTACCTGGATTATCTCTCAGGTGAAACTATTAGATCTCTGTATTACTATTGCTGTTTGTTATTATCTAAAACCAATGGAGCAAAACCTGTATAGAAAATAAATCTAAAGGTTTCACCCGAGAGACCAGCCAGGTAATCTGGACTGTCGAGTGTCTGTTATTAAACTTTTCACGAGCACAGTTCAAAACTGTCAAATATGCTGTCGGAGAAAACCATTTCTCTGACAAGGGGCCGTTTATAATTGAAGGCTGAGAAGCACCACGGGGGGGGGGGGGGCAGGAAGGAAGGGGATGAATTCTATCTCTTTTTTTATTATTGCACGGGCTACTTTTGGGAGGAAGGGAAGCTAAAGAATAACCTTTGAACCCGCGTGAAGATGCCTGTTCTTGTGGAGGGTCCGTCGGGTCCAGCGAGTAAATAAACCGTCTCCAATCAATGGCCACATCTGCCCCAGTTACTCAGGTGATCCGACCCGTGACCACAGGCTATACTCCACAGATTTATACGTTTTCCACATTTATTTTTAAAAGCAAACCTGCCAGCCAGCTGTAAATGTCAGTCAGATTTGAGGCGAGACCATAGGTATTTCAGCATAGAACGAGCCTGTCGTGCCTGCGCTGGTTCTATCAGCGCAACCTCTTGAATTCAACTTCCCTGCTCGTTCCCTGTGCACTTTATCCAATTGTTTATCTAATGCCCTCCTAAATGTCATGATGGACTTAGCTTCAGCAGTCAATCCTGATAATACAGTCCATATTCTTACACAAAAACCTTCGAGTGGAAAAATTTCTTCTCGCCTCCTTTGTGCCAGCCGGGGCTCAGTGGGTAGCAGACTCGCCTCTGAGTCAGAAGGTTGTGGGTTCAAGTCCCAGTCCAGAGACTTGAGCACTGTAAAGCTAGGCTGACACTCCTAGTGCAGTGCTGAGGGAGTGCTGCACTGTCGGAGGTGCCGAATTTTGGATGAGACGTTAAACCGAGGCCCCGTCTGCCCTCTCAGGTGGACGTAAAAGATCCCATGGCACTATTTTGAAGAAGAGCAGGGGAGTTATGCCTGGTGTCCTGGGCCAATATTTATCCCTCAACCAACATAACAAAAACAGATTATCTGGTCATTTACTCATTGCTGTTTGTGGGAGCTTGCTGTGCGCAAATTGGCTGCCACGTTTCCCACATTACAACAGTGACTACACTTCAAAAGTACTTCATTGGCTGTAAAGCGCTTTGAGACGTCCGGCGGTCATGAAAGGCGCTATATAAATGCAAGGAGGGAAGAGAGCCCAGCGCACACTCCTGTATTCAGGATGAACAGTAACAGGAGGGAGATGGGTGTGTGTGTGGGTGTGCACATGTATGTGTGTGTGTGTATGCATGCATGCACGTGTGTGTATGCGTGGGGGTGGTTGTGTGTCCATATTATCTTTTGTTTTATTAGATTATAATTTCCTGATGGTGAATGCTCTTTTTCAGAACCCGTGTGATGACAAAAGACATAAGGACATTTGGTCTAAAGAGAAAACTTGTGACAGGCTTCCCAAGTTCCTAATCATTGGCCCACAGAAAACAGGTAACCTTTATTTTTCGATTTCATTCAGTCTAATAATGGGAGCCTTTAAATGGTGATGATTTTAATGATGATGTATTAGCGAGGCAGGACATTTCTGCGTGGGAACAAGTAGTTTCATCATTTTTGTGCAGTAAGATTTCCACTTTTAAAAAAATTCCCGTTTTCTTTTCTTGCTTCTGCTGAGAGTTCGGAACTCAGACTGGTGCTGAGACAGGCTGGCACTCCAGTGCAGTACTGAGGGAGCGCCGCACTGTCGGAGGAGCAGTACTGAGGGAGCACTGTACTGTCGGAGGGGCAGTACTGAGGGAGCGCTGCACTGTCGGAGGGGCAGTACTGAGGGAGCGCTGCACTGTCGGAGGGGCAGTACTGAGGGAGCGCTGCACTGTCGGAGGAGCAGTCCTGAGGGAGCGCTGCACTGTCGGAGGGGCAGTACTGAGGGAGCGCTGCACTGTCGGAGGGGCAGTACTGAGGGAGCGCTGCGCTGTCGGAGGGGCAGTACTGAGGGAGCACTGTACTGTCGGAGGGGCAGCACTGAGGGAGCGCTGCACTGTCGGAGGGGCAGTACTGAGGGAGCGCTGCACTGTCGGAGGGGCAGTACTGAGGGAGCGCTGCGCTGTTGGAGGGACAGTACTGAGGGAGCGCTGCGCTGTCGGAGGGGCAGTACTGAGGGAGCACTGTACTGTCGGAGGGGCAGCACTGAGGGAGCACTGTACTGTCGGAGGGGCAGTACTGAGGGAGCGCTGCACTGTCGGAGGGGCAGTACTGAGGGAGCGCTGCACTGTCGGAGGGACAGTACTGAGGGAGCGCTGCACTGTCGGAGGGGCAGTACTGAGGGAGCGCTGCACTGTCGGAGGGGCAGTACTGAGGGAGCGCTGCACTGTCGGAGGGGCAGTACTGAGGGAGCGCTGCACTGTCGGAGGGACAGTACTGAGGGAGCGCTGCACTGTCAGAGGGGCATTACTGAGGGAGTGCTGCACTGTCAGAGGGGCAGTACTGAGGGAGCGCCGCACTGTCGGAGGGGCTGTACTGAGGGAGTGCTGCACTGTCGGAGGGGCAGTACTGAGGGAGCGCTGCACTGTCAGAGGGGCAGTACTGAGGGAGTGCTGCATTATTGGAGGTGCCGTCTTTCGGATGAAACATTAAGCCAAGGTCCAATCTGCCAGTTCAAGTAGATATTAAAGATACAATGGCACTATTTGAAGATGATGTGTTCTGGTCACCACATTACAGGAAGGATGTGATTGCACTAGAGAGGGTACAGAGAAGGTTTACGAGGATGTTGCCAGGACTGGGGAATTTTAGCTATGTGGAAAGATTGGATAGGCTGCGGTTGTTTTCTTTGGAACAGAGGAGGCTGTGGGGAAATTTAATTGAGGTGTATAAAATTATGAGGGGCCTAGATAGAGTGGATAGGAAGGACCTATTTCCCTTAGCAGAGAGGTCATTAACCAGGGGGCAGAGATTTAAAGTAATTGGCAGAAGGATTAAAGGGGAGTTGAGGAGAACTTTTTTCACCCAGAGGGTGGTGGGGGTCTGGAACTCACTGCCTGAAAGGGTGGTAGAGGCAGGAACCCTCACCGCATTTAAAAAGTACTTGGATATACACTTGAAGTGCCGTAACCTATAGGGCTACGGACCAAGAGCTGGAACGTGGGATTAGGCTGGAGAGCTCTTTTTCAGCCGGCACAGACACGCTGGGCCGAATGGCCTCCTTCTGTGCCGTAAATTTCTATGTTCCTGTGACTCTATGAAGAGCAGGAGAGTTCTGGTGTCCTGGACAATATTCAGTCCCGAGACAACAATACCACAAAAAAAAATAAGATTAGGTTTGGGGAACTGGCTGTCTGCGATTGGCTGCCATCTTTGCTTACGCACCAACAGTCACTGTGCTTCAAACCAATTCACTGGGTGGCGCGCTTTGAGACATTGCTAAGAGATGCGATAAGGTGTGATTTAAATGCACGTCTTTTGTAAGTTTGAACGTATTTCTAAAGACAATTGGGAAAAATATTGCTTTCTGTCTTAAAGCTCGGTGTAGATGGAAAAAAAACGGATGTTTGAAAATGGCGCCTTAATGAACGTCTCTGTCCTTGTCCCCAGGTACCACAGCGCTGCACTTTTTCCTGTCCTTACATCCTGGAGTCACGAGTAATTTCCCCAGCCCAGTCACCTACGAGGAGATTCAGTTCTTCAATGGGGCCAATTATCACAAAGGAATAGACTGGTAAGACCCCATTAACGTTAGCGCCTGACATGAATCTTGCCATTCATGTGGAAATGACTTATGAAATAATACTGGGCGGCCTGCTGGTGGCGCTGTCCAGGGAGAGTATAAATACTCGGGCATGTGCCCAGCTTGCTCAGGACATTCTTTAACAGGAACTAGTGAAGGACACAACTAGATCTCCATGTTGTAAAACAGTTGATTATAGCTTTGTTTAACGCTTAGACCAAGTGCCTAGTAGTTTTCTTGCGTCAGCGCCTATACTCGATTCTGGCAAGTTTCATAAACTCGAGTGGTTCGGAGGCAGTGTGTAACTTTCCAGAATATGTTTTCCTGGGATGATGTAACTTGGAGCACTAATGCATAGTGAATGGTCTCGGTCAAAAACAGTAGTTCACTTAAACCAGCGGTTTCTGGACCCCTCAGTGTGAGGAACCCCCTGCAAATATTGGAAGGCTCCAGAGGAACCCCCTGCAAATATTGGAATGCTCCAGAGGAACCCCTTGCAAATATTGGAATGCTCCAGAGGAACCCCCTGCAAACGTTTGAGGATGTCCGGGATCCCCTCGCAGGAATCCTGCTCGAAAACCCATGCCATAACACTAGGGTTGTCAAACCTCCAAGACTGCCCTGGAGTCGCCCGGAATTTAATCGCTGCGCCTTCAGCTGCCTGGGCCCCAAGCTCTGGAATTCCCTCCCTTAAACCCCCCCAACCGCACCCCCCCCCCCCCCGCCTCTCTTTTACTCCTTTAAGACGCTCCTTAAAACCTACCTCTTTGACCAAGCTTCTGCCTTAATATCTCCTTATGTGGCTCGGTGTCAAATTTTGTCTGATCGCTCCTGTGAAGCGCCTTGGGACGTTTTTAACTATGTTAAAGGTGCTGTAAAAATGCGAGTTGTTGTTGTAGTAATTATTCGACAGGCTGCTGCGTTGAAGATAAACGAAGCAGACAGTTTTCCAGGGCAGGCGGACATCATAGCCACCCGGGAGGGGGAGGGGGAGTGGCTCTCACTAATCAGCTCTTATTTTTCAGGTACATGGAGTTCTTCCCGATCCCGTCAAACGCCAGCACCGACTTTATGTTTGAGAAGAGTGCGAATTACTTTGAGTCGGAGGCGGTCCCCAAGAGGGTGGCAGCACTGCTGCCCCGAGCGAAGATAATTGCCATTTTGATCAACCCTGCAGAGCGCGCGTACTCCTGGTACCAGGTTCGTGCTGCCTCCTCCACGTGAGATTGTTTTTTTTTTTTGCAGGGGTCGGGTTGTTCCCTTTGAGATGGTTGAGCAACGCCCCCAATTTTAGAATTCCCAACCTTGTTTCGAAATCCCTCCATGGCCTCGCCCCCCTCCCTAGCTCTGTAACCTCCTCCAGCCCCACAATCCTCCGAGATTTGTGTGCAGTTTTGGTCGCCTTATCTGAGGAAGGATGTTCTTGCCATGGAGAGAGAGCATCGAAGATTCACCAGACTGATACCTGGGATGGCAGGAATGACGTATGAGAAGAGATTGGGTCGATTGGGCTTATATTCGCTAGAGTTTAGAAGAATGAGAGGGGATCTCATTGAAACTTATAAAATTCTAACAGGACTAGACAGACGAGATGCAGGAAGGATGTTCCCAATGGCGGGGGAGTCCAGAACCAGGGGTCACAGTCTAAGGATAAGGGGTAAGCCATTTAGGACTGAGATGCGGAGGAATTTTTTCACCCAGAGAGTGGTGAACCTGTGGAATTCTCTACCACAGAAGACAGTTGAGGCCAAGTCATTAAATATATTCAAGAAGGAGTTAGGTATATTTCTTAAGGCTAAGGGGATCAAGGGATATGGGGAGAAAGCAGGGACAGGGTACTGAATTTGGATGATCAGCCATGATCGCATTGAATGGCGGAACAGGCTCGAGGGGCCGAATGGCCGACTGCTGCTCCTATCTTCTATGTTTCTATGAGATCTCTGTGCTCCTCCAATTCTGGCCTCCTGCGCATCTCCGATTTTCATCGCTCCACCATTGGTGGCCGTGCCTTCAGTTGCCTGGGTCCTAAGCTCTGGAATTCCCTCCCTAAACCTCTCCGCCTCTTTACCTCTCTCTCCTCCTTTACAACACTCTTTAAAACCTGCCTCTTTGACCAAGCTTTTGGTTATCTGCCCTACTGTCTCC
This sequence comes from Somniosus microcephalus, assembly GCF_052327205.1. Classification (NCBI taxonomy): domain Eukaryota; kingdom Metazoa; phylum Chordata; class Chondrichthyes; order Squaliformes; family Somniosidae; genus Somniosus; species Somniosus microcephalus. Next base: position 35,272,493 of record NC_141015.1, on the reverse strand, counting down.
TTATGTGGCTCGGTGTCAATTTTTGTTTTGCTAATCGCTCCTGTGAAGCGCCTTGGGACGTTTTACTACATTGTAGGCGCTGTATGAATACAAGTTGTTGTTGATTAATGTTGTGGACTCAAGCCATCAGAGTTTCCTCGCCAGCTACTTAATGGATTCTACCTTCACTGTTGTGAAGACACCGATGGGGGTCACTTTGTGCTAGGTCGGCCAGCCTTGTTCCACCTCCAGTGCCATTTATTAGATTTACCGTCACCAAACCGCTTAATCCAGGTCCTCTTGTTGCATCAGGCTCCCTCAGCTGTGCCGACATAAATCTCAACAATGGCCCAGATTTTCCTGTCAAAATAACGGTGCGGATAATTATCGCTCACGGTTATTTACGCGCAAATGGAAGAGCAACTTCAGGCCGGGGCAGATGCGCGGTTAAACTCGAATATCCAAAAGTTGCTGTCCCGAATTGCACAGCTCCGCCATTAGCTTCACAGAAATGGCATCTCGCTGTCTGGCTTGCCATTGACTTGCATTGAGCAGTGTGAAGTTGCTGTATTTGCACATTAGATACGAACTAAACTTGCCACAGAAAGTTAAGTCTTGTCCATTTCAGTCAAAGTACTCTTTCAAAAATGTGATAAGTTTTAATCACTGCCAGTCAACCTCTCTGGCACTGAAAATTAACTATTACAAGTGTGGAGCCTCATTCCCCCAGTCTTCCTTTCCCTCTCGTTATTCCTCTTTCTGTACCTGATTTGACATTGACTTCACCCACTCTACACTTCCTTCTCAGTCCTTGCACTGTTAATTTGTCAATCCTTCAATCTGATTGGTTAAGGAGCTACCCAGTTGCTTGCCCTGTTCACTCAGGCCCCACATGCCCTGTTGCCCTCGCTGCGACGCTATCAGCTTGCACTTTCAGCAACTTGCCACGCAAACAGTTTTTAAAAAAGCTAAACCAGACTTGGAAATATATCGGCCGATCCTTCATCATCGCTGGGTCAGAATCCTGGAACTCGCTCCCTAACAGCACTGTGGGAGCACCTTCACCACACGGACTGCAGCGGTTCAAGAAGGCGGCTCACCACCACCTTCTCACGGGCAACTAGGGATGGGCAATAAATGCTGGCCTTGCCAGCGACGCCCACATCCAATAAACGAAAACCTGAAAAAGTCTAACTAACGGCAGATGCCACGAGATACCCTGCCACAGCAAAGTCTGGCCTATTATTTATGTTGATTCTGTTTTTTGTGGGGGGAAGAAAAACCTACTTCCGTTGCATTTTGATTGATGTAATTAATTGTAAAAGAGATTGCAGTGCACAGAAGAGGCCAGCAGATACACCAATTACCCCTCGCTCTCAAAGTATTGTGGCTCTGACGAGATTTTTTTCAAATTGCTATTTTTGTTGGAGAGTTATTGAGGGATGTGGCTACTGGGGAATGGAGCAATTTATCTTGCAGCATCTGCACTGAGGTCACGGGTCAGACTGGATGTGGAGTTCGGGCTGTCCTGGTGTCTCCAGGAATTAAAGATTAATCTCCTGGACACATAGGGGGCCTTAAAACTAATCATGCGTTTTTCTTATTTTCTGTGAACACTTTTGTTCATTCGCTATAAAACATATTGGAGATGAGGATAAAAGGCTGTTTGAGTGGTGGGCGGGGGCGGTTGGAAGCAGGAATGTAATGAAGCCTCCAGGAATAGGCCCAACTAGAGATGGCAACCCTGTGCGGAGTGAAGATCCCTCCACTTTGCCCGACAGCCTCGTCCTCGGAAATGTGCCAGTGCACAATTCCTCCTCGTCCACAGCGACCCTCTTCCTGGGGGAGATGGTCAGTTCTGTGCCGACTAGGGTCTAATGAAAGGGAGGAACTGATAGAAATCAGTATTTGTAGGGAAATGGTGTTAGGGAAATTGATGGGATTGAGGGCCGATAAATCCCCAGGGCCTGATAATCTACATCCTAGGGCACTTAAGGAAGTGGCCCTAGAAATAGTAGATGCATTGCTGGTCATCTTCCAAAATTCGATAGACTCTGGAACAGTACCCATGGATTGGCGGGTAGCTAATGTTACCCCACTGTTCAAAAAAGGGTGGTAGAGAGAAAACGGGGAATTACAGACCGGTAAGCCTGACGTCGGTAGTGGGGAAAATGCTAGAGTCCATTACAGGAAACTTTGGTTTATCCGGAGGTTGTATGTCCGGAATACTCGATCTAACGGCAAAAATCAGGAGCCGTTTTCTGTAAGTTTTTTTAGATCTTTTTTTCCCCCAGTCAGGCACTGCAAGGTCTGTAGCTATAGCAACAGCTTCAGCTAGAGACGCTTGCAGCTGCAGCCGACGCTTTAGAAGCTGTTGCTAAGCAACAGTGTTTGTTGTCAGATACGGAGATGAAAACCTCCGTATGCTTCAACATTAACTTTGTATGTCCGGCAGTTTTGATAGATCGGCAACACGCCGGTCCCGTTGGTGCCGGATATCACAAAGTTTCCTGTATAAAGGATGTAATAGCAGAGCACTTGGTGAGGCCACATCTTGAGTATTGTGTGCAGTTTTGGTCGCCTTATCTGAGGCAGGGACAGGGTACTGAGTTTGGATGATCAGCCATGATCTCATTGAATGGCGGAGCAGGCTCGAGGGGCCGAATGGCCTACACCTGCTCCTATCTTCTATGTTTCTATGGTGGACGGTGTTGTACTTCTCCGCTTCCAGCTGCTGGATGCTGGACCCAGTCCGCCCAGCCTCGACTCACGGAGGAAACGTGCGACGGGCACCGAGAGTGCCCGCCGATCAGTGAGCCTGGGCTCGAGTTGAACCCAGGAGATTTCAGGATCTGCGAGATATCTGCGGTTCGAAAGTTGGCTAAACTGCAGAGCAAGAACGTTTTTATTTTTCTTCTCGCTGATGAGATTTTTTTTTTTTTCTTATTTCCTGAGGTTGGACGGACTCCAACTGATTCTATCAACCTGACAACTGTGCGGGTAAAACTACTGTGGAGACCTCCAGTGTTTCAATGGAAGCTGGAGGCTGCCAGGAGTTTGTTTAACACACACAGCGCACTCCTTCCAACACCTGCTTCCCAGTGCCAGTCATTCCTTCTGTATTTTTATCGGCATAAAGGGAGGACAAAAAATAGACTTTGCGTCTATAATCGTCTTATCCCATCTCAAAATGCTTCACATCCAGTGAGTTACTCTGAAGTCTGGTAGACAGTTCGGCAGATCGTGCAACAGCCACGCTGTGCAGCCAAAGACCCGACGAATGTTCATTTATTTTTGGTTGAGGTGAGGCTGTTGGTCGGTATACCAGGGGAAGCGTCGGAGCAGGAGGAGGCCGTTCAGCCCCTCGAGCCTTCCCCCGCCATTCAATGAGATCATGGCTGATCTGCGACCTCAACTCCACTCACCCGCCTTTGCTCTGTATCCCTCGATACCCTTGCCCGACAAAGATTGATCGATTTATCAGTCTTGAAAAATTTCAATGGACACCCAGCCGTCTTTTGGGGAGCGAGTTCCAGATTTTCCAGACCCTTAGTGCGGAACAAATGCTACCTGATTTCACTCCTGAACGGTCGAGCTCTAATTTTAAGCTGACACCCTCTATTTCTGTTTTCTCTGTATCTACCCTATCGAATCCCTTAAACACCTCGATTCGATCACCCTCAACCAACACGCCCCCTAATTTTTGGTGGGCCGCGTGGGCCCTTTAATGCGTACGCGCGGCTTTCTGCGGGCTCACCGGCGGCGCGGAACCTCGAGACAGCTGCCCGGCCACGCAACGTAAAGATGGAAACTGGAGGCTGCCAGGAATTTGTTTAACACACACCATACTCAACCTTCTAACCTCGAGGAGAACTCCTTGCTCCTCTTTTAAATAGACTCGACTATTCCAACGCACTCCTGGCCGGCCTCTCACATTCCACCCTGCGTAAACTTGAGGTCATCCAAAACTCGGCTGCCCGTGTCCTAACTCGCACCAAGTCCCATTCGCCTATCACCCCCTGTGCTCGCTGACCTACATTGGTTTCCGGTTAAGCAACGCCTCGATTTCAAAATTCTCATCCTTGTTTTCAAATCCCTCCATGGCCTCGTCCCTCCCTATCTCTGTAACCTCCTCCAGCCCCACAACCCTACGAGATCTCTGCGCTCCTCCAATTCTGCCCTCTTGAGCATCCCTGATTATAATCGCTCGACTATTGGTGGCATTGCCTTCAGCTGCCTGGGTCCTAAGCTCTGGAATTCCCTGCCTAAACCTCTCCGCCTCGCTACCTCTCTTTCCTCCTTTAAGACGCTCCTTAAAACCTACCTCTTTGACCAAGCTTTTGGTCACCTGCCCTAATTTATCCTTATGTGGCTCGGTGTCAAATTTTTTGTCTTTTAATACTCCTGTGCAGCGCCTTGGGACGTTTTACTATGTTAAAGGCGCTATATAAATACGTTGTTGTTGTAGCGTTGAGGGATCTTCATACCTGAATCACCAGAACAAGGCCTCGGTTTAACATCTTACCTGCTCCATGCAGCAATATGAGCCTAGTTTACATCCTTAAATCCAGGAGTGGTGCTTGAACCCACAACCCGCTGACTCAGAGACTACTAACCGAGCCAACCTGAGAGCTGAAGTTTTGAAATGAATGGTTTCCTTGTCACGAGGTGATCTTGCCTGGGCTCGCTGACACTAGAATGGTAAAAGCAGGAGGACTGTCTTCCGCCCTTTCAATAACGTGCTGAACCTTTATAAAAATCGCTGGTTAGTCCTCAGCTGGGGTATTGTGTCCAATTCTGGACACCGCACTTTAGGCAGGATGTCAAGGCCTTGGACAGGGTGCAGAGGAGATTCACCAGAATGGTATGAGGGACTTCAGTTACGTGGAGAGATTGTAGACGCTGGGGTTGTTCTCTTTAGAGCAGAGAAGGTTCAGAAGAGATTTAATAGAGGTGTTCAAAACTATATGGGGTTTTGACAGAGGGATAAACTGTTTCCACTGGTGGGAGTGAGTACCCGGAGGACACAGATTTAAGGTAAATGGCAAAAGAACCAGTGGGGAAATGAGAATTTTATTTACACGGCGACTTGTTGTGACCTGGAATGCACTGCCTGAATGGGTGATGGAAGCAGATTCAATAATAACTTTCAAAGGGGAATTGGATAGATACTTGAAGGGTAACCATTTGCAAGGCTGTGAGGAAAGAGCAGGGGGCAGTGGGACTAATCGGAGAGCTCTTTCAAAGAGCTGGCACAAGCACGATGGGCCGAATGGCCGCCTTCTGTGCTGTGTCATTCGATGATTTAGTTGGTATCAGGAATCAGATAGAAGAATTTCTCCCTTTTGAGCGACTGTGCTGCGCTCAAGTAAACACTGAACTTAAACCACGCCAGAGCGCCAGGTTTCATGTTCACTGAGCCAGGAGCAAACAGTGTGAAGTCCTGATCTGGGCTAATGGTGTCTCCGCAGCAAGCAACGATGTGTTAAAAAGATAAACAGGCGCAGTACGCCTTGTGTTAAATGGGGGTCGTCTAGGGCCCCGGACGCTTCCTTACAAAGATCAAACAGGAATCTTTGTGATGATTGAACGTGTGTTTTCTCTCATAGGAACCAGTTGCCCATTCAGCACCTGGAGCCCGTTCTGCCATTCAATTAGATCATGGCTGATCTGTATCTGAACTCCATCAGCTGAATACCTTGGTTTCATACCCCTTAAATACCCTTGCCTTAACAAAAATCTATTAGTTGCTCTCTCTCGCTCGGCAACAGCACATTTCTCGCAGAAGCTTGACCTGTTGGTTTTTCCCGCAGCACCAACGAGCTCACCAGGACTCTGCCGCCCTGAACTACACGTTCTACCAGGTGATTACTGCAGGACCAGATGCCCCAAGAGATGTGCGCGTTCTGCAGAATCGCTGCTTGTTTCCCGGCTGGTATGCCACCCACATTGAAAGGTGGTTAACGCACTATCAACCTACTCAGGTACGACTTGCTTTCATTTTCATCCCTCGGTGTCGGTCAGTGGCTCACTGGGCGGTGCTCTCACCTCTTGAGTCAGGAGGTGGTGGGTTCAAGTCCCAACACACTCCAGAGACTTGAGCACAAAATCTAGCCCGACACTCCCAGTGCAGTGCCGAGGGAGTGCTGCACTGTCGGAGGTGCCATCTTTCGGATGAGACGTTAAACCGAGGCCCCGTCTGCCCTCTCAGGTGGACGTAAAAGAAACCATAGCACTATTTCGAAGAAGAGCTGGGGAGTTATAGAAACATAGACATAGAAGATAGGAGCAGGAGTAGGCCATTCGGCCCCTCGAGCCTGCTCCGCCATTCAATGAGATCATGGCTGATCATCCAAATGCAGTACCTTGTCCCTGCCTTCTCCCCATATCCCTTGATCCCTTTAGCCTTAAGAAATATATCTAACTCCTTCTTGAATATATTTAATGAATTGGCCTCCACTGCCTTCTGTGGTAGAGAATTCCACAGGTTCACCACTCTCTGGGTGAAGAAATTCCTCCTCATCTCAGTGGCTTACCCCTTACCCTTAGACTGTGACCCCGGTGTCCTGGCCAAGAATTATATCTTAACTAACACAAAAGCTAGGCTGAGACTTCAGTGCAGTACTGAGGGAGTGCGGCACTGTCGGAGGTACCAGTATAAATAGTGCGATACTTGGGGAGGCATTTTGGGAAGCTTGTCTACCTTTTGGTGACTAAGAGCCTTCACTTTCCTACCTCTTTAAATAATTGAAACAAAAGCAGTGATGACAGCAAAAAGGTCAAGTAAATTCGGTGATCCCAGGCTGCCAGTGGGACAGGGATAGGGTTAAAACAGTGGAGCGCTGATCGCCAACCCTAGTGACTGAGCACTAGACACTATGCTCTTCGCTGAGGGCCTCCAACTGCCCTCTGCTGCTCTTCCGCTGGTGTGAGTCACAGTAAGTGGTGACTAAATCCTAAAATGAAGTTTCGTGTCAACAGCTCGAGCAATTGAGCGTTGATTTTAACTTTTTCTAAGTGGCCCACGAGAAGCTTGGACACTTATTCTCAGAACAACGGAAAGGAATGCTTCCTGTTTCCTTCTGAAATTTTCCAATTCAAGCCATTTGTTGTAAGAGCAAATGATTTCAACACTCAAATTTATGATCTCTGAATGTCCCCCTCCCCTCTCTACCCAAATCCCCCCACCCCCCCCCCAATATGCCATTAGTTGTACCGTACAACGAATTTTTCTAACTTTTAGCTAGGAAAGAGTCATAACGGCACAGAAGGCAGCCATTCGGCCCATCGAGTCAGTGCCGGCTCTCTGTAGAGCAATCCAGTCAGTCCCATTCCCCCGCTCTATCCCCGTAGCCCTGCAAGTTTATTTCTCTCAAGTGCCTATCCAGTCTCCCCTTGAAAACATTGAGTGTCTCCGCTTCCACCACTTCCGTCAGCAGCGAGTTCCAGGTCCTCACCACTCGCTGCGTAAAAAAAGTTTTTCCTCACGTACCCCCCGTATCTCTTGCCCAAAACCTTAAATCTGTGTCCCATAGTCCTTGTACCATCAACTAGTGGGAACAGCCTTTCCCCGTCTAGCCTATCCAAACCCGTCATAATCTTGTGCACCTCAATCAAATCACCCCTCAACCTCCTTTGCTCCAATGAAAACAAATCCAGCTTCTCCAGCCTGTCCTTGTAGCTAAGATCCCCCATCCCCGGAACCATTCTGGTAAATCTCCTCTGCCAAGGTTGTGAGGTGACCTGAGAGAGGTCTTTAAAAATTATGATAGGGTAGACGTAGAGAAGATGTTTCCGCTTGTGGGGGAGATCAAAACTAGCGGCCATAAATATAAGATGGTCACTAATAAATCCAATAAGGAATTCAGGAGAAATTGCTTTACCCAGAGAGTGGTGAGAATGTGGAACTCGCTACCACAGGGTGTGGTTGAGGCGAATAGCAGAGATGCATTTAAGGGGAAGTTAGATAAACGTACGAGGGAGAAAGGAATAGAAGGATATAATAATAATAATCAACTTTATTGTCATTGTTAGTGCACAAGTGCAGTACAACGAAATGTAGGCTTGCGGCTCCCGAGAGTGTACATTTAGATTAAGACATTTAAACATTCAACATTCATTTGGCTTGTAATACATTAATGTAAACATAATAAAGTGCATTGGCAGATGTGCAGGCTTTAGAGTTTATTTGTGGAGTTCAGTAGGATGACAGCCCTGGGAAAGAAGCTGTTCCTAAATCTGGTCGTTCGGGTGCGAATGCATCTGTAGCGTCTCCCAGATGGCAGGGGGGCGAACAGACTGTGGCTGGGGTGGGTAGGGTCTTTGATGATGGTCAGTGACCTCCGTAAACAGCGTTTCTGGTAGATGTTCTCTATGGTCGGTAGCCGGGTGCCGGTAATGCGTTGGGCAGTTTTGACTACCCGCTGCAGGGCTTTCCGGTCATAGGAGCTACAGCTGCCATACCATACTGTGATACAGTTCGTCAGGATGCTCTCTATTGTGCAGCGGTAAAAGTTAGAGAGGATCAGGGGTGACAGGTTACATCCCTTCAGCCTCCTTAGGAAATATAGGCGCTGCTGGGCCTTCTTCACCAGAGAGGAGGTATTGAGGGACCAGGAGAGGTCTTCCATGATGTGGACTCCGAGGAACTTAAAGCTGTCCACCCTTTCCGCCACAGCCCCATTGATGTGGATGGGGGTGTGACTTCCGCCTTTAGACTTCCTGAAGTCCACAATGATTTCCTTGGTTTTCTTGATGTTAAGGGCCAGGTTGTTATCGGCGCACCACTTCACGAGATGCTGGACCTCCTCCCTGTAGGCTGACTCATCGTTGTTGGTGATCTGGCCTACCACCGTGGTATCATCCGCAAACTTGATGATGGTGTTGGAACCATGAACAGCCACACAGTCGTGGGTGAAGAGGGAGTAGAGGAGGGGGCTCAGCACACATCCTTGTGGGGCCCCCGTGTTCAGGGTCGGGGGGGGGGGGGGAGGTGTGGTTACCTAATTTGACAGACTGGGGCCTGTTTGTTAGGAAGTCCAGGGTCCAGTTGCAGAGGGAAGTGTTCAGGGTTGATGGGGTGAGATGAAGAGGGACGGGGTGGAACATAAACACCAGCGTGGACCTGTTGGGCTGAATGGCCCGTTTCTGTTCTGTGCATTCTATGTAATTCTGTAGATGTACGTGGAAACTCCTTCAGGCTGACATTTAAAAGTCGTCTTCTTTCCCTGTAGCTTCTGGTTGTCAATGGCTTACAGTTGCGGAACAACCCTGTGGCTGTCATGGAGAATGTGCAGAAATTCCTTGGTGTGGTCCCTCACTTCAACTACACTCAGGCGCTGATGTATGTATTTCCATCAACTCCCTTTCCATCTGCTGAAAGAGTAACTCAACGGCTTCTGTATCTCTTTCCTTTGGCCCGTGTTTTGTGGGTTTTTTTTCCTGACGGCTGGTTCTTTTAGACAAGAGATTGAGTTTACTTTCCGATTAAATGGATTCATTTGTTCAAAGTGCAGCTTTGGGAAAATTTCAACCTTGATATAAATGCTGAATATATGGAGGTTGTGGGGGGGGAGCGGTGGGGGAATGAGATCAGTGTGTAGTCGTAAGGTAACCGTCAATTCACATCATTGACAAAGAGCTCTCGCTGACCTGTCTTTGCAGCGGATCAAAATAAAATAGGCTATTCGCCCTTGAAAGCAGGTGACTGAGGGGGGGGGGGGGGAACCTCATGGAGTTGTGTAAGATACCAGAAGGTCAATCTGGAACTTTACTTTATATTAAATCACGGCAGTAGGACAAGAGGCTAAACGCCTCAGCTGGCGAAAAGCAAGTTTACCTTCACGCAGAGTGATCGAAACTCTTCATCGACACACCGTGGGCTCGAATCTCCAAGCCCCGTGGAGGCGGGATTGGTGGAAAAATTGCAGAATCGGGGGGGCAGGAACCCATCCCGCCTCCGTGCCAATGTCCCAGGAGGCGGGTGCCCGACCTGTGCTGGGAGCCGCCTCCCCGAGGCGAGAAGGGGATTAGTGCCAATTACAGGCAGTTTTTAGCCAATCCCTATTTTTAGCCTTGAAGTGTGGGCTTCCCGGCGGCTCCGAACCACGCCAAGTTAGCGAGGCGGACCGTCGGTCTGAAGGGGTCGAGATGTCCGTTGTGCAGGTGAGTGATGGGTGCATGTGTGCAGAGGTAAGTGTAAAGTGTTTTAATAAGTTTTACTTTCCTTTACTTTCTCCTGCAGGCTTCCTTCCTTCAGTTCTCGAGAGTCCCTCATTTCACCGGCACAGAAAGCAGAATGGCCGCTGAACTGTCAAAAGCTGCAGCCTCTGCTTTCTGGTCTGGAGAGATCTCCAACTGAGTCTGAGTAGAAGGACTCAAGTTAGAAGACAGATTGTCAGTGTTTGACAGCTTCACAGAGCTGTGAAGCGCTGATTTTTCATCTGTCAAAAGCTCTTGACAGATGAAATGTCAATCACTGACGTCACCAGTAACCAGGTGTCCCTTAATTGGCCGGCTGAGCCCATTGGGCGGGCTTAACAAGGTCAATCAAGGGAAAATAGCGTGGGTTGGCCACAAGTCGATGGGGGTGGGACGACAACCCAAAAAGTGGGAGTCCCGCCTCCATCACGTCCCTATTGATAAATTCGAGCCCTGTGTCTGTCGACATGGACTTTCAGGCAGGGCAGTGGAGGCTTTGAAGAAACGTCTGGATGCTGTGGCGGGAGATGAACTGTCGGGCTTTACTTGGATGGATGGGCTGAATGGCTTTACCTGTTCACATCTGTCTGGAGAAAGCCATGTTGCTTTTAAGAAAAATCTGTAGCCACCAAAGAAAGACTTGCATTTATATAGCGCCTTTCACCACCACCGGACGTCTCAAAGTGCTTTACAGCCAAGGAAAGTACTTTTGAAGTGGAGTCACTGTTGTAATGTGGGAGACCAAGTAAGATCGTATTGTGCCAGGCGCTTAAAAGCGCGTTTCACTGTGCAACGCGGTACAGTAGTTTCAAACCCAGCTTCTGAGAACCGTGCCCCATTCATTTCAGGTACGACGACAACAAGAATTTCTGGTGCCAGGTGGTAGAAGGTGGAAAATCAAAGTGTTTGGGCAAAAGTAAAGGAAGAAAATATCCAGAGATGGATTCATCGGTGAGTGTGTACAGTCTTTAAAGTCTTGCTTGCTCACACCCATCAGCATATCATCTTTCGACCTGAAACGTTAACTCTGTTTCTCTCTCTTCGATGCTGCCTGACCTGCTGAGTGTCTCCAGCATTTTCTGTTTTTATTTCAGATTTCCAGCATCCGCAGTATTTTGCTTTTGTAGCAAATCATCTTTAACGTGTTGACTGGGTTAGCGTTTGTGTTGCGCTCGAGGCCAGTTTTTTTGTGAAAAAAAACACACAGATGGAGTTGTAGAACGTGATTTCCTATAACGTCAGGAAAACTCCCGAAGTCCCACGTAATTAAAAAAAGAATTTGGCCAACTCATTGGGCCTTGCTTGTCCTCGTTTGCAAATCCCTCCACACCTCTGCAACTTCCAGCCGCAAGCACCGGACCGGCGTCCTTTGCAGGCATCTCCCCTTCTACACCACCATCAGTGGCAGAGTCCTCAACCGTCATAGAGTTATACAGCACAGAAAGAGGCCCTTCGTCCCATCGTGTCCACGCCAGCCATCAAGCCCTGTCTATTCTAATCCCATTTTCCAGCACTTGGTCCATAGCCTTGTATGCTATGGCGTTTCAAGTGCTCATCTAAATGCTTCTTGAATGTTGAGGGTTCCTGCCTCTACCACCCTTTCAGGCAGTGAGTTCCAGATTCCAACCACCCTCTGGGTGAAAAAGTCTTTCCTCAAATCCCCTCTAAACCTCCTGCACCTTACCATGAAACTATGCCTCCTGGTTATTGACCCCTCTACTATGGGGAAAAGTTCATTTCTATCTATGCCCCTCATCATTTTGTACACCTCAATCAGGTCTCCCCCTCAGCCTTCTCTGCTCTAAGGAAAACAACCCCAGCCTGTCCAGTCTCTCTTCATAGCTGAAACACTCCAGCCCAGGTAACATCCTGGTGAATCTCCTCTGCACCCTCGCCAATGCAAACTAGATGCAGGAAGGATGTTCCCGATGGCCGGGGAGTCTAGAACCAGGGGTCACAGTCTAAAGATAAGGGGTAAGCCATTTAGGACTGAGATGAGGAGGAATTTCTTCACCCAGAGAGTGGTGAACCTGTGGAATTCTCTACCACAGAAGGCAGTTGAGGCCAATTCATTAAATATATTCAAGAAGGAGTTAGATATATTTCTTAAGGCTAAAGGGATCAAGGGATATGGGGAGAAGGCAGGGCCAGGGTACTGAGTTTGGATGATCAGCCATGATCTCGTTGAATGGCGGAGCAGGCTCGAAGGGCCGAATGGCCTACTCCTGCTCCTATCTTCTATGTTTCTAAATCATCTGTAGCACTCTTCCTTAAGCCCCTTCCTTGCTAGCTCGCTGACCATGTCTAGAAGTCTCTAACTCTCCTGCTCAGAGCCTGTTTCCATCTCTGAAGCACCTTGCAATGTTTCACCACATGAACAGCGCCAAGTAAATGCCAGTTAGCGGTTGTTCAACGGTGATAGGCATTTAGTTGGACAGTTAAAGTTGTGCCAAAATCCAGCCTGTACTTTTAATTTTCCAATAACTTCTTAAAGACTATAAAATCAGGCAATGTGGTTCTGTTCATCTTTAAGTGTTTGTCCAGTTAGGAGAATGGGACGATTGAGTTCATTTCCCTCTTGTTCCTCTAGACGCAGACGTTTGACGGATATGGCGGACAACTGGTTTCGCCATTCACCGCCAGATCTGGCTGGACCACATAAAGTGTTATCGGGTCCTGCTCTCATCTGCCAAAACTGCTCACTGTTCCAGAATCATTCTGGAATGTAAAGATAAACCCTGGCTCCTATTCTCTACTGCTAACCGTCTTCTTAAACCCCTCTCCCCTGCCTCCTCCACCCTCACCTCCGACAACAAGTGTGAGGAGCTCGTGGACTTCTTTGTCTCTAAGATTGAGACCATCCGTTCAGCTGCCTCTGCCACTTCCCTTCCTTCCCCTAGCCCACTGGGCCAAACTTCCTCTAAGGTTCCCCCTGCCCTAGTCCAGTTTCTCTCCGATCTCCTCATGACCCCTCCACGCTCATCTTGTCCATAAGATCCACCTCCTGCTCCCTCGACTCTATTCCCACCAAACTGCTGACCACCCAACTTCCTTTTCTGGCTCCCATGTTAGCTGACATTGTTAACGGTTCTCTCTCCTCAGGTACTGTCCCCCTCTCAAATCTGCCGTCATCACCCCTCTCCTCAAAAAAAAAAAAAACCCTTGACCTCTCCGTCCTTGCAAACTACCGCCCCATCTCCAACCTCCCTTTCCTCTCCAAAGTCCTAGAACGTGTTATCGCCTCCCAAATCCATGCCCATCTTTCCCGCAATTCCATGTTTGAATCCCTCCAATCAGGTTTCCGTCCTTGCCACAGTACCAAAACAGCTCTCATCAAAGTCACAAATGACATGACTGTGACAAAGGTAAACTATCCCTCCTCGTCCTTCTTGACTTGTCTGCAGCCTTTGACACGGTTGACCACTCCATCCTTCTCCAATGCCTCTCCACCATCGTCCAGCTGGGTGGGACTGCACTCGCCTGGTTCCATTCTTATCTATCTAATCGTAGCCAGAGAATCATCTGCAACGACTTGCTCCCGCATCGTTACCTCTGGTGTCCCCCAAGGATCTATCCTTGGCCCCTCCTATTTCTCATCTACATGCTGCCCCTTGGCGACATCATCCGAAAACACAGCGTCAGTTTCCATATGTACACTGACGACACCCAGCTCTACCTCACTACCACTTCTCTCGACCCCTCCACGGTCTCTAAATTGTCAGACTGCTTGTCGGACATCCAGTTCTGGATGAGCAGAAATTTTCTCCAATTAAATATTGGGAAGACTGAAGCCATTGTTTTCGGTCCCCGCCACAAACTCCGTTCCCGAGCCACTGACTCCATCCCTCTCCCTAACATCTGTCTGAGGCTGAACCACACTGTTCGCAACCTTGGTCTCATATTTGACCCTGAAATGAGCTTCTGACCATGTATTCGCAGCATAACAAAGACCACCTATTTCCACCTCCGTAACACCACCCGTCTCCGCCCTTGCCTCAGCTCATCCGCTGCTGAAACCCTCATCCATGCCTTTGTTACCTCTAGACTTGACGATTCCAACGCACTCCTGGCTGGCCTCCCACGTTCCACCCTACGTAAACTTGAGGTCATCCAAAACTTGGCTGCCCGTATCCTAACTCGCACCAAGTCCCGTTCACCCATCACCCCCTGTGCTCGCTGACCTACATTGGCTCCCGGTTAAGCAACACCTCGATTTCAAAATTCTCATCCTTGTTTTCAAATCCCTCCAGGGCCTCACCCCTCCCTATCTCTCTAATCTCCTTCAGCCCCACAACCCCCCCCCCCCCCCCCTCCCCCTGAGATATCTGCACTCCTCTAATTCTGTCCTTTTGAGCATCCCTGATTATAATCGCTCAACCATTGGCGGCCGTGCCTTCTGTTGCCTAGGCCCTAAGCTCTGAAACTCCCTCCCTAAACCTCTCCGCCTCTCTTTCCTCCTTTTAAGATGCTCCTTAAAACCGACCTCTTTGACCAAGCTTTTGGTCATCTGCCCTAATTCCTCCTTATATGGCTCGGTGTCAAATTTTTTGTCGTATACTACTCCTGTGAAGCACCTTGGGACGTTTTACTACGTTAAAGGCACTATATAAACACAAGTTGTTGTTGTTCATGGCTGTCAATGTCATTCTTTGTTGAACACTATACTTTGTTAAAATAAAAACAGAAAATGCTGGAAACCCTCAACAGGTCGGGCAGCATCTGTGGAGATGCTTTTAGTTATTTTACTTTGTACCACTGTACAGTCCCAAATCTCAAATTACTGATGGAAAATAACTTGTTCCCACCGAGTGGCATATTGTGCCGTCTGTAGACAAAGCGTGTGTGGGTCTGTGTCTGGCTCACCTTCCCCCCCCCACCACCCCCCTAATCCGTTTGCCTGGTGTGAAACTCGGCCACGTAACTCAAGGCAGCTTGAGGTTCAACTTCCCAGCAGACATGCGAGTTGTTCGCCCAGCTAGGGAAGAGGGAAAGATTCAGCCCCAGGGTCCTGCTCCTCCTTGCTGACCGGTGGACACTGATAAGGATGGGCACAGCGTGACTGTGGACCCTCTTTTCCCGCCCCCCCCCCCCCCCGTGCGCGGTCCCATTAAATCTGCTGCGTGGCCGCACATGCTCGGCATCTTCCGGCAGCAACGGCTGGTGGGCGGCCTGCACGTGACCCCCCCGATTGATGCGCGCCTGCGGATCGTGGGGGAACATTGCTGTGGACTCCACCACTGCTGATGATCTTAAGAATATAAGACGTAGGAGCAGGAGTCGGTCATTCGGCCCCTCGAGCCTGCTCCGCCATTCAATAAGATCATGGCTGATCTGATCTTGGCCTCAACTCCACTTCGCCGCCCGCTCCCCATAACCCTCGACTCCCCAGTAGCTCAAATATCTCAGCCTTGAATATATTCACTGACTCAGCTTCCACAGCTCTCCGGGGTAGAGAATTCCAAAGCTTCACGACACTCGGAGAGAAGAAATCCCTCCTCATCTCAGTCCTAAATGGGTGACCCCTTATCCTGAAACTATGCTCCCTAGTTCTAGATTCCCCCACAAGGGGAAACATCCTCCCTGCATCTACCCTGTGAAGCCCCCTCAGAATCTTTTATGTTTCAATAAGATCCCCTCTCATTCTTCTAAACTCCAATGAGTATAGGCTCAACCTTTCTTCATAAGACAACCCCTTCATCTCCGGAATCAACCTCGTGAACCTTCTCTGAACTGCCTCCAATGCAAGTATATCCCTCCTTAAATAAGGAGACCAAAACTGCACACAGTACTCCAGATGTGGTCTTACTGGAAGAGTGGCCACTTACACGAGGTACAGCGGGAGGGGGCACAAGAGAAAGATTATTTTCAGTGCACATAAACACAGATGAACTTGTAAAGCACGTCAATCGGTGTAACCGCAGTGTCATTATGGATTTAATTCAGCTGCCATATCTTGCTACTTCGCTAATAAGTGGCACTCTATTTAAAAATGCAGCAATGCTAAATACTGTATAAAATACTCTTGTATAACACCGCTCTAATGTAGTTAAACGTCTCGAGGTGCTTCACAGGAGCGTTATCAGACAAAATGTGCACCGAGCTAAAGAAGTTTACTCCAAGGGGTAGGTTTGAAGGAGGATTGAGGCAGAGAGGGAATTCCAGAGCTTGGGGCCCAGACAGCTGAAGGCACGGCCGCCAATGGTGGGGCGAAGGAGAAGCACCAGTGGCTAGAGTGGGAGGAACGCAGAGATCTCGGGAGGGTTGTAGGGCCAGACAAGGTTACAGAGATAGCGAAAGCATGGAGCGATGTGAACACGAGGATGAGAATTTTAAAGTCGAGGCCTTGGTGGACCGGAAGCCAATGTAGGCCAGCGAGCGAGCACGGGGGGGGCGGCAAATGGGTGAATAGGAGGAGTTAGGTTACGGGCAGCAGTTTTTTGATGAGCTTAAGTTTATGGAGAGTGGAAGATGGGAGGCCCTGAGAGCATTGGAAATAGTCAAGTCTGGAGGTAGCCAAAGTATGGATGAGGGTTTCAGCAGCAGATGGGCTGGGCTGGGCAGGGACAAGCCAATTCAATAGGCATGGTGTATTTTGTGAGAAGGACTCTTCTTTCTAGTACAGCAGAGTGACCTAACTAACTCGATGAGCTGGTTAAGGCTGGTACTCCGCTCCTCCCCTTGGCATTGTCCTCTAAAGACAGGCTATATTTTAGGACCCTAGTTACTCATGATTGCTGGCCATCTTACAGCAGTGCGGTCGCCAGCTGTGATTGACAGGGGCAATAACCCAATCATCTCCCTTCTGGCTGGTAATAGTGCTGCCCACTATCCATGTATCTCTACAGATTATAGAGCTGAATGAATGGATCTAGCGTGATTTGAGTATTTTGTGCAGTTTTGGTCGCCTTATCTGAGGATGTTCTTGCCGTGGAATGAGTTCAGCGAAGATTCACCAGGCTGATACCTGGGATGGCAGGAATGACATATGAGGAGAGATTGGGACGATTGGGCTTGTACTCGCTGGAGTTTAGAAGAATGAGAGGGGATCTCATTGAAACTTATAAAATTCTGACAGGACTGGACAGACTAGATGCAGGAAGGATGTTCCTGATGGTTGGTGAGTCCAGAACCAGGGGTCACAGTCTAAGGGGTAGGCCATTTAGGACAGAAATGAGGAGGAATTTCTTCACCCAGAGAGTGGTGAACCTGTGGAATTCTCTACCACAGAAGGCAGTTGAGGCCAATTCATTAAATATATTCAAGAAGGAGTTGGATATGTTTCTTAAGGCTAAAGGGATCAAGGGATATGGGGAGAAAGCAGGGACCGGGTACTGAATTTGGATGATCAGCCATGATCGCATTGAATGGCGGAGCAGGCTCGAGGGGCCGAATGGCCTATGTTTCTATGTGATAATCTCAAGGCCATTTAACTCGCGTTAATTGTTCCTTTTGGAAACAAAGTTGTATTTACAATAGAAAGAGATGAACTAAGTGGCAAATGTGTTATTTCAATCCGGCTTTGTTTTTAACTTCACATTGAGTTTACATTTCCCCTTAAACTAACACACGGCTTTTTTTTTCATTCCCCAGTCCCGGACATTCCTGACCAATTACTACAGGGACCACAACATTGAGCTATCAAAGCAGCTAAACAAGTTGGGACAGTCACTGCCCAGTTGGCTGAGAGAGGAACTACAACACACCAGCTGGAGCTGAGAGATGACATCACTCTCTGGACGCTGCCTTCATACCCACTGACCTCTCTCCCATTTTCTAAACTCCAGCTCATGTGATGCGAGCGGAGTTTGACGTGATTCAAGGTTCCTGAAGACAAAAGAGCACCCCCCAATCTGCGAAGGCTTGACATTTTAACTAAAAGCTCCTTTTGTGTTGGCGAGCCAGCCGGGTGTAGGCTTTGCACTACATCCCTTCCTTTTCTCAGTTGGAAATACTTTTGCACGACCCAGGACCGCACTGGTACGACCCCCGGCGAGCGGTGGCTAATAACAGTGTGTACGTGACAGCTTCGGACTCGCCCCCCCAGTACTGGAAACCTCCAAGAACCTGCCCCCTAACCCTTGTAGTGTTGAAGTGTATCCTCAAGTGTCAAACTGTGGAATGATCGTTACATCAGCTGCTTTTTTAACGATAGTGTCCTGTCCCACTAAACATTGACATTGTCGGGATTAGTTTATGCCCTGCACAGTGTGTTAACGACACTGCTGTAATCCAGGTACTAATCATGTGCATACCAATTAATTATTAAATGTGTACATTGTTCCCTTTGAGGCAATAATTCTCAGCTGCAATCCAGAGAAATGGGCATGCCTGTTCCTCAGATAGTTACCTCAAAATTGGTCACAATGCCCCCCCACTTCAGCTAGTCCCTTTGGAAAATGATGTTTAAAAATGTACAACTTTTAGTTTTTAAAAAAAAGAGCGAATCAGTGTTAGTGTAAAGTGTCACCTTTCTACCAGTGTACTGTTCGAGAGCTACTCCGGTTCCTAAAGTTACTACATTTTAAGAGGCAACCACACAGTTTTAAAAAATGGGTTAAGGTGAGGATTTCAGCTTTCGTTCGTTTGTCTCTCGCAGAAGAATGTGTAGCGAGCCCCTTCTCGTTTCATCTCACAGTACGTCTCACCTATTGTGTCATTCACATTGAATGATGTTATTGGAGAATTTTACTCTCAAGAGGCTGAACATAATTTTCTGAGATGCAACATCCAGTGGATTGAGTTTTTTTGGTGTACATTTTGTGGTTGATTGTGATGTACTTTGCAAGGCCTTAAACTCTCTCTGCATTGGCTGGGCGACTCGAGCTCTGTATACATATATATATGCTGTACAAAAACTACCCAGCCTAACATAATCAGACATGTGCCTGGAATTCCTCACTCAACTGTGAAGTAAAACCAAAAAAAAAAAGCCAAAATCAACGGCAAGATAATTAACTTCCTTGATCTGTTATCAGTAAATTCAATCTCAGTATCTCCATTCCAAAGCCAAGCATTTAATATAGGGCCTTTTACGAGCAGAGTATTTTGTTGTGTACTTTAATCAAAAATAATTGTGTATGTATTCAACACAGCACAGAATGGTTGAATAATAAAGTTTTTTTTTTTGTCGTCAACAAAAAAACCTAGCCACACAAAACGTTCATGCAAGTTTTCCTACCACAGACAGTACTGTTGTAGCCTTCACAGGAAAGAAAAGATGTGGACTGGACATAAAAAGAACAGATTTAAAAAAAAATATTAACAGATTACATGAAGACAGGAACACAGGGTAGGGGAGGGCGGGGGGCGTCAGTGCAGCAACCTACATCTTGCACTTTAAGCTGACCTGTAACACTGAAAAATGTGTCAAAGCTTTAACTATCCCAGTTCACGGTGTCGCTGGAATCTGAATATATAATTTTTTTTTTAAACAATTGAAAACCCTTTAAGTATGAAAAAACATTAATATTGGAGAAACGAAGGCAAAAAAAACAACAAACCCCCCCCCCCAGATAAATAAAAACCACAATCGATACAGGGTGGATGCTGTGTTTGTTTGGACCCGTTCCAGAGCGAGAGGAGACCGAGAGCAGCTGGGGTGTGTCGCCCGTCGCCCATCCCCAGTTGAACTTGTCCGTCCACCACAGTCTAGCTCTAACGGGGACCAGTTTACCCAGTCCTACTGTATCTTGTAGCACGCTTTTTTTTTTTATAAACACACAGTTAAAGACATGTACATGAATAATAACTACCTCATACAAAAAGGTTTTTTTTGGGTGGGTCGGGGGGGGGCGGGAAAAGGTGCTCGCGAAATCTGGCGTCAGGTCACAATTCATACTGCCAGCAAAAATGAACCTTCTGGTGGCGTCCTGACATTTAAAACCTTAGTTTAAAGAGGAATGTAGCAGTAGAAAGTACAAGATCAGTGGTTTAAAAAGGAGGGGGGAAAATATTAAACCTAAATCCGCACAAACCAACAGACATCAAGGAGTAAAGGTCGCCATTTCCAATGAGATTCTTTGCCACAAGTCCTTAGTTTGACCCTTTGCGCGTTTTAAATTCTGAAGTATTTCGTTGAACTGCATCATTCCAACTGGCGTTAAGCAGAACGCGCACCGCGCGCTGCGGATGATGTTCACGAAGTCGTCGTAATCCGCTGGCGCGATGTGGTACAGTCGGTACTGGATGCACTGTGAAGAGAGGGGGGATTAGGCAGAGGCTTCAAAAAAAAAAATCCATATGCAAAATACAACAGATATGGAAAAAATACCAGCCAGTGAATGGACTTTCTGGAAAGCACTAAACATACAGCACAGAAAGGAGGCCATTCGGCCCGTCGCGCCTGTGTTTGAAAGAGCGATCCAATTAGTCTCACCATAGCCTTGCAAATTTTTCTTTTCCAAAGATTTATTCAACTCCCTTTTGAAAGTTACTATTGAATCTGCTTCCACCGCCCCTTCAGGCAGCGCATTCGAGAGTACAGGAGCAAGGATGTCTTGCTGCAGTTGTACAGGGCCTTGGTGAGACCACACCTTGAATATTGTGTGCAGTTTTGGTCGCCTTATCTGAGGAAGGATGTTCTTGCGGTGGAGAGAGTGCAGCGAAGGTTCACCAGACTGATACCTGGGATGGCAGGAATGACGTATGAGGAGGTCGATTGGGCTTATACTCGCTGGAGTTTAGAAGAATGAGAGGGGATCTCATTGAAACTTATAAAATTCTAACAGGACTAGACAGACTAGATGCAGGAAGGATGTTCCCAATGGCGGGGGAGTCCAGAACCAGGGGTCACAGTCTAAGGATAAGGGGTAAGCCATTTAGGACAGAGATGAGGAGGAATTTCTTCACCCAGAGAGTGGTGAACCTGTGGAATTCTCTACCACAGAAGGCAGGTGAGGCCAATTCATTAAATATATTCAAGAAGGAGTTGGATATATTTCTTAAGGCTCAAGGGATATGGGGAGAAGGCAGGGACCGGGTACTGAGTTTGGATGATCAGCCATGATCGCACTGAATGGCGGAGCAGGCTCGAGGGGCCGAATGGCCTACTCCTGCTCCTATCTTCTATGTTTCTATCACAACAACTCGCTGCGTAAAAACAATTTCTGCTCATCTTCCCCCCTCTGGTTCTTTTATCCTAAATGAGAGTCCTGCCGGTTATTTTAATGCTACTCCCTGATCTATGTTCCCTCTAAGCTGCGCCGATACGCAGCCCAATGTTTACAGTTTCACGCATGTGTGGAACTGCAAAGGGGCCAGGCGCCCCCCAAAATAATTAGGGGGCGCATTGCTCCCGCTAATTCAAAAATCATTTCATGTACTAAAATTATGAGTTATCCTAGAATTTGAATTAAGAGCAGACTGTATAGCTAAAAAATATATATACATATAGTTTGAACAAGGTCACTATAATGGTGAGAAGAGGTTTGCTAATGTCTGCAGGCAGCCACTGGCAAAAGAACAAGTAAAACAGCAAGCATCATCTAGCTAACCTACACAGTGTCACCTGAACACTGACCAGAGAAGATAGATTCCTTTTCCCATTATATGGGATTCCACAGTACTTTTGAAGTGCACTTTGCTCGTTTTTTTTTATATAAGCACTGAAAGCCAGTGATATAGGCAAGGGGCTGCCATTCACCAGAACAGTAACAGGAGAAGTCGAATTCCATTCATATAGCGTGGGACGCCAGAGGCTGTTCTGGAGTTCAATCTCGTCAGGGTGAGGTGAGCGAGGTGTACACACGGTTACGGACTGGTTTTTTACGGATTACATACTCGGGGTGTTGGGATGGGGAACGC
The DNA here is from genome assembly GCF_052327205.1 of Somniosus microcephalus. Classification (NCBI taxonomy): domain Eukaryota; kingdom Metazoa; phylum Chordata; class Chondrichthyes; order Squaliformes; family Somniosidae; genus Somniosus; species Somniosus microcephalus. The sequence continues at coordinate 35,250,512 of NC_141015.1, read as the reverse complement.
TCGGTCTGAAAAGGTGGTGGAAACAGATTCCATCAATGATTTTAAGACAGAGTCGGACAGGGACGCGAGGATGAGCAACTTACAGGGTTATGGAGAAAAGGGCGGGGGGGGGGGGGTGCGCGACTGCTCTTTCAAAGAGCAGGCACGACGGGCCGAATGGCCTCCTTCTGTGTTGTAAGTTTCTATAAATCCAAGCACAGACTTACTTCAATTTCTGTGCAATCTCAGCTGCTTGTAAATGATTACGTTATTTAAAGATCTTACAATTTCTGCAAGTCCGCATTTGTTAACACACACGTTCACAATTACTCACTAACACTTTCCCCCCCCTCGCACTGTGTGGATAACACCCCCTATTTGTTAAAAAACATATCGTAGAGTTGCCAGATACCCCATTGCCGGTTGATTCAGAGGTATGTTGTTCTTTAAGAACTCACATCCGTGCACACCTACCACCTACAAAACCGTCTGTCGTCACGTTTTTTTGTCACACTTCCGTCAGCTTTTATTCCATCATCAACGACTGTGTCCACGTTTTGAAAGGGAACCTGCCAGTGCAAACTGGTCAGGCTGTAATTACAGCCTCCTGCCATTGGTGGCACTGTAGAATCTCAGCTCCGCATCTCCTCAGCCTGAACTAGAGGAACTTCCAATGCTCCCAACTAAATCTACAGGAAACTTTGGTTTATCCGGAGGTTAACTGTCCGGAATGCTCGAGGCACCGGCAAAAATCAGGAGCCGTTTCGTTAGGTTTTTTTTCACCAGTCAGGCTCTGCAAGGTCTCGCTGAAGCTGTTGCTAAGCTACAGAGACGCTGGCAAGGTACGACCGACTGTTTAGAAGCTAAGCAACAGGGTTTGTTGCCAGATACGGAGCTCAAAATCTCTATGTTTCAACATTAGTGCTGGTTTGTCCGGCAGTTTTGATGGGACGGCAACAGCTCAGTCCCGTCGGTGCCGGATAGCACAAAGTTTCCTGTAGTTCCCAACCAGCTTAAACATTTTTGCTATTTAACTATAAGAGAAAGTTCCAAGTATCCTATAAAAATGAGGACTTGCATGCCCTGGTCCAAAAAAAAAACCTTGCGCACTCTTAACCCCACTTTATCTGAAAACTACACTTGGGTCTCAACTCCCCAGGTGCAAGAGCTAGTAAAATACATCTTTATTCATGAAAGGTTACTCATTTGGTTTGTTTGAATTTTTACCTGCATATATGCTTGCTGGCATCTCTGAACAAGTTGGTGGAACGCCGGGGTTCGAAGGTGAGCATGGACATGCGCAGGGTTAAGGCGTTGCAGGGCCTCCATGATTATCTCCTGCAGTACAAAGGGACTCAGGACTCCTTTGGCTGCACCCATGCAGAACTGATAGACATAGTTCACACCTGGTGGCACGAGAGACAAAGAACATTCCTCAAAATTCTCAACTGGCAGCAACGCGCACTCTCTGGCGTGGCAAAAGAAAGTCAACATCTAGACTGGCCAGCAGGGCCTGGGATGGCAGGAATGACGTATGAGGAGCGATTGGGTCAATTGGGCTTGTACTCGCTGGAGTTTAGAAGAATGAGAGGTGATCTCATTGAAACTTATAAAATTCTAACAGGACTAGACAGACTAGATGCAGGAAGGCTGTTCCCGATGGCGGGGGAGTCCAGAACCAGGGGTCAGCCATTTAGGACTGAGATGAGGAGGAATTTCTTCACCCAGAGAGTGGTGAACCTGTGGAATTCTCTACCACAGAAGACAGTTGAGGCCAATTCATTAAATATATTCAAGAAGGAGTTGGATATATTTCTTAAGGCTAAAGGGATATGGGGAGAAGGCAGGGACAGGGTACTGAGTTTGGATGATCAGCCATGATCTCATTAAATGGCAGAACAGGCTCGAGGGGCCGAATGGCCTACTCCTGCTCCTATCTTCTGTTTCTATCTACACTTGTCCCAGTAATGTTCTGCAGCTTCCCAATCTACAATGAGATTCATTTGTTATATATCAAACGGTCAGGGCTATCTATGTGCAAAACTAGCTTACGGGATATATGTAAAATCATCTTTGTTCAACACAATGGAACCAACAAGACAAAGTTATCAGGTAATTACTGTGAAAAATTCTCCCGCCAATCAAGTGCTGCAGGTCTGCCTTGTAGAAAGCACAGTTGGAACCATCTACCCAAAATTGCTTTTCAAACTACTTTGGGGATTTTATTCTGCACTGAGCTTCTTCCCAAGAGGGCATCTTTCAAACCCTGCACCCATGTCACTATCAAGAAACGGCTGAGCGCACTGGATACAGCAAAGGCTATGGGCCCCGACAACATCCCAGCTGTCGTACTGAAGACTTGTGCTCCAGAACTAGCCTCGCGCGCCTCTAGCCAAGCTGTTCCAGTGCAGCTATAACACTGGCATCTACCCCGACAATGTGGAAAGCTGCCCAGGTATGTCCTGTCTACAAAAAGCAGGACAAATCCAATCTGGCCAATTACCTCCCCATCAGTCTACTCTCAATCATCAGCAAAGTGATGGAAGGTGTCATCGACAGTGTTATCAAGCGGCACTTACCAATAACCTGCTCACTGATGCCCAGTTTGGGTTCCGCCAAGGCCACTCGGCTCCCGAACTCATTGCAGCCTTGGTCCAAACATGGACAAAGGAGCTGAATTCTAGAGGTGAGGTGAGAGTGACTGCCCTTGACATCAAGGCAGCATTTGACCGAGTGTGGCATCAAGGAGCCCTAGTAAAACTGGCCATTCAGCCCATCCTGCCTGTGCCAGTTCTTTGAAAGAGCTATCCAATTGGTCCCGCTCCCCTGCTCTGTCCCCAACGCCCTGCTGTTGTGGTAGCTCAGTATAGGGGGCACAATACTTGCCCCACCTTGCGACTAAATCGGTAACCTATGCCAAGTCGAGTGGCAAATTCACTGTGGGGGGAACGGGTGAACGGTACCCAAGCCCACTCAGCATGACATGGGCCTACAGAAGATGCCTTGGGGTGAACAGAGAGGGTAGGGGGAGGTTGGGGGCAAGCAGCCGGTATATGCAGGAAGAAAGATGAAGAAGCAAGTTGAATTTACCCAGTGATGCAGAACTTCAAGCTGGCAAAACCTAATGTGTGGGCCATGGTGGTTGTGTAGAGGGTCAGGTCAGTGAGGAGAGTAACTCACAACTTTGCATAACAGACCTCCATAATAACCATCACAGTCCAAACAAATCCTTATAGATGCTGAATATATGAACAGAGTGTGGCAATTATTTTTAAATACATGCCGAACATCACAGCTATCACTATTTATACCACGCAAATCATTTAGACAACACAAAGTTATACCAGGCACCGAGCAAAAAAAGTACAATCCGATTACCTTTTGCACTGGCGCTGGATAGACTAGTCTGGACCCATGGGTAATACCGGAACATTTATACATTTGAGACACACTTAAGTGTCGGTTTGACTCAGTTGGTCGCACTCTCGCCTCAGTCATAAGGTTCGTGGGGTTCAAACTTCACACCTGGTCCTGAGCACTTCATCAAGGCCGACATTCCGCCTCAGAACTGAGGGGAGTGCTGCATTGTCAGAGGGGCCATCTTTCACACGAGACGTTAAACAGACGAGATGTCTGCCCTCCCAGGTGGAGAGACAAGATCCCTCGCCAATTCTTTTTCATCGCAAAACTTATAAAATTTTAACAGGACTAGACAGACTAGATGCAGGAAGGATGTTCCCGATGGCGGGGGAGTCCAGAACCAGGAGTCTAAGGATAAGGGGTAAGCCATTTAGGACTGAGATGAGGAGGAATTTCTTCACCCAGAGAGTGGTGAACCTGTGGAATTTTCTGCCACAGAAGGCAGTTGAGGCCAATTCATTAAATATATTCAAGAAGGAGTTGGATATATTTCTTGAGGCTAAAGGGATTGAGGGATATGGGGAGAAAGCAGGGACGATCATATTGAATGGCGGAGCGGGCTCGAGGGGCCGAATGGCCTACTCCTGCTCCTATCTTCTATGTACAGCTTCTATGAGGAGCAGGGAGTTCTCCTGATGTCCTCGGCCAGCAAAAAAAATTATAACTGGCTGTTCATTTCATTGTACCTAATGGGTTAGTTTTAATTTGATGCTTTTGAACTTCCAGCCCCAAACCCTGTAATTGCTTGTATCTGTTTTGTATTTTCCAAATTATAGGATGATCAGATTTGTTTCAAAAATTCTCCTTACCCAACCTTGTTGCCAATCCTAAAAGCCATTTCACATCCTCGGTGTAAGGTGGGCTTCGAGAGAAGTAATTGTTCGGGTGATCATTATGAGCTCTCCTGCCGAGCATTTCCAAAGCCAACATTCCTGCGAAGAACAAACACAGCAGCTTCAGAACCAGCATCGTACAATAGAGTCATTTTTTTTTTTTTTTATAAAGAAAAAAATAAATTTTAAAACGGTAACTGTGTGAAAAGCTCATGTGAAAACAGGGATGAATTCAGAGTGTGGTGCAATCTGACCGCCAATTGTGAGGCCATTACAAAGTGGGGGAGAACATTGAGGCCTTCAGTGCTGGTGACTAGTTCACTAGCATTGCCCAAACTAGTGTTCATCTTCCGATTAGGCACTTTACAGCCTTCCGGACTCAATATCGAGTTCAACAATTTCAGATCATAACCTCGGCCCCTATTAGATTTTTACTTATATTTTTTATCCACACCATTGTTTTGGCCCTTCCCCCCCCCCTTTCTTTTGTTTTCTCTCTCCCACATGGCAGCGCATTTCACACCTAATCTAGAGCCGTCTTTTGTCTCCACTAGTCCTATCACCATCTCGTCTGGTTTTGAATACCTCTTCTCTTTTGTTCTCTCCCAGCCTGGCCTCTTAATCTATTTCATTCCCTGTGCTTCTTTCGTCTTGACAAAGGGTTCACCTGAAACGTTGACTCTAATTTCTCTCCACAGATGTTGCCTGGCCTGCTGAGTTTTTCCAGCATTTTCTGTTGTTATGTTAGTGTTCCACCAAACTAGCCTGATCTACAGCAGTAGTGTCCACACTACAACTTGTGGATCACATGCAGCCCAGGAATCTAGCCCAATTCTACATGGGTTAATCTTTACAGCACAGAAACAGGCCTGTCAGCCCAACTGGTCCGTGCCAGTGTTTATGCTCCACACCAGCCTCCTCCCACCCTACCTTCATCTCACCCTATCGGCACATACCCTTCTATTCATTTCTCCCTCACCAGCTTCCTCTTAAAGGCATCTCTGCTGTTCGCCGCAACCACTCCCTGTGGTAGCGAGTTCCACATTCTAACCACTCTCTGGGTAAAGACATTTCTCCTGAAGTCAGTCGTGGCTCAGTGGGCGGCACTCTCGCGCCTCACAGTCAGAAGGTTGTGGGTTCAAGTCCCACTCCAGAGACTTGGGCACAAAAATCTAGGCTGTCGCTCCCAGTGCCGCACTGAGGGAGTGCTGTACTGTCAGAGGTGCCGTCTTTCAAATGAGACGTTAAACCGAGGCCCCGTCTGCCCTCTCAGGTGGATGTAAAAGATCCCAGGGCACTATTTCGAGGAAGAGCAGGGGCGTTATCCCCAGTGTCCTGGGGCCAATATTTATCCCTCAATCAACATCACTAAAAATGAATTATCTGGTCGTTATCACATTGCTGTTTATGGGAGCTTGTTGCGGTTTCCTACATTACAACAGTGACTACACTTCAAAAAAGTACTTCATTGGCTGTAAAGCGCCTTAGGGTGTCCTGAAGTCTGCTTCTCGTAATGTAGGAGTATTTGAATGTACACTTACCAACTCTGTAAGCTGAATGTAGGTAGTGCAATCCCTGAGGACTGAGTGGTTGAGAGTGCTGCTCATCTTCTGTAGGGAAGGTTGAGGTTACTATCGAGGGGCCTTGGGTTGTTAAGCTAGGCATTGATGCTCCTTGAACAGCCTGGAAAGTGGTTCCAGCCTGGAAAGTGGTTCCAGCCTGCACACTGGTAACTGGAGAGAGAAAGACCCAACGTTAACCACTGTATTCAGCGTGTAACCCGGTATAACTCTTAAAATGAGAGAGTCAGCGGTTAAAACATAGGAACAGGAGGAGGCCATTCAGCCCCTCGAGCCTGTTCCACCATTCAATGAGATCATGGCTGATCTGTGGCCTAACTCCATATACCCGCCTTTGCCCCACATCCCTTAATACCTTTGGTTAACAAAAATCCAGCAGTCTCTGATTTAAAATGAACAATTGACCCAGCATCAATTGCCGTTTGCGGAAGAGAGTTCCAGACTTCTACCACCCTTTGTGTAGAAGGGTTTCCTAACTTCACTCCTGAAAGGTCTGGCTCTAGCTTTTAGGCTATATCCGTTAATCATAGACTCCCCAACCAGCGGAAATAGTTTCTCTCTATCTACCCTATCGGTTCCCGTTACTATCTTGAAAACTTCGATCAGATCACCCCTTAACCTTCTAAAATCCAGGGAATACAACCCTAGCTAGAGTAATCTCGACTCGGAATTTAACCCTTGGGAGTCCAGGTATCATTCTGCAGTCAGATACAGTGCAACGTATACATTTCTCTCAGCAGTTTAGGTGCTCATAAAGATTACAAATGGCATTTAGCAACTGAGTGATTAGGTTACTAAAAGGATAGATGAACTATTCCATGTCCTACTCTCAAGCAGCTGTAAGAGCTGATCAACCTTCAGCTCAAAGAATAGTGGATGAAAACAAAAGAGCATAAGAAATAGGAGCTGGAGTCATTTGGACCTCCATTCAATAAGATCATGGCTGATCTTCTACCTCATCTCCACTTTCCTGCACTATCCCCATATCCCTCGATTCCCTTAATATTCAAAAATCTATCGATCTCTGTCTTGAATATACCCAACCACTGAGCCTCCACAGCCCTCTGGGGTAGAGAATTCCAAAGATTCACCGCCCTCTGAGTGAAGAAATTTCTCCTCATCTCAGTCCTAAATGGTCGACCCCTTATTCTGAGACTGTGACCCCTGGTTCTAGACTCCCCAGATAAGGGGAAACCACCTCCCTGCATCTAGTGCAGCGAAGATTCACCAGGCTGATACCTGGGATGGCAGGAATGACGTATGAGGAGAGATTGGGCTTATACTCGCTGGAGTTTAGAAGAATGAGAGGGGATCTCATTGAAACTTATAAAATTCTAACAGGACTGGACAGACTGGATGCAGGAAGGATGTTCCCGATGGCCGGGGAGTCCAGAACCAGGTGTCACAGTCTAAGGATAAGGAGGAATTTCTTCATCCAGAGAGTGGTGAACCTGTGGAATTCTCTACTGCAGAAGGCAGTTGAGGCCAATTCATTCAATATATTCAAGAAGGAGTTAAGATATATTTCTTAAGGCTAAAGGGACCAAGGGATATGGGGAGAAGGCAGGGACAGGGTACTGAATTTGGATGATCAGCCATGATCTCATTGAATGGCGGAGCAGGCTCGAGGGGCCGAATGGCCTACTCCTGCTCCTATCTTCTATGTTTCTATGTACCCTGTCAAGCCCTGTAAGAATTATGTTTGTTTTGATGAAATCACCTCTCATTCTTCTAAACTCTCGGGAATGTAGGCCTAGTCTACTCAATCTCTCCTCATAGGGCAATCCCCCCATCGCTGGAGTTTCCTCTTTGTGCACAATCAGGAAATTGCGCCGGTTTAGTCAGGCTTGCACTAAAGTTGATTTGTAGAATCACAAATGTAAAATCTTCCATGAACCAGCGCCAACTGGCAGCGTAATAGAACGCAATTGGTTCTTTTTTTTTCTTTCCATTAAAAAGTACTCCTCGACGTATTTAGGAGCGGTAAACTGTTGCTGTTTTATTAATACAGCTGACTCTGAGATTACCAGCAAAAAATAAGCCTTTTTAATAAGGGTGTCCCTGTCCTCCACCTGTGAGCAATCTGATTTAAGATCACTTTAAAAAAAAACTATAACCATTTAAATAGGTTCATCGCTAGTCAGTTTCTTAATAAATTAAATATTTTTCATATGAGAAACTTTTACAGCATGCCTTTGCAACCTAAGAAAATGAGCGCAATTTGAAGAGTCTTCCCAAACCAGCGGAATCTCGCAATGTCATTCTGGGGCGCAGTCGGTTTTGTGGGCGGGACCCGATCTGAGCGAATTGAACTTTGAACCAGCGTTAAAGATCGTGAACGCACAGTTAAAATACCCCGATCGTTTGCGCCAGTTCGGCCGATTCCACCCGGACTGCGCTGATATATAACTAGCGGAAACTCGACCCCACTAAGTTTGGAAACGTTCACGTACGTGAACTGGTTTTGCAGAAAGGTCCCCAAAGTTTTTTTTTTTTTTTTTATAAAGTCCATGATAATTTTGCTTATTACTGGTGTGAGCCAGCTAAGTAACGTCACAACCACCAGGAGTTGCAGCATCTTTAGTTTAACCTAAGGCTTAGTAAAGAGTCATAACTATGGCGTGTTGAACAGCAATGGTGCAACTCAGGGCAAGAGGTCCCCATTGCAAATACTTCTTCCAATTGGAATGCTCTTCAAAATCGACATCGCTTTTGAATCCTTGTTAAAATTTATTAAGTGGTGCTGTACAAATCAAGCAAACACATTGATTCTGTAGCACTCCTGCAGTAGTAGTTACTACACAGAGTCCTGCCTACGGTGTTGTTAACCATTAGCCCTGGACCCATGTGGGAACAGATTACTTTAAAAGCCAGAGTGGAGCAGCCTGTTCCTGAGCTAGATGTTGGCAAAATGACGGACCTTCTGAGACACCATTCTAATTTATCTGTGCGAAGCAGTCAACATAAAGATCATGCCTGTATCATTACTGCAATATTTATCTGTCGATTTAGGTTGTGGTATCTCAGCTCAGTCGCTGCAGTATTGATTTATAAGCGGCACTGTTTTATATAGCGCGGCGAGGCGAGCACTCTGGCTTTTCTGCTGACTACCGCTTGCAGACCTCAGCTCCTGAACAGCCCCCCCCCCCCCCCCCACCAAAAGAGTTGCAAACGTATTGGGAGCTCGGGCGAGAGACTCTTTGCACACTTTGAAATGCTTAAATCCTGCCACTGTTAAGTGCCCGGGATGACCGAGAGACCTTGTGACATTCGGCTCCACGCCGCACTGCAGTGCTGCGAAGATTCACCAGACTGATACCTGGGATGGCAGGAATGACGTATGAGGAGAGATTGGGTCGATTGGGCTTATACTCGCTGGAGTTTAGAAGAATGAGAGGGGATCTCATTGAAACTTATAAAATTCTAACAGGACTAGACAGACTAGATGCAGGAAGCATGTTCCCGATGGCGGGGGAGTCCAGAACCAGGGGTCACAGTCTAAGGATAAGGGGTTAGCCATTTAGGACAGAGATGAGGAGGAATTTCTTCACCCAGAGAGTGGTGAACCTGTGGAATTCTCTACCACAGAAGGCAGTTGAGGCCAATTCATTAAATATATTCAAGAAGGAGTTAGATATATTTCTTAAGGCTAAAGGGATCAAGGGATATGGGGAGAAAGCAGGGACAGGGTACTGAGTTTGGATGATCAGCCATGATCTTATTGAATGGCAGAGCAGGCTCGAAGGGCTGAATGGCCTACTCCCGCTCCTATCTTCTATGTTTCTATGTTGTTTCCAACAGCCTCCTCCTGGAGGTGGTTGGGGGGGGTGGTTGGGGGGGGGTGGGCGGGGGAGGGAGTGAAAGAGTTACACCGGCTGAATCCCGGAGCCAAACTGTACCCGGCTCCCGAGTTATACTGCCAACTTTATAATGCTGCGGGGCAGCATCCATTTGGCAGCACTGCGAAAGTATCAGTATAACTGCGGCCCCAGATTAAAGAAAGGACAGATAATAAATATAAAACTCGTTTTTAAAAAAAAATTATATTTTAACAGATAACCATCTTTAACTATGACAGCAGATAAAAGGTAGTGATTTCCCATCTCCCAATTTTAAATTATATTGCTTTTTGCCAACAAATTTAATTTATATAGCGCCACTAATGCAGTAGAACGTCCCAAGGCGCTTCACAGGAGCGATTATCAAACAAAGTTTCACACCGAGCCACATAAGGAGATATCGGGACAGGTGACCAAAAGCTGGGTCAAAAAACAAGGTGTTCTTTCAATAATAATGTTACACTTAACTATTATTTTTCAACGTTAACTTGAGGTCATCCAAAACTCCCCGTGTCCTAACTCGCACCAAGTCCCGTTCGCCCATCTCCCCTGTGCTCGCTGACCTACATTGGCTCCCGGTTAAGCAGCGCCTCGATTTCAAAATTCTCATCCTGGTCTTCAAATCCCTCCGTGGCCTCGCCCCTCCCTATCTCTGTAATCTCCTCCAGCTCCTCTTGAGCATCCCTGATTATAATCACTCAACCTTTGGTGGCCGCGCCTTCTGTTGCTCTGGAATTCCCTGCCTAAACCTCTCCGCCTCGCCACCTCTCTCTCCTCCTTTAAGACGCTCCTTAAAACCTACCTCTTCGACCAAGCTTTTGGTCGCCTGCCCTAATTTACCCTTATGTGGCTCGATGTCAAAAAAATTTTCTTAAAATACTCCTGTGCAGCGCCTTGGGACGTTTTACTACATTAAAGGCGCTATATAAATACAAGTTGTTGTTGTTAGACCCGTGCACTGACTAAGACCCCATTATTCACAATGCCCTGTTAGCCGAGGAAGTACTGTGCTCCACTGACAGCGAGCTTGCGCAGCGGGTCACTGAGCCAGACAGACCAGGGTTTGATGCTTGGTTTGTGTTCAGCAGCTAAACCCCCGGCCAGCGAGACAGCAGGGAAGCTGCCAACTGGCCGAAGCCTTGGTGAGCGACAGGGAAAATCGCCACCTCCCAATTCCTAGCATTGTTCAGCAGACCCTGCGGGAAGAGGATGGCGGGCAAGGACAGGATAACCTGCGATGCCCTCTGTGGGCCAAGGGTCACACCTCAATAATGGCCAATTGGGTCAGGTGACCAGGGACAGTGCCTTCAGGGGCGTGGGGACTGGGCGACAACTGGCGCAGGTCCGGGGAAAACTGGCGCGTCTGGGGGTAACGGGCGCGGGGGGATCAAGGGAAAAAGGGCACGGGGTGGGGGCTCAGGGGAAAGTGGGCAAGAAGTTTTTTTTAAAAACCATGAAATATTTTATTTTAAGGCTGGTTATTTGACTCTCTATTATGCCGAGAGACGGAGTACGAGAGGATTTTTACACCAATGGCAGGGAAGTCTCGGAGAGCCCATTTGGGTGAGACATGGTTCCCTGCACAGTGTCAAACGTTGGCCCAACCTTCATGTCAAACACATTGCACAATGGTTCAATTATCACTGGGAGAATGGGTGGGACTACGGTGCAGACTGAGTCAATTCGTATGGAGTGCAGAAATAGAAACATAGAAGATAGGAGAGCAGGAGTAGGCCATTCGGCCCCTCGAGCCTGCTCTGCCATTTAATGAGACCATGGCTGATCATCCAAACTCAGTACCCTGTCCCTGCCTTCTCCCCATATCCCTTGATCCCTTTAGCCTTAAGAAATATATCTAACTCCTTCTTGAATATATTTAATGAATTGGCCTCAACTGCCTTCTGTGGTAGAGAATTCCACAGGTTCACCACTCTCTGGGTGAAGAAATTCCTCCTCATCCCTGTCCTAAATGGCTTACCCCTTATCCTTAGACTGTGACCCCTGGTTCTGGACTCCCCCGCCATCGGGAACATCCTTCCTGCATCTAGTCTGTCTAGTCCTGTTAGAATTTTATTAAGTTTCAATGAGATCCCCTCTCATTCTTCTAAACTCCAGCGAGTATAAGCCCAATCGACCCAATCTCTCCTCATACGTCATTCCTGCCATCCCAGGTATCAGTCTGGTGAAGCTTCGCTGCACTCCCTCCATGGCAAGAACATCCTTCCTCAGATAAGGCGCCAGTTCTGACGAAGGGTCACAAACCTGAAACGTTGACTCTATTTCTCTCTCCACGGATGCTGCCTGGCCTGCTGAGTGTTTCCAGTGTTTTCTGTTGTTATTTCGGATTTCCAGCATCCGCAGTATTTTGCTATAGTATGGAGTGCAGGTTTGTTTTGATACTCTGCAGATTTGCTCATTGAGCATTAGGGCAGAATTTCAGACTTCAAAATTTGTGGCAGGTTCGATCCGGGGTTGGCCGTTTTCTCACGGCTGCGCACTCACGACTCGACAGATCGAGTGGCGGGGAGGGGGTAATGGGAAGTCCAGTACTGAAGGGGTTATGCTCCAACCAAAGCCCAGCAACAGGCAATCAAAACAGCCAGACACCAACAACTAGTTATTATTAGAATCATAGAAATTTACGGCACAGGAGGAGGCCATTCGGCCCATCATGTCCGTGCTGGCCGAAAAAGAGCTCTCCAGTCTAATCCCACTTTCCAGCTCTTGGTCCGTAGCCCTGTAGGTTACGGCACTTCGAGTGCATATCCAAGTACTTTTTAAATGTGATGCTGGTTTCTGCCTCTCCCACCCTTTCAGGCAGTGAGTTCCAGACCCCCAGCACCCTCTGGGTGAAAAAGGTTCTCAACTCCACCTCTAATCCTTCTACCAATTACTTTAAATCTATGCCCCCTGGTTATTGACCTCTCTGCCAAGAATCACTTGTTAGTTCAATATTCCCCACTATAACCACACTCAAAGATAATCAAACAAAGCATTAATTTGGTCCACTCTACAATGGGAGACTTTGCCTGCAAAACACCGAGCAGCAGAATTGCTTTGTGTTCGAATTTACGCTTCATTCTATTCTTCAATTGCTGACCTGATGGCTTACATCCTAGGGTCTTGAGGGAAGTGGCGGTAGGGATTGTGGATGCATTGGTAATAATTTTCCAAAACTCCCTGGAATCAGCAAAGGTCCCGGCAGACTGGAAAACTGCTAATGTAACGCCCTTATTTAAAAAGGGCAGTAGACAGAAGGCTGGAAACTATAGACCGGTTAGCCTAACATCTGTGGTAGGTAAAATATTGGAGTCCATTATTAAGGAGACAGTAACAGGACATTTGGATAATCATAATTTAATAGGACAAAGTCAGCATGGTTTTATGAAGGGGAAGTCATGTTTGACAAATTTGCTGGAGTTCTTTGAGGAAGTAACATATAGGGTGGATAAAGGGGAACCAGTGGACGTAGTGTATTTAGACTTCCAAAAGGCATTTGACAAGGTGCCACACAAAAGATTATTGCTTAAGATAAAAAATCACGGGATTAGGGGTAATATTCTGGCATGGATAGAGGATTGGCTATCTAACAGAAAGCAGGGAGTTGGGATAAATGGTTCATTCTCAGACTGGCAATCAGTAACTAGTGGTGTTCCACAGGGGTCAGTGCTGGGTCCCCAACTCTTTACAATCTATATTAACGATTTGGAGGAGGGGACCGAGTGTAACATATCAAAGTTTGCAGATGATACTAAGATGGGAGGGAAAGTACTGAGTGTGGAGGACATAAAAAACCTGCAAGGGGACATAGACAGGCTAAGTAAGTGGGCAGAGATTTGGCAGATGGAATACAATACTGGAAAGTGTGAGGTTATGCACTTTGGCAGGAAAAATCATAGAGCAAGTTATTATCTTAATGGCAAGAAACTGGAAAGTACTGAAGTATAAAGGAATCTGGGGGTCCTGGTGCACGAAATTCAAAAGGTTAGTATGCAGGTGCAGCAAGTGATTAAGAAGGCCAATGGAATGTTGGCTTTCATTGCTAGGGGGATAGAATATAAAAATAGGGAGGTATTGCTTCAGTTGTACAAGGTATTGGTGAGACCGCACCTGGAATACTGCATACAGTTTTGGTGTCCATACTTAAGAAAAGACATACTTGCTCGCGAGTCAGTACAAAGAAGGTTCACTCGGTTAATCCCGGGGATGAGGGGATGGACATATGAGGAGAGGTTGAGTAGATTGGGACTCTACTCATTGGAGTTCAGAAGAATGAGAGGCGATCTTATTGAAACATATAAGATTGTGAAGGGGTTGGATCGGGTGGATGCGGGGAGGATGTTCCCGATGATGGGTGAAACTAGAACTAGGGGGCATAGTCTTAGAATAAGGGGCTGCTCTTTCAAAACTGAGATGAGGAGGAACTACTTCACTCAGAGGGTGGTAGGTCCATGGAATATGCTGCCCCAAAAAGCTGTAGAAGCTACATCATTACATAAATTTAAAACAGAAATAGACAGTTTCCTAGAAGTAAAGGGAATTAAGGGTTACGGGGAGCGGGCAGGAATTTGGACATGAGTCTAGGTTCGGATCGGTCATGGCCCTGTGGGTAGCGGAGTGGGCCCAGGGGCCATGTAGCCTGATCCTGCTCCTATTTCGTGTGTCTAATTCTGTTAGATTCAGGAGATGGTTCAGTGATAGTAGATTGGCGGTTAGGATCAGATCAGCCATGATCTTATTGAATGGCGGAGCAGGCTCGAGGGGCCGATTGGCCTACTCCTGCTCCTATTTCTTATGTTCTTATGTTCTAACTAGTCCAATCATATAGCTAAATGGAGACACTTTTTTTTAATGAATTTTTTTTTCTTAAAATTTATCAGAGGCAAAACTTTAGCAACTTACAAATATTTGCCCTCGACACCTCTTCCCTCCACACGAGGCTGGTCTTAACCTGAATGTGGTTGCAGATGGTGCTTTTCAGCTCTGTACAGTGAGACACCAAGTACTGCTCCATCGGTGACTGTTCCACACTCAGTCATCAGAGGGCGCACTTGCCACAGACTTGCAAGCTTACACCAGTGTCAGTTTTACTGATGTGCTCCCCACAACTACTTCTTCAGTGTTTACCGGGTACAGTAGCATAATGGTTATGTTACTGGATTAGTGATCCAGGGGACTGGACGAATGATCCGGAGACATGAGTTCAAATCCCACCACTGGCTGGGGAATTTAAGTTCAGTTAATTAAAAATCTAATGTCAGTAATAGTGGCCAGGATTGTCGTAAAAACCCATCTGGCTCACTAGTGTCCTTTAGGGAAGGGAATCTGCCGCACTTACCCGATCTGGCCGATATGCGACTCCAGACCCACAGTGAAGTGGTTGACTCTTAACTGCCCTCTGAAGTGACCTAACAAGCCACTCAGTTGTTTCCAAGAAGGCGGCTCACCACCACCTTTGCAAGGGCAATTAGGGATGGGCAAATAAAAGCTAGTATCAATACTGGTGACCATGAAACTATTGGATTGTCGTAAAAACCCATCTGGTTCACTAATGTCCTTTAGGGAAGGAAATCTGCCGCCCTTACCCGGTCTGGCCGATATGTGACTCCAGACCCACAGCAATGTGGTTGACTCTTAACTGCCCTCTGAAGTGACCTAACAAGCCACTCAGTTGTTTCCAAGAAGGCGGCTCACCACCACCTTCTCGAGGGTAAATTAGGGATGGGTAATAAATGCTGGCCTTGCCAAGTGACGCCCACATCCCCTATATGAATGAATAAAATAAAACCTTGGTCCAAGAATTAAAAGATCTCACGTACCTGCTACAGTTGATGTCAGAGGCAGGCTGGGGTCAGACTGGAAGGGGTGCACGGCCATTGGCGTCATAGGGGACACAGGAACACCTGCGAAGGTCACTGGTGGAGCGGCCATGGCTGGATGGGTTGTGGTTGCAACTGTATAAGGATACTGAGCTCCAATGAATGCCGGATGTATGCCCTAAACAGATTAGAGACCAGTAAATAAGTGCACCTCCTACTATGATTTATTACTAGCAAGTTTTCAGTTCAATTAGTAAACCTTCTGTGGCCCCAATTGTGTTACCGTCTAACATCTCGATATTCAGGATCTTTCTCATTTACTTCTTTAATTAATCAAGATCGCAAGGTAGATACACAAGAAATAGGAGCAGGAGTCGGCCATTCGGCCCCTCGCGCCTGCTCCGCCATTCAATAAGATCATGGCTGATCTGATCTTGGCCTCAACTCCACTTCCCCGCCCGATCCCCATAACCCTCGACTCCCCTGTAGCTCAAATATCTGTCTATCTCCGCCTTGAATATATCCAACGACTCAGCCTCCGCGGCTCTCTGGGGTAGAGGATTCCAAAGATTCATGGCCCTCCCGAGAGAAGAAATTCCTCCTCATCTCCGTCTTAAATAGGCGACCCCTTATCCTGAAACTGTGCCCCCTAGAAGGCAGCCCTTCATAGCTCATTGAAACTGTTGGACTCTCTCTCTGTTCCTGCCAAGCATCCTTCTTAATGCTTTCTTCAATGGTTCTAGGTTTTTTTTTCCTCTTCACTGGAGTCCATTCCATACGTTGGTCAAACTTTCCTTCCTGACACCACACCAAATATTTGCGTTTAACTAGTTTGGCCCTCTGGCCATGCCCCCCTCCCCCACCACCCACCCCCAATAATAATCAGACAACACAAGAAACATCTGGCAAATCGGAATTTATTTTTGACCCAAAAATGATATTGGTTGAGGGGAGCAACATTGGCCAGGACACAACCGCTTCTCTTCAAATAGTCCACCCAGACAGCAGGAAAAGGCTTTTGATTTCGTTTCTCATCCACCTCCCTCCGCGCTGCACTGGAGCGTCCGCCTCGACCGCACCCGGGAATGGGCTTTGAACTCGAAACCGACTGGCACACGGGCGAGGGTTACCAACAAAGCCGAGCTATTTATTTTTACCGTCCCTCCCCCAGTCTCGAGCAATTTATACGCCAAGGTGTAGCGTTCCCGCTCTGGGCGCAATCGGCTAAGCGGGCGGAGACCTCGCCCAAAATTGCACGCGTTTTGAAGAGTGGTTTTCCCCCCCTTACCCTCACACTCATTTGCATATCGCCGAACCCCAAAATCTGCCGTGAACCAGCACAATTTTAATTTTAAAAAAAGGAAAAAATGTTACTTTAAAAAATATTCCTTGATATATTTAAGAGTGGTAAATAGGCGCAGTTGCATTAGTACAGCCGAAAATGGGTTTAGCAAAAAAACATGAGCACTTTAAATCATAGTGTCAATCCACCAATCTGTGAGGAATCCGATTTTAAGTAACTGAAAACTACTTAAAAAAAAAATATACGGAACCATTTGCTCGTTATATTGGGGCACAGTCATCAGTTTCTTAGTAAATTTACAAAATTACATTCCAAAGAAAGGTGCCGATTAGTGTCCTGCCATCCAAAAGTTCCAGCTTAATTTTCAGAGCCTCCTCGAAAGACAGACTTCCATTTCTATAGCGCCTTTCACGAACACCGGATGTCCCAAAGCGCTTTACAGCCAATGAAGTACTTTTTGAAGTGTAGTCGCTGTTGTAATGTAGGAAACGCGGCAGCCAAATTGCACACAGCAAGCTCCCACAAACAGCAATGTGATAATGACCAGATAATCTGTTTTTTAGTGATGTTGGTTGAGGGATAAATCTTGGCCAGGACACTGGGGAGAACTCCCCTGCTCTTCTTTGAAATAGTGCCGTGGGATCTTTTATGTCCACCCGAGAGAGCAGACGGGGCCTCGGTTTAACGTCTCATCCGAAAGACGGCACCTCTGACAGTGCAGCACTCCCTCAGCACTGCACTGGGAGTGTCAGCCTGGATTGTGTGCTCAAGTCCCTGGAGTGGGACTTGAACCCACAACCTTCTGACTCAGAGGCGAGGGTGCTACCCACTGAGCCACTGGCTGACACTGCGGCCCACAAACGAGTGCGATTAGCGGAAACTCGCCACAGTGATTAATTCATCCGGGGGGACGTGGCCAGGTTTGTGGGCGGGGCCGGCTCCGAGCGCAATGTTTTACAAACCAGCGCAAAAGATGGCGGAAACGCGAGTGGCGCTGAACGTAAATCTGCGTTTAAAAATCCGCCATCTTGTGCACGGGTTGCGCCGATTCCGCTCGAATAACGCGGCGGGAAAAAAAACCAGCGCAAGCCTCGCGGAAACTCCGGACCCAGGTGATTCCGTATTTGTGTTTCTCTGCTGTCTGTCTCAATCTCAACACTCGACAGACTTGGGTGGTGTGGACAGCAGAGGCTGACTGCAAAAGTGGAAAGGAGAACTGCTTGAAACAGCCCCAAAAAAATATGCAAAAACGTTCTATGGCCAAGGATAACTACAGTCAACAGACAAAAGAACTGCGGCGCAAGCAATGTACGGTAACGAGGGCACTTCACGGGGCATTGGACGAACAGGAGTTGGAGGTGACCAAGAGATAGGGTTCGGGGAGGGTTGGAGTGGTGGGCAAAGAGAAGTCAAACTGGGGCGGGAGGGAGCTAGTTCGGGAGAGAATCATATCGAGAGCGAAGAGGCAGACTGGCCAATGGCTCGGCCTTGATGGTGACGCAGAGGATGGGGGCAGGGGGTTGATGGGGCACGGGCAGTACCCCAGAGTTGGAAGAGCAGAGCATACGGAGATATTTAACACAGACACATTTAGCTGCAATTCCGTTCCCAGCTCGTAACCAATGGAGAAGGTTTCAGAAGTGTAATTTCTCTATGGATTATTCTGCACACATGCGGTACATTTCAAAACATATGTGACATAAATCAGTCATTCATGAAAGAAAGACTTGTGAAATAATACTGAGCAACCTACGGGTGGCGCTGTCCAGGGAGAGTATAAATACTCGGGCACGGGCCCAACTTGCTCAGGACATTCTTAACAGGAACTAGTGAAGGACACAACTAGACCTCCATGTTGTAAAACAGTTGATTAAAGCTTTGTTTAACGCTTAGACCAAGTGCCGAGTAGTTTTCTTACGTCAGTATGTATTCATGCTGCAGTCTGATTGTGGATTTTAAATACATTTTTGTTCCAAATTTCATAGAATCATAGAAATTTACGGCACAGAAGGAGGCCATTCGGCCCATCGTGTCCGTGCCGGCCGACAAAGAGCTCTCCAGCCTATTCCCACTTTCCAGCTCTTGGTCCGTAGCCCTGTAGGTTACGGCACTTCAAGTGAATATCCAAGTACTTTTTAAATGTGATGAGGGTTTCTGCCTCTCCCACCCTTTCAGGCAGTGAGTTCCAGACCCCCACCACCCTCTGGGTGAAAAAAGTTCTCCTCAACTCCCCTCTAATCCTTCTACCAATTACTTTAAATCTCTGCCCCCTGGTTATTGACCTCTCTGCTCAGGGAAATAGGTCCTTCCTATCCACTCTATCTAGGCCCCTCATAATTTTTTAACACCTCAATTAGGTTTCCCCTCAGCCGCATCTGTTCCAAAGAAAACAACCCCAGCCTCTCCAATCTTTCCTCATAGCTAAAATTCTCCAGTCCTGGCAACACCCTGGTATATCTCCTCTGTCTCCTCTCTAGTGCCCAGTCTATGCCCCCCCCTGGTTATTGACCTCTGTGCAGTTACACAAACCTCCCCCTCCCCGACTCACTGGCATGACGCGGACTGTTTTGCAGTACCTGTGGGTAAGCAGCTCCAGTAACAGGAAAGATTGCAGGTCGAGGGACGTGTTGTATCGGATGGCCAAGATAAGCAGCATTGCAGACAGACGGTATATGAGTTTGAATTGTAGTGTAGGGGTGAGTTATGGCGGGGCTGGTCGGAAAGACCTGTGCATGGGGATGCGCGATTGCTGTCCCAGCTATGGTGTGCTGCTGGTACATGGTGGACCCGACAGTGATGACCGGCATGACGGCGGCCGCTGTCACCGTGGCCGCCACGGTCACCGTGGCCGAGCCCTCGGTTAACGCCGGGTGCTCCGCCGCTCCCCTGCCCGCCTCGTGCGATCCGCGGCCGCCGATTGCCGACATTTCCCGCTGTTGCTGCGAGCCGCCCGTTGTTTGCTCGTAAAGCCAGTACCACTGGTGAGCGACCTCGAACAGCACCTCGGGATAAACGCCACCGCCTTTGGCAGCTTCCTCGACCGCCATGCAAGCCTTCTCCAACATGGTGTTATCCTAGGACGACAACAACACAGAACAGAATTTTTATTTTATTCATTCACGGGATGTGGGCGTCACTGGCAAGCCTGGCATTTATTGTCCATCCCTAATGGCCCTCGAGAAGGTGGTGGTGAGCCGCCTTCTTGAAACAACCGTGTGGCTCACACACAGATCACACAGAATCCCCACAGTGCAGATAGAGGCCATTTCGGCCCATCGAGCCTGCACCATTTCAGAGGACAGTTAAGAGTCAACCACATTGCTGTGGGTCTGGAGTCACATATCGGCCAGACCGGGTAAGGGCGGCAGATTTCCTTCCCTGAAGGACAGTAGTGAACCAGATGGGTTTTTACAACAATGGTCACCATTACTAATACTAGTTTTTATTCCAGATTTATTTAATTAATTAAATTCCCGAGTTGCCGTGGTGGGATTTGAACTCATGTCTCTGGATCACTAGTCCAGGCCTCTGGATCACTAGTCCAGGCCTCTGGATCACTAGTCCAGTAACATAACCATCGTGCTAATGTATCCCAATGTACAGCACAGAAACAGGCCATTCGGCCCAACCAGTCCATGCCGGCGTTTATGCTCCACTCGAGCCTCCTCCCGTCTTTCCTCATCTAAATCTATCAGCATCACCCTCGTGTGCTTATCTAGATAGAATTACATAGAATAAACAGCAGAGAAACAGGCATTCGGTCCAAACAGGACTGGCATATTGGATTGAAGAACTAAAGAAACTTCATACACACAAGTGCCTAATGCATCAACCCCTCAACCCAGCAGTGGACTGGACACACGATTTATGAATCCTTACATCGCCATAGGGTTACAAGGGCTAGTTAGGGAATTTTAACTGTAGATGAGGGAACGCCAACCATCTGTCAGAAGTATGTTGGATGCAATGTACAGGTCTCACAACAACACTGAATGTGTTCAACATTTAACAAGGACAACAATGTTTCAGAACCTTTAGAGTAAGGTTTAGGAATTACCAAGGTTTGCCTTGAAAAGGAGAGCCATAACATACTTCGAATTGTAAAGAAGCTGAAAGTTGTAGTGAGTGAGTGAGTGAAGGGGTGCAAGAGGAGGAGGAGGGCGGCGAGGGGGAGAGGAGGAGGAGGAGGGCGGCGAGGGGGAGAGGAGGAGGAGGAGGGCGGCGAGGGGGAGAGGAGGAGGAGGAGGGCGGCGAGGGGGAGAGGAGGAGGAGGAGGGCGGCGAGGGGGAGAGGAGGAGGAGGAGGGCGGCGAGGGGGAGAGGAGGAGGAGGAGGGCGGCGAGGGGGAGAGGAGGAGGAGGAGGGCGGCGAGGGGGAGAGGAGGAGGAGGAGGGCGGCGAGGGGGAGAGGAGGAGGAGGAGGGCGGCGAGGAGGAGGAGGGTGGCGAGGGGGAGAGGAGGAGGAGGGCGGCGAGGGGGAGGAGGAGGAGGAGGGCGGCGAGGGGGAGGAGGAGGAGGAGGGCGGCGAGGGGGAGGAGGAGGAGGAGGAGGAGGAGGAGGAGGGGGAGGAGGAGGAGGAGGAGGAGGAGGGCGGCGGGGAGGAGGAGGGTGGCGAGGGGGAGGAGGAGGAGGAGGGCGGCGAGGGGGAGGAGGAGGAGGGCGGCGAGGGGGAGGGGGAGGAGGAGGAGGAGGGCGGCGAGGGGGAGGAGGAGGAGGAGGGCGGCGAGGGGGAGGAGGAGGAGGAGGAGGAGGGCGGCGGGGAGGAGGAGGAGGAGGTGGAGGGCGGCGGGGAGGAGGAGGAGGGCGGCGAGGGGGAGGAGGAGGAGGAGGGCGGCGAGGGGGAGGAGGAGGAGGAGGGCGGCGAGGGGGAGGAGGAGGAGGAGGGCGGCGAGGGGGAGGAGGAGGAGGAGGGCGGCGAGGGGGAGAGGAGGAGGAGGGCGGCGAGGGGGAGAGGAGGGCGGCGAGGGGGAGAGGAGGAGGAGGGCGGCGAGGGGGAGAGGAGGAGGAGGGCGGCGAGGGGGAGAGGAGGAGGAGGGCGGCGAGGGGGAGAGGAGGAGGAGGGCGGCGAGGGGGAGAGGAGGAGGAGGGCGGCGAGGGGGAGAGGAGGAGGAGGGCGGCGAGGGGGAGAGGAGGAGGAGGGCGGCGAGGGGGAGAGGAGGAGGAGGGCGGCGAGGAGGAGGAGGGCGGCGAGGGGGAGGAGGGGGAGAGGAGGAGGAGGGCGGCGAGGGGGAGAGGAGGAGGAGAGGAGGAGGAGGGCGGCGAGGGGGAGAGGAGGAGGAGGGCGGCGAGGGGGAGAGGAGGAGGAGGGCGGCGAGGAGGAGGAGGGGGGCGAGGAGGAGGAGGGGGGCGAGGAGGAGGAGGGGGGCGAGGAGGAGGAGGGGGGCGAGGAGGGGGGAGAGGAGGAGGAGGGGGAGAGGAGGAGGAGGGGGGAGAGGAGGAGGAGGGGGGAGAGGGGGGGAGGAGGAGGAGGGCGGCGAGGGGGGGGGGAGGAGGAGGAGGGCGGCGAGGGGGGGGGGAGGAGGAGGAGGGCGGCGAGGGGGGGGCGAGGGGGAGAGGAGGAGGAGGGCGAGGGGGAGAGGAGGAGGAGGGCGAGGGGGAGAGGAGGAGGAGGGGGAGAGGAGGAGGAGGGGGGAGAGGAGGAGGAGGGGGGAGAGGAGGAGGAGGGGGGAGAGGAGGAGGAGGGGGGAGAGGGGGAGAGGGGGAGGGCGGCGAGGGGGAGAGGAGGAGGGCGGCGAGGGGGAGAGGAGGAGGAGGGCGAGGGGGAGAGGAGGAGGAGGGCGAGGGGGAGAGGAGGAGGAGGGCGAGGGGGAGAGGAGGAGGAGGGCGAGGGGGAGAGGAGGAGGAGGGCGGCGAGGGGGAGGAGGAGGAGGAGGGCGGCGAGGGGGAGGAGGAGGAGGAGGGCGGCGAGGGGGAGGAGGAGGAGGAGGGCGGCGAGGGGGAGGAGGAGGAGGAGGGCGGCGAGGGGGAGGAGGAGGAGGAGGGCGGCGAGGGGGAGGAGGAGGAGGAGGGCGGCGAGGGGGGGGAGGAGGAGGAGGAGGGCGGCGAGGGGGAGGAGGAGGAGGAGGGCGGCGAGGGGGAGGAGGAGGAGGAGGGCGGCGAGAGGGAGGAGGAGGAGGAGGGCGGCGAGGAGGAGGAGGAGGAGGAGGAGGACGGCGAGGGGGAGGTGGAGGAGGAGGAGGGCGGCGAGGGGGAGGTGGAGGAGGAGGAGGGCGGCGGCGAGGGGGAGGAGGAGGAGGAGGAGGAGGGCGGCGGCGAGGGGGAGGAGGAGGAGGAGGAGGGCGGCGAGGGGGAGAGGAGGAGGAGGGCGGCGAGGGGGAGAGGAGGAGGAGGGCGGCGAGGGGGAGAGGAGGAGGAGGGCGGCGAGGGGGAGAGGAGGAGGAGGAGGGCGGCGAGGGGGAGAGGAGGAGGAGGAGGGCGGCGAGGGGGAGAGGAGGAGGAGGAGGGCGGCGAGGGGGAGAGGAGGAGGAGGAGGGCGGCGAGGGGGAGAGGAGGAGGAGGAGGGCGGCGAGGGGGAGAGGAGGAGGAGGAGGGCGGCGAGGGGGAGAGGAGGAGGAGGGCGGCGAGGGGGAGAGGAGGAGGAGGGCGGCGAGGGGGAGAGGAGGAGGAGGGCGGCGAGGGGGAGAGGAGGAGCAGGGCGGCGAGGGGGAGAGGAGGAGGAGGGCGGCGAGGGGGAGAGGAGGAGGAGGGCGGCGAGGGGGAGAGGAGGAGGAGGGCGGCGAGGGGGAGAGGAGGAGGAGGGCGGCGAGGAGGAGAGGAGGAGGAGGGCGGCGAGGGGGAGAGGAGGAGGAGGGCGGCGAGGGGGAGAGGAGGAGGAGGGCGGCGAGGGGGAGAGGAGGAGGAGGGCGGCGAGGGGGAGAGGAGGAGGAGGGCGGCGAGGGGGAGAGGAGGAGGAGGGCGGCGAGGAGGAGGAGGGCGGCGAGGGGGAGAGGAGGAGGAGGGGGAGAGGAGGAGGAGGGCGGCGAGGGGGAGAGGAGGAGGAGAGGAGGAGGAGGGCGGCGAGGGGGAGAGGAGGAGGAGGGCGGCGAGGGGGAGAGGAGGAGGAGGGGGAGAGGAGGAGGAGGGCGGCGAGGGGGAGAGGAGGAGGAGAGGAGGAGGAGGGCGGCGAGGGGGAGAGGAGGAGGAGGGCGGCGAGGGGGAGAGGAGGAGGAGGGGGGCGAGGGGGAGAGGAGGAGGAGGGGGGCGAGGAGGAGGAGGGGGGCGAGGAGGAGGAGGGGGGCGAGGAGGAGGAGGGGGGAGAGGAGGAGGAGGGGGAGAGGAGGAGGAGGGGGGAGAGGGGGAGAGGAGGAGGAGGGCGGCGAGGGGGGGAGGAGGAGGAGGGCGGCGAGGGGGGGGGGAGGAGGAGGAGGGCGGCGAGGGGGGGGGGAGGAAGAGGAGGGCGGCGAGGGGGAGAGGAGGAGGAGGGCGAGGGGGAGAGGAGGAGGAGGGGGAGAGGAGGAGGAGGGGGGAGAGGAGGAGGAGGGCGAGGGGGAGAGGAGGAGGAGGGCGAGGGGGAGGAGGAGGAGGAGGGCGGCGAGGGGGAGGAGGAGGAGGAGGGCGGCGAGGGGGAGGAGGAGGAGGAGGGCGGCGAGGGGGAGGAGGAGGAGGAGGGCGGCGAGGGGGAGGAGGAGGAGGAGGGCGGCGAGGGGGAGGAGGAGGAGGAGGGCGGCGAGGGGGAGGAGGAGGAGGAGGGCGGCGAGGGGGAGGAGGAGGAGGAGGGCGGCGAGGGGGAGGAGGGCGGCGAGGGGGAGGAGGAGGAGGGCGGCGAGGGGGAGGAGGAGGAGGAGGGCGGCGAGGGGGAGGAGGAGGAGGGCGGCGAGGGGGAGGAGGAGGAGGAGGGCGGCGAGGGGGAGGAGGAGGAGGAGGGCGGCGAGGGGGAGGAGGAGGAGGAGGGCGGCGAGGGGGAGGAGGAGGAGGAGGGCGGCGAGGGGGAGGAGGAGGAGGAGGGCGGCGAGGGGGAGGTGGAGGAGGAGGAGGGCGGCGGCGAGGGGGAGGAGGAGGAGGAGGAGGAGGGCGGCGGCGAGGGGGAGGAGGAGGAGGAGGAGGGCGGCGAGGGGGAGAGGAGGAGGAGGGCGGCGAGGGGGAGAGGAGGAGGAGGGCGGCGAGGGGGAGAGGAGGAGGAGGGCGGCGAGGGGGAGAGGAGGAGGAGGAGGGCGGCGAGGGGGAGAGGAGGAGGAGGAGGGCGGCGAGGGGGAGAGGAGGAGGAGGAGGAGGAGGACGGCGAGGGGGAGGTGGAGGAGGAGGAGGAGGGCGGCGAGGGGGAGGTGGAGGAGGAGGAGGGCGGCGGCGAGGGGGAGGAGGAGGAGGAGGAGGAGGGCGGCGGCGAGGGGGAGGAGGAGGAGGAGAGGGCGGCGAGGGGGAGAGGAGGAGGAGGGCGGCGAGGGGGAGAGGAGGAGGAGGGCGGCGAGGGGGAGAGGAGGAGGAGGAGGGCGGCGAGGGGGAGAGGAGGAGGAGGAGGAGGGCGGCGGCGAGGGGGAGGAGGAGGAGGAGGAGGGCGGCGAGGGGGAGAGGAGGAGGAGGGCGGCGAGGGGGAGAGGAGGAGGAGGGCGGCGAGGGGGAGAGGAGGAGGAGGAGGGCGGCGAGGGGGAGAGGAGGAGGAGGAGGGCGGCGAGGGGGAGAGGAGGAGGAGGGCGGCGAGGGGGAGAGGAGGAGGAGGGCGGCGAGGGGGAGAGGAGGAGGAGGGCGGCGAGGGGGAGAGGAGGAGGAGGGCGGCGAGGGGGAGGAGGGCGGCGAGGGGGAGAGGAGGAGGAGGGCGGCGAGGGGGAGAGGAGGAGGAGGGCGGCGAGGGGGAGAGGAGGAGGAGGGCGGCGAGGGGGAGAGGAGGAGGAGGGCGGCGAGGGGGAGAGGAGGAGGAGGGCGGCGAGGGGGAGAGGAGGAGGAGGGCGGCGAGGGGGAGAGGAGGAGGAGGGCGGCGAGGGGGAGAGGAGGAGGAGGGCGGCGAGGGGGAGAGGAGGAGGAGGGCGGCGAGGGGGAGAGGAGGAGGAGGGCGGCGAGGGGGAGAGGAGGAGGAGGGCGGCGAGGAGGAGGAGGGCGGCGAGGGGGAGAGGAGGAGGAGGGGGAGAGGAGGAGGAGGAGGAGGGCGGCGAGGGGGAGAGGAGGAGGAGAGGAGGAGGAGGGCGGCGAGGGGGAGAGGAGGAGGAGGGCGGCGAGGGGGAGAGGAGGAGGAGGGCGGCGAGGGGGAGAGGAGGAGGAGGGCGGCGAGGGGGAGAGGAGGAGGAGGGCGGCGAGGGGGAGAGGAGGAGGAGGGCGGCGAGGGGGAGAGGAGGAGGAGGGGGGCGAGGGGGAGAGGAGGAGGAGGGGGGCGAGGAGGAGGAGGGGGGCGAGGAGGAGGAGGGGGGCGAGGAGGAGGAGGGGGGCGAGGAGGAGGAGGGGGGCGAGGAGGAGGAGGGGGGCGAGGAGGAGGAGGGGGGAGAGGAGGAGGAGGGGGAGAGGAGGAGGAGGGGGGAGAGGAGGAGGAGGGGGGAGAGGGGGAGAGGAGGAGGAGGGCGGCGAGGGGGGGGAGGAGGAGGAGGGCGGCGAGGGGGGGGGGGAGGAGGAGGAGGGGGGGAGGAGGAGGAGGGCGGCGAGGGGGAGAGGAGGAGGAGGGCGAGGGGGAGAGGAGGAGGAGGGCGAGGGGGAGAGGAGGAGGAGGGGGGAGAGGAGGAGGAGGGGGGAGAGGAGGAGGAGGGGGGAGAGGAGGAGGAGGGGGGAGAGGAGGAGGAGGAGGAGGGCGGCGAGGGGGAGAGGAGGAGGGCGGCGAGGGGGAGAGGAGGAGGAGGGCGAGGGGGAGAGGAGGAGGAGGGCGAGGGGGAGAGGAGGAGGAGGGCGAGGGGGAGAGGAGGAGGAGGGCGAGGGGGAGAGGAGGAGGAGGGCGAGGGGGAGAGGAGGAGGAGGGCGAGGGGGAGAGGAGGAGGAGGGCGGCGAGGGGGAGGAGGAGGAGGAGGGCGGCGAGGGGGAGGAGGAGGAGGAGGGCGGCGAGGGGGAGGAGGAGGAGGAGGGCGGCGAGGGAGAGGAGGAGGAGGAGGGCGGCGAGGGGGAGGAGGAGGAGGAGGGCGGCGAGGGGGAGGAGGAGGAGGAGGGCGGCGAGGGGGAGGAGGAGGGCGGCGAGGGGGAGGAGGAGGAGGAGGGCGGCGAGGGGGAGGAGGAGGAGGAGGGCGGCGAGGGGGAGGAGGAGGAGGAGGGCGGCGAGGGGGAGGAGGAGGAGGAGGGCGGCGAGGGGGAGGAGGAGGAGGAGGGCGGCGAGGGGGAGGAGGAGGAGGAGGAGGGCGGCAGCGAGGAGGAGGAGGAGGGCGGCAGCGAGGAGGAGGAGGGCGGCGAGGGGGAGAGGAGGAGGAGGAGGGCGGCGAGGGGGAGAGGAGGAGGAGGAGGGCGGCGAGGGGGAGAGGAGGAGGAGGGCGGCGAGGGGGAGAGGAGGAGGAGGGCGGCGAGGGGGAGAGGAGGAGGAGGGCGGCGAGGGGGAGAGGAGGAGGAGGGCGGCGAGGGGGAGAGGAGGAGGAGGGCGGCGAGGGGGAGAGGAGGAGGAGGGCGGCGAGGGGGAGAGGAGGAGGAGGGCGGCGAGGGGGAGAGGAGGAGGAGGGCGGCGAGGGGGAGAGGAGGAGGAGGGCGGCGAGGGGGAGAGGAGGAGGAGGGCGGCGAGGGGGAGAGGAGGAGGAGGGCGGCGAGGGGGAGAGGAGGAGGAGGGCGGCGAGGGGGAGAGGAGGAGGAGGGCGGCGAGGGGGAGAGGAGGAGGAGGGCGGCGAGGGGGAGAGGAGGAGGAGGGCGGCGAGGAGGAGGAGGGCGGCGAGGGGGAGAGGAGGAGGAGGGGGAGAGGAGGAGGAGGAGGAGGGCGGCGAGGGGGAGAGGAGGAGGAGAGGAGGAGGAGGGCGGCGAGGGGGAGAGGAGGAGGAGGGCGGCGAGGGGGAGAGGAGGAGGAGGGCGGCGAGGGGGAGAGGAGGAGGAGGGCGGCGAGGGGGAGAGGAGGAGGAGGGGGGCGAGGGGGAGAGGAGGAGGAGGGGGGCGAGGAGGAGGAGGGGGGCGAGGAGGAGGAGGGGGGCGAGGAGGAGGAGGGGGGCGAGGAGGAGGAGGGGGGCGAGGAGGAGGAGGGGGGCGAGGAGGAGGAGGGGGGCGAGGAGGAGGAGGGGGGCGAGGAGGAGGAGGGGGGCGAGGAGGAGGAGGGGGGCGAGGAGGAGGAGGGGGGCGAGGAGGGGGGAGAGGAGGAGGAGGGGGAGAGGAGGAGGAGGGGGGAGAGGAGGAGGAGGGGGGAGAGGGGGAGAGGAGGAGGAGGGCGGCGAGGGGGGGGGGAGGAGGAGGAGGGCGGCGAGGGGGGGGGAGGAGGAGGAGGGGGGGGAGGAGGAGGAGGGCGGCGAGGGGGAGAGGAGGAGGAGGGCGAGGGGGAGAGGAGGAGGAGGGCGAGGGGGAGAGGAGGAGGAGGGGGGAGAGGAGGAGGAGGGGGGAGAGGAGGAGGAGGGGGGAGAGGAGGAGGAGGAGGAGGGCGGCGAGGGGGAGAGGAGGAGGGCGGCGAGGGGGAGAGGAGGAGGAGGGCGAGGGGGAGAGGAGGAGGAGGGCGAGGGGGAGAGGAGGAGGAGGGCGAGGGGGAGAGGAGGAGGAGGGCGAGGGGGAGAGGAGGAGGAGGGCGGCGAGGGGGAGGAGGAGGAGGAGGGCGGCGAGGGGGAGGAGGAGGAGGAGGAGGAGGAGGGCGGCGAGGGGGAGGAGGAGGAGGAGGGCGGCGAGGGGGAGGAGGAGGAGGAGGGCGGCGAGGGAGAGGAGGAGGAGGAGGGCGGCGAGGGGGAGGAGGAGGAGGAGGGCGGCGAGGAGGAGGAGGAGGGCGGCGAGGGGGAGGAGGGCGGCGAGGGGGAGGAGGAGGAGGAGGGCGGCGAGGGGGAGGAGGAGGAGGAGGGCGGCGAGGGGGAGGAGGAGGAGGAGGGCGGCGAGGGGGAGGAGGAGGAGGAGGGCGGCGAGGGGGAGGAGGAGGAGGAGGGCGGCGAGGGGGAGGAGGAGGAGGAGGAGGGCGGCGGCGAGGAGGAGGAGGGCGGCGAGGGGGAGAGGAGGAGGAGGAGGGCGGCGAGGGGGAGAGGAGGAGGAGGAGGGCGGCGAGGGGGAGAGGAGGAGGAGGGCGGCGAGGGGGAGAGGAGGAGGAGGGCGGCGAGGGGGAGGAGGGCGGCGAGGGGGAGAGGAGGAGGAGGGCGGCGAGGGGGAGAGGAGGAGGAGGGCGGCGAGGGGGAGAGGAGGAGGAGGGCGGCGAGGGGGAGAGGAGGAGGAGGGCGGCGAGGGGGAGAGGAGGAGGAGGGCGGCGAGGGGGAGAGGAGGAGGAGGGCGGCGAGGGGGAGAGGAGGAGGAGGGCGGCGAGGGGGAGAGGAGGAGGAGGGCGGCGAGGGGGAGAGGAGGAGGAGGGCGGCGAGGGGGAGAGGAGGAGGAGGGCGGCGAGGGGGAGAGGAGGAGGAGGGCGGCGAGGGGGAGAGGAGGAGGAGGGCGGCGAGGGGGAGAGGAGGAGGAGGGCGGCGAGGAGGAGGGCGGCGAGGGGGAGAGGAGGAGGAGGGCGGCGAGGGGGAGAGGAGGAGGAGGGCGGCGAGGGGGAGAGGAGGAGGAGGGCGGCGAGGGGGAGAGGAGGAGGAGGGCGGCGAGGGGGAGAGGAGGAGGAGGGCGGCGAGGGGGAGAGGAGGAGGAGGGCGGCGAGGGGGAGAGGAGGAGGAGGGCGGCGAGGGGGAGAGGAGGAGGAGGGCGGCGAGGGGGAGAGGAGGAGGAGGGCGGCGAGGGAGGAGGAGGAGGAGGGCGGCGAGGGGGAGAGGAGGAGGAGGGCGGCGAGGGGGAGAGGAGGAGGAGGGCGGCGAGGAGGAGGAGGGCGGCGAGGGGGAGGAGGGGGAGAGGAGGAGGAGGGCGGCGAGGGGGAGAGGAGGAGGAGAGGAGGAGGAGGGCGGCGAGGGGGAGAGGAGGAGGAGGGCGGCGAGGGGGAGAGGAGGAGGAGGGGGGCGAGGAGGAGGAGGGGGGCGAGGAGGAGGAGGGGGGCGAGGAGGAGGAGGGGGGCGAGGAGGAGGAGGGGGGCGAGGAGGGGGGAGAGGAGGAGGAGGGGGAGAGGAGGAGGAGGGGGAGAGGAGGAGGAGGGGGAGAGGAGGAGGAGGGGGGAGAGGAGGAGGAGGGGGGAGAGGGGGGGAGGAGGAGGAGGGCGGCGAGGGGGGGGAGGAGGAGGAGGGCGGCGAGGGGGGGGGGAGGAGGAGGAGGGCGGCGAGGGGGGGCGAGGGGGAGAGGAGGAGGAGGGAGGGGGCGAGGGGAGAGGAGGAGGAGGGCGAGGGGGAGAGGAGGAGGAGGGGGAGAGGAGGAGGAGGGGGGAGAGGAGGAGGAGGGGGGAGAGGAGGAGGAGGGGGGAGAGGAGGAGGAGGGGGGAGAGGGGGAGAGGGGGAGGGCGGCGAGGGGGAGAGGAGGAGGGCGGCGAGGGGGAGAGGAGGAGGGCGAGGGGGGAGAGGAGGAGGAGGGCGAGGGGGAGAGGAGGAGGAGGGCGAGGGGGAGAGGAGGAGGAGGGCGAGGGGGAGAGGAGGAGGAGGGCGAGGGGGAGAGGAGGAGGAGGGCGGCGAGGGGGAGGAGGAGGAGGAGGGCGGCGAGGGGGAGGAGGAGGAGGAGGGCGGCGAGGGGGAGGAGGAGGAGGAGGGCGGCGAGGGGGAGGAGGAGGAGGAGGGCGGCGAGGGGGAGGAGGAGGAGGAGGGCGGCGAGGGGGAGGAGGAGGAGGAGGGCGGCGAGGGGGGGAGGAGGAGGAGGAGGGCGGCGAGGGGGAGGAGGAGGAGGAGGGCGGCGAGGGGGAGGAGGAGGAGGAGGGCGGCGAGGGGGAGGAGGAGGAGGAGGGCGGCGAGGAGGAGGAGGAGGAGGAGGAGGACGGCGAGGGGGAGGTGGAGGAGGAGGAGGGCGGCGAGGGGGAGGTGGAGGAGGAGGAGGGCGGCGGCGAGGGGGAGGAGGAGGAGGAGGAGGAGGGCGGCGGCGAGGGGGAGGAGGAGGAGGAGGAGGGCGGCGAGGGGGAGAGGAGGAGGAGGGCGGCGAGGGGGAGAGGAGGAGGAGGGCGGCGAGGGGGAGAGGAGGAGGAGGGCGGCGAGGGGGAGAGGAGGAGGAGGAGGGCGG
The DNA here is from genome assembly GCF_052327205.1 of Somniosus microcephalus. Lineage (NCBI taxonomy): Eukaryota > Metazoa > Chordata > Chondrichthyes > Squaliformes > Somniosidae > Somniosus > Somniosus microcephalus. Next base: position 35,219,707 of record NC_141015.1, on the reverse strand, counting down.
CGAGGGGAGAGGAGGAGGAGGAGGGCGGCGAGGGGGAGAGGAGGAGGAGGAGGGCGGCGAGGGGGAGAGGAGGAGGAGGAGGGCGGCGAGGGGGAGAGGAGGAGGAGGAGGGCGGCGAGGGGAGAGGAGGAGGAGGAGGGCGGCGAGGGGGAGAGGAGGAGGAGGGCGGCGAGGGGGAGAGGAGGAGGAGGGCGGCGAGGGGGAGAGGAGGAGGAGGGCGGCGAGGGGGAGAGGAGGAGCAGGGCGGCGAGGGGGAGAGGAGGAGGAGGGCGGCGAGGGGGAGAGGAGGAGGAGGGCGGCGAGGGG